>NC_090207.1:24020652-24620652 GCF_033026475.1 Channa argus
CCTCCATGACGTTTGTGTAACAGATAGCGTATACAGTACATAATCATACTTAATAGTGTATATTAATTTTTCGCTGGAGTTGATTGCGAAAATGACTGCATATATGTACACGATATGTACACTGTGGTACTTGGTATTTGAGTATTTTAAATTGTATCAAAGGTCATAAAGTGCAGAGTTGATATAATAGTCAGTAGGAGCCCCAAAATGACAAACTACAATACTAAGCAGATGTTTGCATATTTAAGTACCAACAACAGCAATAATAAACCTTTAAAATAGATCCAAATATCTTGCTTGGAAATATTGTCTTTTGTGAAGTATTTTAAATGGGCTGCATAAGTTCGAAGGAAACGGTTCCTTAAAAATGAAAAAAAAAAGCTAAACATTGTCCGATGAATCCAGTAATGCAAACATATTATCCGTAATATACATTATCAGAGTGGCCATTAAATCTAACACACATTTTTGCAGCATCCGTGCGTATTTGGAGAGCTGCAGCTGTGCTGCGCTCCGAGAGGCGGCGCCTCTTCCTGCTTTACGACTGCTGATGTCACTGCTGGGAACGTGTCCCTGCAGGGGGAAACCTCCCACATCAGCTCTATAAATACGCACAGGCTCAGTTGTCCTGCACTCACTCAATCGCTCAAGCCTAAAGCCGCTCCGGCGAAATTGTGCGCACCTAACAACTCATCCTCAGCCGAGTTGGAGGGCCACACTTGGAGCAGACAAACACGAGGCATCCACTACAGAAACGAAGGGCCAAGATGTCGAGCTACCTTTCCTCCGAGTGCCGCCGGGTCAGTCCATCCGTCCACGGCAACAGGTTTGACACGGCGCACCGCAAGAAGGCCGTGGCGAACATTTTCGAGAACGTCAACCAGGACGCGCTGATGAGACTCTTCCAGAAAACGGGCGATATGAAGGCGGAGGAGAGAGTGAGGAGCATATACTGCTTCACCCAGGACCCAGAGGAGACGGCCCGGGCCCTGATGGCTCTGAAGCAGCGAAAGAAGGACAAGTTCCTCCAGATCTTGGGCATGGTCCGGCAGCTGCTTAACGTGCGCTGACTCTGTCTCACCAGTCTTTCCCCGTCTGTGTCTCTATGCCGGCTGATTTGTGAGCCGGGACACTCCCAATGTGACTGGGTTGGAGCAGGTGCGACTCACCTGTAGTGTGGATTGGAGAACGTGAAGCCTGCCGCCTGGAGGGAATCTTGCAGCAGCTGTCGTCTCATGGACAGAGTGTTAGCAGACAGTCCTGCCCGGACAAACGGTGATGAAATTACTGGGAATATGAAGGACAAACATTGTCTCCGCCCTGAGACTTGAATTCATCGATGCATCCCTGTGGATGCGTGACTGTGAAGAAGCACCTTGTACAGGTGCAGGGTGCAAACTGGTGTGTTGATGCTGGTGGTCAGCCGCAATATGAGACTTTACAGTGCCTGTCAATATGTGTCCTGTCCTGAACACATGCCTTGTCTCTCAGCTTCACTTTGTTATATGAACACTACTCACTGGTGATGACTAATGTGTTGCTGTCACAAAAATGTAGCACAATTTGCTTTTATTATGTCATTTTAATAAATTATTGCATTTTATACAAACATTGAAGCACTGTTTATCATTCTTTTTACATAGGTTGGGCACTAATGCTGTAACAGGTCTTCACATCATGCATGAGCTTAATGCATCTAGTTAGGAGCTTAATTCCAAATGCTGGCAGCTCAGGCTTAATTCTGTGTTTATATTGCCTTCAATTCTGGGGGATATAAAATACTACAGCATTGCAGCAGTGTTGATGTGAGGATTAGTGAGGACTCATAGCATTAGGGCAGCCTGCTAAAAGAGTAAACCGTCAAGTATTATAATTCTATAAAAAAAATGTCATCATCCAGGATCAGATGACCCAACAAGAATTATTTTCTTACAGTGTAAAAAACATCTTAGCCATCTGCTGTCCAGCGGTTGTGATCTTATAATCCGGGAAACCCCTCAGATCATAATAGGAGTAGCTGGACAGGCTGACATCACAGAGTAGTGCGGCTAATATGTTAAGCAATGTGTGATGAGGTTAATGTTTCATTCTCAGTGAAACAAGAAGTACACGATGAGCTCATTCTGTCTGTGCCTTTCTTCATTCTGATGCAACGGAGGACATTTGAGGATAACAAAGTAAATCATGATTTAAGATTTAAGACAACTTAATTGATCCCATAGGAAAATTGTGTTGCCTTGTTACAGCTGTTCTCCATGTGAAAGTAGAAAGAAAGGAAAAGAACATCCACCAAACCAAGAAAAAAAAAAAAACAGATGCAAACTACTTTTCAATATGTAAGAAAAAGCCCAGCTAGAGGAGCAAAAATGAATGAAATAATAATACAGAGAGGGATGAGTTGAACAGTTTAATGGCCACTGGGAGAAAGGATCTCCTGTGTTGTTCTGTGGACAACTTGACTGTGATCGGTCTCTGGCTGAAAGTGCTCCTCTGTGCAGTGGAGGGGATGGGAGGGATTGTCCATGATTGAGAAGAGTTTGGACCAGCTTCTTCCCCAGAACAGAGCCAGCACTCCTAAGGGGCTGCTTTTGAACCAGGGGTTTGTACTCCAGGTAGGAGGTGGATCAGGTTGTGTTTGGAACAGCTCGGCGGTGGAGGGGGGGGGGGAGAACTGTAGGCTACAGAAGAACTGTAGGCCTCTTTAACATTAGAGTACATCAAATGTCTTGTGTTGTCCCCCCTGGTGTGACAAATCCACATACTGTGTGAAGGTGGGGAGGGTCTTGGAGAGGGTTGCATGACTAAAGTTACCTGAGATCATGAAGAGGGTGTCAGGATGTCGGGTCTGGGGTCGAGCTGCGATCGGGTGTATGACGTCACATACGACGTCTGAGGAGGCAGAGGGAGTGATATAGTTGCAATCAATATGGCATCTAAGAACTCTGGGCATATAGGATGGACAGAGGACCACCGGCAACAGTTCAATGTCCCGGCAACAGACTCTCTTTGTTTCACAGTAACATGACCAGTGTGGCACCACCTGTTGTTGATGTACACAACCAGGCCCCCTCCTTTCCGCTTTCCCCTCTCCTCCGATCCGCACGCACTGCACTGAAGCCGTCAATACTGATGCATTTGACGGGCACACTGTCCTGCGGCCATGTCCCTGTGAAACACATTAGTCGACACTCTCCAGAGATATTTCCCTTTCTCCACATCAACCCAAGAGAGAATGTGCTTAACTTTCACTGGGTTTCAGACCGGCGTGAACCAGTTTGGCTCAGGTCGGCCTGTGAGGGTGTGCTTTGTATTTGCATTGGTGTCAGTTTAATCATCCCGGCTCTATAAGATAAGAGCCTGTCTACAGTACTTACAGTATTACAGTGCAGACAGGTGGAGACACCTCTTCATTGCTCTCAGATTCTTTACCTTGCAATAAAGGATGAATTACTTGCTGATTACTAATGTGGATCCATCTCACTTCACACTGTGCCAGTATTTTACAGTATTTCATCACACTTAGCTACAGACACACAGATCACTTGAGTGGATTCCGGCTAATCTGCTTGCTTTCATAGTCCTTCTGCTGGCTCAGACCGGTTCCCTGGGCGGTTGTGGATGACGTTATCTGAGTGTAGGCGCTTCTCGCATGTGCAGGGGGATGTGGGAAGCTCAGGTTACCCTAAGGTGCCGAGCTCTCAGGTGAAGAATCCCGTGTGACTAGTAAAAGGAGTGGCCTGTGTGCTCTTGCCACATATGAATTACCCAATGTCGCAGGCAGCATTGCAATTCACACTGTGGGCTAACATTATTCTAGCTGTTGCAACATTTGATGCAATTGCACGATGAATTATAAGTGTCATTTCTGTACAGAGTATATAGGTGTGTGCATTTACGTCAAGCAAACTGCTTTCTAAAGGAATTCATTTAATGGTTTAAAGACAAAGGAGTTGTACTTTTTACCGATTGCGTGAATATACATTTGTTTTTACAATTTCCTTGTGAGCATTAACTTACTGTAAAGCAGCTACAGTATGAGCAGTACTTTTATAATAGTTGCATAATGATGTGAAATGATACTGAAGAAACTACACTTTAAGCAAATTACTATCCCCTGCAAACCACCATCATTTTTACACATCAGGTTTTTTTTTTTTTTGTCTTACACAGCAGCTCTGTGTTAAATGTTTTAATGCTGACAGCTACTTGGCCACTAAACCCTGCTACACAGTGAGTCTCATGAATAAGAAGCTAAAAAGCGTAACAGTCAATGAGAAATAATGGGCCTTTTCTGATTGGTTAAAAGGGCCCCACTTAAAAACGTTCTTCTTTACTCGCTTCTTATATTTCTGCCTTCGTTTCATTGACATTTCTTTTTTGCTGACATCATCTGACACCGTCACCCTCTAGATGACACCGTTTGAAAGAGTTTTCAGTTAGAAATTGTAGTCTTGGTGTACCTGGCTCCTCCACGTGATGTCATTATTCTTTAGATGACATCATCAGGAGGAGCTTATTTCTGTAGAGTTGCACTATTTTTGTGCTTTGTAAGACCTGGTAGATGCCTGTGGCTTTTGTCATTGTGGACACTATTTTTCCCTGTTTCTAGTTACTGTGCCTAATTAACCTAATCAGCTTCAAAACAGCCTTATCTTCTCACCTAGCCCTCAGCAAGAAAGTCTAATTCCCAATATGTTAAGTTGGTCCTATAATAGAAAAACGAGCATTTCATCGTCTATTTTATCACTGCTTGTTAATCACACAGTCTATTTCGGTTGTTTTATCACTCAGTCTCTTTTGTTTGGCTCGTGCATCTCACACCAGGCAGCTTTATTTATTAGCCCTATTTTTCCCTTTTAGGGCTATCCAATTGTCAAGGAAAGATAAATATTCAAGGCAATTGTCTTGGCTGTCTTTGCCGTGTTGGCAGCACTGTGGAGAGTTGGACCAGCGCCTGTGCTCTCCCACCCTCTTCCTGCCTTTCATCGGCCGTAGAAACGGTGAATACTTTGATGTCAACAGACACTGTGGCAGACAGCCTTCGCGCCTGGAGGACAGTAACCACGGAGAGAGGAAGATACAGGGTGGAGGTGAGTGCATGAAGACCAAGGGCAGGGGTGCAGTGAAATAATACGAATTGTAATGCATACGGTCGCAACAATAAGTGTTGAAAGAACATGATTCAAAAGTAGGAAAGATCTTAACAACAGAGTTGTGTCCTTATCTCTTCACAGTCATCTGCGATACATATTAATGACAGACTCTAATAGTACATGAGCACAAAAAGGATCTAGTTCAACCTTTGGCCTGTAGAAAGACAAATAGTTTTCAATTTCTTCTTGTTTACGCAGCTATAACAAGATCTGTTTTGCTTTGTGAAAGGTTACTTATTAGCTTGTTTCTCATAAATGGAGCCAGTGTGGGTTAGATAAAGAAATAGAAGGGAATACTGTAGGTGGAATGGAAAGGTCCTAGATTAGTGATTACAGTGCAGGGAGTGGCCATCAACTTGATTCCAGTGCAAACCAGTTAAGACCAAGGTCTGTAATGAGGAACTAAAGCATGAGCTGTACACAGATTTAGGATTAGTCAGCGTTCAGAAAGAAGATCCTACTATAAAACCAACAGCCCTGGACATAAGCCTGTGTCTTGTATGAAATTGTGTGGGCTGTGACACTTGGCTGATCCCAAACCCAGTTCTTCAGTATAAATGTAGCTTGTTAGTCTCATGTATTTCGGCAAGCTGCTGGATCTTTTCTGGGAAAAGTGAACGCAGAGTTATGTGAAACTGGATGAGACATAAGCACATCAGATTGTTCTTCCACGCTTCTCATTTTTAAGATAAGTAAGGGAGGTGGTGGGTTTATTGTCAATAGTATTTTATCAAAAAGTAATTTATCACATACATATCCAACTTTTTCAGTGGCCCAGTCAGAGCCCAGGTGCTGTGAAATGACATCAAACTTAAAGTCGTCAGAATATGACTCTTTAAAAACGAATCAGCAACAAGTGTAAGAACTTTTTGAGGTTATTCCTAAAGAAGCTTTAACCAGATGTTTAATCCCAGGGTTCATCACTTTGAATATTTAACAGGTGTGCTCAGTAAAGACATTAAAGATCATAACTGTAAGACACAATATTCATCAAGTTTCACATAAGTCTGCGTTCACTTTTCCCAGAAAAGATCCAGCAGCTACAAATAAGCTACATTTCTATTGAAGAACTGTGTTTTTCTTTATGTGAGATCAGCCAAGTGTCACAGCCCACAGCATTTCATACAAGACACAGGCTTATGTCCAGGGCTGTTGGTTTTATAGTAGGATCTTCCTTCTGAACGCTGACTAATCCTAAGCCTGTGTACGGCTCATGCTTTAGTTCCTCATTACAATCATTGGTCTTAACTGGTTTGCACTGGAATCAAGTTTTGTTTGTCTATGGCTGTGATTTCGATGAAGATCAGATCACGTTTTATGACCTGGTGATGCAGAAAATTGATCGTTCCAAAGGTTGCACATACTTTTATAACACTGTCCTCTAGGAAAATACAACTGTGTAGGTTATTTGTGCTAGCAGGAAAACATGACCCACATTAACCTATTACCACGGGGTGACGTGTTGCAGCTGTAGCAAATATAACACTGTCACCTGGCGTTTAGACACAGAAATGTTGCCCAGGAGGAGGAAGAGGAGGTTGTTGAGGTTGATGGATGGATCAACAAAGCAAAAGACTCCCACAGGAGACCAGAGTTCGAGCCCATTGTGAAAAACCTTTCCTACTATTGATGTATTGGTCATGTGATGAAGCTGTTAAAAGCAAACCCTCAACATTTTAAGTAAACTTAAACTTGGTTATTTGGTGCCTAAACCTGTCTATTAATGCCTTTGCCAGTGTTTGGACTGTTGGATTTAAGGGTTTTTGACAGTTCAAGGCCATCAGCCACTAAAAGAAGATGCAATTTCAATGCTCAACCGATCTAAACATTAAGGCTGGAGGATTAAATTCTGTCTTGCTTGCTTCATACTTACAGCAGCAATATGTTTAAACTGGCAACACAGAAATAGGATTTCTTTGTCCTGATGTCTTCCATAATTTTTTTATTCTTGTGGTTTCCTAAAGGTAAAGCTGCTTTTTGAGGGACATATGTTAGATCACCATTCCGTACAAGCGTGAAACACACACACAGACACACACATAACAATATAATACCATCATTTTGAGTGTTCTATTGCCTGAAACTCTGGATGTAAGACAGTAAGGAGAGGAGTAGCAGGCCTGAGGAGTTGTCCTCTGATATCATTTGGTTTCCTGCTCAGAACTCAAGAGCATTTTTTGTTTGCTGAGCAACACTTGACTTGAATGACTGTTTAGTGTGTCACATTAAGATCCTTTATAATCCCTGAGTGTCTGTCTCCTCAACTCTGACAAGGTTGGCTCCTCCAGTGTCTACTGTGTTTGATTGTCCAAACCAACCCTCTGCCCTGCCTTCTCCACCATGTGTCAGCATCAGCTGGGACAGAGCAAAGGTCAGATAATCATGATGCCAGAAAGACAGTCAAATTTGTGAGAAGAATAAGAATGCAGGAAAGAAATGGGCACTGATTATCCACGGGCTTTCCTTGAAGCGCCGGTCTGTCTGACTCATTGCATCTCCCATTGGGAGATGTGTGTGCCTCATGTGTGGAGTGGCATCATCCGGATTAGCTCATGGTGGGAAAACAATAGAAACAGACTGAAAATGAAACACGTTCCTTGGCATCAAGGAAGGATTCCTGGTATTTGGCACATGTGCAGACCCTAATTGTTTCTGTGCAGATGTCAATCGCTCGGGAGCCAAGCGGCATGGTCTACAGGGCCTCCTTTGTTGTTTTTGCATGAGTCAGTGTGTTGTGCATACTTGCCCTCGCTGTGGTACGCAGTTTTCCCCGGCCTCACATTAATGTTACGTCAGTCGTCTGCGTCCACGGTGACCCATTCCAGCTGTGTGGCACCCACTGAGGGACCATAGAGGCAGCAACAACGCTTTATCAACAAACCCGACCAAATATTAGAAACATGATCGCTGCTTAGGATGTGGCTTGTGACTGTGGTCCTTCCTGACTACTGTGGCTGTTCTCCATTTGACAAACGTGGAATGAATGCTGGTGTTGACCAGATTAGTTGTTTCAAGGAAATAGAAGCCTTTCTGTGTGGTGTGTTTGTACGATTACATTCTTTCCAGCAGGCTATGCTTTCTCTCATCCTGTGACTCTTTCTGATGTTACTGAGGATAAACAAACTTTTAAATTGTGTATTAGACGGACGTCTTCTTAGCTTCAAAAGAAAGTGGTTCTGTAGAGTAAATGCATGGGTTTTCACGAGCTACGCTGGGGTTTCCTTCCACCATTCAAAGACTTGCATGTTGTAGGGTTGTGACTTTAAATTAGTCATAGGTGTGAGTGGTTGTCTCCGTGTATCTCTCGAGCACACTGCAACTCTTAACAGAAGACGCGATTAAGATAATATAGGCATCTATTCTTCAAAGTGCTACCGAATGCTGTGCTGTGAGTCACTTATGCCTAGCAGTCCTTTGAAACAAGCAGGCAGAAGTAAACGTACACAGTACTTTAACAGGATGGAAGTTAAACAAAAATCAAAGGCTCAAAAGGATTTCACATGCTGATCTTCAGCAGGCATAATATTCAGCATGTCCAACTTCATCATTCAGAGTTGTTGCATGTGAATCTGATATTACAAACACACAAGAGGGATGCAGAGGGATGACAGAAAATGAGAGGGGCTGGGGGAGTGCAGGGTTTGCCTGTCACATGTTTGTGGTTCGTGATCAGTGTCACCAACCCTCAGGCCTGTGCAAACATTGAATGGAAAACAGCCACAGTGTTTGGGGAAAAAAAGAAAAAGTACATTTTATGGTGATGTCAAAAAAAAGTTAAAGTGGCGCTGCAGGGAACTTATAAATTCCAAACCGCATTTCATGGTAACCTCAATTCACAGTGGGGATCACAAGTCAGGAGATCTGTGCAGTGAATAAAATCCGAATGTTTTGCTGTCGCAAACACACCACATGTTTGTTTTGTGTGTATGGGTGACCTGAGAGTGAATCCAAACTGTTCTTGGGAAAAACCCTGAATGGCCTTGTACAAACAGCATTGACTATAGATGGCCCGGTCAGAGAAAACTCGCTCACTAGCTTTCCATCTTGTTCATCTGTCATCCATTTGATATGATATCAACCATTAAGTGCAGCATGATTCATAACAGACTGATAGTGGTGTCTTAGAATGATCTCCAGCGGGAGGTCATGCTGCTTGTGCAGCCTCACATTTCAAATGTACTTGAACTTGAGGAACTGGTTTTATCCGGTATTAAGTCGACCACCTCAGAGTTAGTGCTGTGTAAGCAGATAGTGAATATGCCCAATGACTGAATCTTCCATGAAAACTTCTAACCTTTAATAACCTCTATCTATCTCTTTGACAGGACAGTCTGTTCTTTGAGTTTGTGGAAGATGGGTCCCTGGAGTTACAGCACAGTCATGTCCAGGGCTTGGTCAGGATGGGGGCCTCTATTGTTTGCATGTGTCTGTATCAGTGTGTGTTTGTATGTTGTGTAAGTACATGTGTGTGTGTTTCAGGCAGCTCTGGAGAAAGGCCTTTCCTGTGTGGCGCTGGAGGTTCCTCTTGGGGCCGGGCGGCCGTCGGCCCTGCAGACATGCTGTCTCGCTCAAGTTCCACCACAAGGCCTTACTATTGTTCTGCCCCTCACTCCCTTTGTTCTGTTCAGCTTGACAACACCCCCCACCCCTTATTCCAACCCCCCCCTCCTACACCTCCACCCTCTTCTCCTGTCTATTGCCCTGCAGGTGCAGCTGATCTGTGGCCAGAGAAGGAGGAAGCACAGGCCTAGAAACAATAGGAGACTTCAGCTCCTATTTATACATCTTTGTTTTATCTATGCATTTCACTGCTTATTTTGGGGGGTTTGACATCAGTTTGCACAGTGTTGTAACTACACTGGACTGTAAAACCCCCTGTGTCAGCGCACAAACATGTTTAGCCTGTTTATGGCCAGCAGGGTTGTGGGATTCCCCCTTTGGTCAGGTGATAGGTGAAAGTTAATTTTATACATAAACTCTAGATTTCATGACTAATATGTACTGCTGAAATCCATATCTCCTCAATGAATTATTTTATACTTCAGTAGTTTTGTAAAACTGATAACTGCAGCCTTAAAGGCAGGGAAACCCCACGAAGGTGCTGCCTATTGAACGCCGAAGTACAATACTGTACATGTAAGATATAATGAGTGGATGTTGGCACTATCTCTGCACTCTGTTAATGAGCAGCTCTTTATGAGTGTCCCACGAGATACAGCAGGTACTCATCCATGTTATATTCCAGATCAAAGTGCTGGGGAAATGTGGCAATGGGTGCAGTACGGTCATTTTGAAACGTTCCCCGGACTCCAACTTGTACTGTAGTTCAAAGTGAGATTATTACTGTGCACTTAGTCAACAACAGTTCACACAGCGGTCAGTCAGTGAACCCAGATACAGGAACCTGATGTTTTTCGATGTAAAACAGTGAGGACCTCTTGGTGTCTTTCTTTTAGAGATAATACCGCCTGGTGGTTTTAATGTGGTGAATAGCTGTCAGCTTGGAAAAATATAATTGTGGCTATAATCAACAGGTCTCAAAACACGCAGTGCATCACAGCTTCCTGCACATGGAGCTGAACTCATTGAAGATGATGGTCTTCATCACCTTCACCAGCAACACAATTTCACAACCTGATATCTTTATATCAGAACACATAAAATGAAGCGAAGTGTGTGCAGAGCTAAACTCATAAAAATGGCCTCTCAACAAGTAAACAGACTGCTAAAGAGGGGCAACAGGGTTCAGTAGGTTCCAATCAAACCAGCTTGTAATACATTTAAAATTGAACAGAAATGAAACTTTTGTAGCTGTTCAGAGTGGTTTTGCTGTCAAAGAGAAGGGAAAGGCACGAGTGGACAAAAAGGTGTATAGTTCACATACTTTTACACATCTTTGTGTTGCACATGGGCATGCACACAAAACTTAACAGTGTGCAAAATGAAACATTAGCTGTCTACTTTTACACCTTTGCACAACTGCCACTGTGTGGTTTGGATGAACAGTCAGTTTTAGAAAATGACAGATATTGTCTGAGGATTTGTGTGTTATTGAGTGCAGGCTCTTTACTGAGATGGACAATGAAGCACAATCCTCATTCTTTGAGTACTGCATTAAACGCTAAGCTCTGCCATGAGAGAACAAAATGACAAGTGGTGCTGCAAAATTGGGGATTTTGTGCTGGTTATTTGGGAGCAGGAACTCCTGGATTCTGTGGCGTTCCTTTAAAATTAATACGCAGTGCGTTCAACTTGCTAGAGCAGGCTGTAGCATCATCATAAGATCTTTACATAACTCTAATGACTCTCATTTCTTTGCAGGCAAAAGCATAAAATACCAGTGAAATATCTGCAAGACTGCATGTTTTGACAGTTATAGTAAAATAAAACAGTCTGCAGAGAAAGATGAATAATAAGTGGAGCATTTGTTTGTTTATGTCCTTGGCCACTCTGAATGTTGCTCTCAGACAAATGTTAATTTTCACAGTTCCAGAACGAAATGCGCATAACAAAAGCTGCTTCCAGGTACACAGAGCTGCCAAGCATCCATCAGCAGAGACAGGAACTTGACTTAGAAAAAGGAAACTGATAAGGCTCAATTGCTCTGTTGCTGATCTGTATCAGAGTCAGCTAACGTCAGGCATTAGGCCACTGGGAGGGCGGAAGTGCGGTTTGTCTGCCACAGTCACGCTTTGGTCCTCTCTGGGGGTACGTTTATAATCTACATTAGGCCTAACTTGTTAAATAGCTGCTGGGCTCACCTAATTACGAAATGCAATAATAGACGAGCCAGTGATTTTCAAAAGGACAATACACTTTGTTCACTTGGGATATGTTATACATCACTTACTTCCTCCAGTTATCTTGCAGTAAAATCAGGCCACATTGACTCTAAGATCTTACACTTTATAATCCACAGTTAACAGAAACAGTGCCCTCTCCGTGGCCTGAAATTGACCCCTTTAATAACATTGTGTGCAGCTGTTCCACTCATTCGAATTGGCAGCGCTCGATTGTAGGAAGCATATGTATTCATAAAAATGTCTTTCTATTTGTAGCTTTAGTAGATTTATTGCTAAAACAGAGGTGGATTTTTTCTATTAGAAGTGAGATGACAGTTCAGGTTTCACAATTTAAAACCTGAGCCCATTAATGTCTGTAACACATTTCATGATAATCTATCAAAAGGCGGTGGAAGTTAGGAAGAGAAGCTCGTATCATCTGCATAAAACCTGATGCCGACACATCAGTAGATCATGAGTTGTTGAGCAAATAAGTGGAAACGCTGACCCTTTTCTGACACTAGAGGAAATGTTAGGGGATCAACAAAGTCATTGGAGTTTATTCACAAGAGATCAAGAATTTCCGCACACAACCTTATGACGGTCTACTCAACGGCTGTCAAGATATTTCACCACCAACGTTAATCCCAGGGTGGTGCAGGAGGAAAAGTCAGAAGAACACAACAGTGGCCAGGATTCATGCCTTGAGAAACTTGATCATCTGATGGCTGCTGATATGTTTCAGTATGGACGAATAGACCGAGGCAGAATGAATGAAAACAGGATAGTTTTTGTCTTCTGCAGTTGCGTCCTTAAGAAAAGCATACTGTAACCATTAGATCTGTGCAGCATTGCTCAACCAATGTGGAGCACATAACTGTGCCTAAATATATATTTTATCCTTCCCCCCTTCTGTTCTGTTCTTCAGCTGCTGGTGAGAAGCTGTATTTATCTTGGCCTATAATCAACATCACTATGATAATCAGAGCGAGAGGGAGGCAGCTGGTAGTTGTTAGGCAGTGGTGGTGGGCGATAAGAGCTCTTAATCTGCTGATGTCGGCTCAGTGCTGCAGCGAAGATGAAGGCTTTGGCAAATCAGACGAGCCACATGATGAGAACGTGACTGATGCAGAGAGGAGGCTGTCACGAGAGGGTCCTTAATGGGGTCAATATCAGGTAGTCGTCATGGTGGTTTAGCAGAATTACAGTAGCCTCTACTGCCGTTTATACTGTCCCTCTCCAATTGCGGCTGAAGGAGGAATAGAGAAACTGAGGAAATAGTTCTTGCATAGAAAATAAAGATAATCCAAAGCTCTTGTTTACACAGTTCCCTTATTTTGATTTAACATCATGCACTCGAAGTCTTTCATATGTGTCAGTGTAAATAGTAGCTGCATGTGGGGCAGTATTTAATAAAAAAATTCAAAGAGTTTGGAGTAAATTCAACTGAATATAAACAATGGAAAAAAGAGCTGCGAGTGCTGGGAAGGGCTGTTACAATAACAAACTATCTAATACAAACAAGGGCAGATGTATTTCTAAAACTAAATATTGCTTTTTTTTTTTTTTTAATAATTTACAATAGTGAGACTACTACATTTATACCTTGTGCCTCAACATGAACTTTTGCATATTCATGTGGGCGACCGTGGCGCAGGAGGCAGAGCACCTCCACCAATCCCCCCAGTTGCTGGTTCCGTCCCTTGCTCCTCCGGTAGCATGTCCTTGAGCAAGACACTGAACCCTGACTTGGCTGCTCCCGGTGAGCGTTGGCCAGCTGCTTAGAAGCTCCCCCATCGGTGTGTGATTGTGAGCGTGAATGGGTGAATAAGAAGCAGTGTAAAGCACTTTGAGTGTTTGTACTACCACTGTCTGTAAAGATGCAGTATGTATGTTTAAATATTTTGTTTTAGAAAAAATACATATCTCAAAACTTACTTTAATTTTGCCTAAGTGCAGAGATATTCTCATGTAAACGTTTTTAAGTGAGATTCACCCTTCTAACCAGTCAAATGTTTCTGCTTGATTAGTATGTTTAGTTTCATAATTTGATTATGAAATTACTCATTGTAATTTCATAATGACAATTTTGCAGCGGGCAATGTGTGGCAGAGGCAGCAGAGCAGTGAAAAGAAGAGCTGAGTGGAGCAGGGAAGATTAGATACTGAACCAGTGGGCACTTGCTCCATATGCTGCTATAGGCTCAGCTGATTATTATCATCCAATATTGGTTAACATTTGTTAAAACAACCTGCTGATAGTTGAATGTACAGTGTAGTGTAAAAATGAGAAAAATAGAGGAAAGATTGTGGTCGTTTCAAACAGGAAATGAACTGGTGTTGCTCGTTTGTCACCCAACCACCCTGAACTCCTCCTCATAAAAAATGTACTGCATATTACATCCTGTCACCAATTCACAGCTTGCTTATAATAACAATGGTATCAGGTAGTAGGTGAGCGGCTGATCCACAACTACGGGCGTGAAACAATTCAGTATTTCAATTTTATTGCCTTTGCTGACCCCCGACCTTTTGTTCCTGTTGTTTTTTTACTAAGAGTTATCTTTTAAAGAAAATTCATAGTCCCCAGAGGAAAATATCTTTAACTTTTCATTCATCAACCAACTATTTTGTCTAATTATTTGAGTCATGACCAAATGCCCGTCCATCATCCTCAGCATGCTAATACTGTAGCATGCTAATACCATACATGCTTACATTAAATTAGCTGGTCTTTGTGTGCATCACTTGTGTTTTTGTGCAAAATCAGAAGAAATAACACAGTGTACAGTACAAACTCTCCAGTTTTAAAAAGCAAAGCCTCTCCAGTGAAACCAAACTACAGTAGTCTGATCTGAGGATGGAGGAGGCTTTTAGACAACATGGAGCAGCAAACTCTACAGAGTATCTGGCTGCATGTGCTCAGGGTCTGGCTGCCCCAGAATCAGTTTCAAACCTGTTCAGATTAACCCTGTGGGTCAAGTCGGGGTGAGCTGGAGAGTTCATTTCAGAGCACACTACACCAATGCTTTATCCAGGCAGCCTGACACCTTAAGTAAAGCCTATAAGCAGATCAGCTGCCAGCCCTTAAAAACAAAACAAAAAACAAAACAAAAAATAAATAAAAACAGACAGAGTTGTGTGTTTTTGTGACCCACATCTGTGACTCTCTCATTAAGGCTTTATTTTATGTTCCATTATTAAGCAAGATGGACACATACTTCTTAAGCCCTCTGGAGCCAGAGAGAGATCAATGTCACTCAAATTCTGCTCAGCTTGTTTCTTTAATAATGAGGCTGAAAGATCAAACCGACAAATCATTAGTGGCTTCATGAAGACAGGAGCAACTTCACATTTAGAGTAACACACCAGTGTGTTGCCAGAAGTTAGACGCACTAAGCTTGTCTTTGGGTGGAACTATGAGTCTCCAGTTTACCCGAAAGTGCCTATTTCCCGACACTGGAGGTCTCTTACAGCTTCCTAAATTGCAATAAAATAGATTTTAGGGTTATCTTTCCTGGATTTTTGGACCAGCTTGTTATTACTGTCTTTGTCTCTACCTTTTTCACCCCTGTAATCTAAAGCCATCAGTAGCTTTCACATTTCACCTGTTGTGCTTGAAGTATTTATTAGCTGGATCTGTTTACTGTACAATAGCCAGATTAGAGGGACAGACAAGAGAATACGCCTAAAGCTGCATAGGAATGGGAATAGAGCAGGTCCAGTGTGAATGGAAAGTGGAGAGCGCCATCTGCTGTCAAACGACATATTTCTAAAATGACTCTGTCCGTCTATTCAGGGTCAGAGGGTTGTCATTGGGTAAGAGGGGGAGTATGCCCTGGACAGGTCTCCAGTCTATCTCAAGGCTAACACAATGAGACATACACACAGACAACCATTCACACTCACATTCACACCTACAGCCAGTTTAGAGTCACAAATCAACCTAATATGCATGTATTCAGACTGTGGGAAGAAACCGCAGTGAAACCAACGCAAGCACAGGAAGAACATGCAAACTCCACACAGAAAGGAGTCAGCGAGGGGATTCTAATCGGGATTCTAAGGGGTCCCCGGTTCAAATCTACCTGCTGGTTGCTGCCTTTCTTTGTGGAGTTTGCTTTGTCCAGTTGTACTTGCGTGGTTTTCCTCCACGTACTCTGGCGTAAACAAACACCGAATTGCAATTTAATGCAATCCAGCACATCACCTCTGCCACGAATTCTACTTTAACAATGTTATAATTTCTCGTTTTTTACGTTAAGACTGTCAGAAAGGTGATAATTCTACTCTCTGTTTATTATTGAGGTTGAAGTGGTGAGTGGAGTCGTACTGGAGTTGATTAAAAGAGGAGGTGGTTCTAATGTTTTGGTCAGTCATCAGTTCATCCACACAGTTGCGCCTCTTTTAGCAGCCGCCATTTCTTACGTGTTTCTTTCTTCAGGCTGTGCTTGCTCTCTCTGTACTGTGTTTAACATCACTCACAATGACACTTTGGAAAACTTATTTCTTTAATGAGAGTAGTAGAAGTGGGTGTCTGGCCTACTTCAGCTCTGCAGACATGTGTTATCCTGTGCACCTGAAGGATACTTTTGTAAAAATTACTGAGCATTTTGTTTCCAATTAATGAAAAGTTTAGATTTGTTTGTGGGCCACAGACTAATACTATCATAAAGCAGAGTTCAAAAATAATTTAACCCAAATTACAATTGGAAAGTGAATGTGACTTTTGCGTGCTCTGCATGCAGCCTGTGAGAAAATCAATTTAATTTTTTATTTTAAACATAGCACCAGCTGTACGAGATCAAAGAGCTGGAGCTGTAAAATACAAAATAATTAATAGCAAAAATTCCAGTGCACTTAACAGTCTTTCAGGGCTTTGGTTTAATAATAATTGCACGTGAACCAGTCTGTGAAACATTTTAGCATCATCAGATTTACTCATTCAGTCACAAGGACTCAGACAGTTACATGGCCAACCTTTCAAGACATTACAAGACCATCACTCATTGATTCCAAATTCAATATAAATATAAATAGAATCACTAAAAATTCCAATCGATGAACAAACATCTACAAGCAAACATCCGAAAATACTCATGATATATCCAAAATCTATCTAGTTGGGCAACACTATCTTCTTTCTACTGTCTGCAGAGAGAATTATCTCAGCTTTCACTGTCATACATACAGAGAACATAATACATTTTAAATACCGAATATGATTCTACTGCATCAATCCAGTATGTTTCTTTTTTCAGTAGCTGATTTGCAATGTCGCCTCGTCTTTCTAAGCCTATAAACTGAAGATCGTAAGGTAACTAAGAGCAGCTGAACATGAAGGAACAATCTGGGATTAAAATGCCAAAATTATTATTGCTCTACATTATACGGATAAGAAACATTGATCAGATTCTATTCTTAAGTCGGATCCAGTCGACAGCACACAGACTGTTAAACAGATGTGATGAGGATCTTTCAGGGTAAAATAAATTCATCAGTAACACTGCTGCAATAGTACAGGTAGGTCATACAATGGATAGTATCGCCATCTGGTGGCCAAAATTAATATTTTAACTGTTGGTGAATTCCTAGAGTGTGATCTTGACAGAGGTATAACATTTATATTAAATAAATAGACTTGCATTAATAAATAGCTGTTAACATAACAGAAGCATGATATAAACATGTGGGTGTAATAATAAATAAAGAGATGCAGGCAGGAGGAAGTAATGGTACTTCATTTGTTTGCATCTAGCCCCCCGAGCCAGCGATATTTTCAATCCATTTATCATGCTGATTCCTTACATTGTGCTTTGTTCTGATTCCAGTGGTCATTGTTTGTTCTGTTAATTCCACAATTTGTCATGGGCAAAGCTAAAAAACAGACAGAGACAAGGGAGGAAAAAAAGAGCCCAAACAAACATGAGGCTTATGCGTCACTGTATTTTCTGCTTGTTGGGGGTAAAGACAAATAACGCTTTGTTCCACTCAAAGGTAAGAATACGCCATTATTGTTGCAAACTATTATCTGTGCTCAAGACAGCAAACCTCAAATGATGTGAATGTTTTATTTTTATTTTTTTAAATAACATGAAAATATGGTATTTGTTCCTTGTGATTCCGTAGGATTTGGACTGATTCTAAAAGAGAATCAGCTGTTGGGAAAGTCACTGTGGTTGTGTTAAAACCCTCCAGCATGGATGGAGCACTCAAGGCCCCAGCAAACGACCAGCTGTTCTCACAGATTACTGCTGCCAAGTGGCAAATTAAAAGCACAGCAGTTCTGTGATGGCACAGGGCCGGGCCCCCAGAGCCAGTCTGCAGCAATATGTTTTGAACTCATTCAGCTGAAATAAAGGAATCAAGGGTAAAAAGGTTACGGCGTGTTTACCCCAGGGAAATGCTCAAGGCTCTGGGGCCAGCAATTTCGACTAATATGACAGATGTTTATATAGTTGCTGTTGGTAATCTAATACCACAGTGTTTCTTCCTCCTCATTCGTCTTTCCTCCTCTGTCATCCTCCTCCACTTGCAGCATCTTCTCCGCCTTAGCTGAGCATTGCCGGGCCACCGGGATGGTAGTACATAATTATCTCCGCAAACAGAAATAAGGCTGCTGGATTTGACATGGCCATTTGCACTTTAATTGCTGTTTAGAAGCCAACAGTGCCTTTTGTTGTGTGTTAAGTTCAATCATTGCGGAGTAGAAAGCTGATGTGTGCGAAGCCCCAATCTGACCCATCCGCATGGAGGTTCACAAATTCACAAGGGCCGTGACTACGCAGCCTAAAAGGCCTTGAATAGTACGAGAGCATGAGTCAGTGGATAGAAGTAAGAGAGGTAATAATAGGATTTGCCAACACTCTCGTTTTCATATGAAACATTTTGTACAAAATTGCATGAAAATCCATCTCGTAGTTGTGAACATAACAACTGATGTCCAGAAAAGTCTGATGCTGCCATCATACCAGTAACATGGATAACAAGGTCAAAACTGACGCTGCAGGGATTTGTGTCTAAGTTACATTATGTAACTTATTCCAAATATGTTTTAAAAAACCTAAACTTTAAAATAAAGTGAAGAAGGGCTGTTGAAGCCCACTGTGAAGTCAGACTGACCGAACAGAATGGACAGCAGTCCAGAATTATTCACTTTTAAACGTTTTTGAGCAAGGCTGGCTTTACTAGTAAGTTTTGGAGCAATACTATTGATTGTATATTCATGACAACTACCTGAAGCAGTGTGGCGAAGTGTAGCAGAACATAGCAGAGAGGGGAAAACAACAAGTTCCCTTGTGCCCATATAAATCATTTGCCCCTATTTGTCCCCATTTGTCATTTGACCTACAGAAGTGTTTGCTAAACTCTAAATTCTACAGTCACCTGTTAAAATTGCACTCCTTTACCAGCAGGCACAAAAAACACAAAAATAGAAAATAGCCTACTGTACAGTAAGTTGCCTGCTTTGTTAACCCAACCATCCACCCTCGACAAATCCCTACAAAAGTTTGTCTCTCTGAAAGGTATG
Organism: Channa argus; assembly: GCF_033026475.1. Taxonomy (NCBI): domain Eukaryota; kingdom Metazoa; phylum Chordata; class Actinopteri; order Anabantiformes; family Channidae; genus Channa; species Channa argus. The sequence continues at coordinate 24,040,118 of NC_090207.1, forward strand.
TGAAAGCCTCATGTTTACCAAGGCCAGTGGACGTGGCCTAGCTGTGTTTCTGCTGGTTTTATGCTGTTGGTATGAACATATGACTTTTACTGTGCAGCGGTCTAGTGCTGTGCTTAGCAGAATGGATTAATCTCAGCCGTTTTGCTGCCGCTAGGTTAAGTTACATATTGAGTTTCAGGGTGAACTATAATACATTTCTACTGCAAGTTTAACTTAAACCTTAACTTTATTAAAAACATTTTGCCAGAGCCGTCAACACGTTTAAAATAAATGATGGGTGTCAGATGTCCAGCAAGTTATACTCGTCAATGGGCACTTTGTGGCCAGACCTGATCTCCAATGGGCTTGATGATGACGCACAGCTATAAACTTCCAGTCTTATTCACACCTCACATGGAAATGTGAGGGTGTATGCACAAGCTATGATATGACTGTGGTGAAAATAATGAAAAGTAGAACAGGAAACTGTCTAATTCCTCATTTCTTTTGGCTGTTTCTCGCAAGTGAACATGACATCTTGTTGACATGCAATCTGTCTGCAAGCTTGTCGGTTTCCTCATAAAGCATGACTGTCTAAGGCAGTCTGATACATCTAAGGAAGGAGTCAGTTCCTTTTTGTTGTAGTATGTAACAGTGAGGTGAAAACCACCGAAAGAACAGAAAGTAAAGCACAGATTGAAGCAAAATTGCTGCTGTAACCTGAGTTAATACCCAACAATTTCATTAGTCCTCCAGACTGGTTCATACAAACCTTCTCTGACCTCCTACCCAGTGCTTCTGCCTCACCTCATTAAGCCGAGCAGGCTGTAGCCCTGCATCGCAGGAAGTATAATTGCACCCCGACACCTACAGAAGCAGGTCATGCTCTTACAGTATTGTAGTATTTGTTCACTTTATTTCCATTATTTTAATTTGTTGGGAGGTTAATTAAAGATCAACACCAAAGATTTTCTAATTACTTACTATGCCTCTGCTCTAAAGTGTTCAACACCCTCCCGATTTCTTCCCTTTTGTGTGGATCTCATACTAAACTGTTTGAGATCTCAAACAAAACCTGACAAACAAGATAATCTGAGCAAGCACAGAGAAACATGAGTGGGCCACTGTAGCTCAGCTGTTAAGGTTGACTATGGACAACAGGGTCAGTGGTTCAAATCCTGGTCCGTGCTGGCTATCTGTTGAAGTGTCCTTGGACAAGACACTAAACCCCAAGTTGCTCCTGCTGGGATAATTTGATTCCTTTTGAGCCAATCTAAATTCAAAGTATGCTTGAGATCATTGTCTTCCTGTATAAACCCAGCCAATTCACAGCAAAGTTATCTCAATGCACTTTACATAATGAAGTCATGATATTACAGATATGTAGAGAAAACCCAACAAATGTTGCCGAAGCAAATATGGTGGCAACCAGTAACTTTGACTTTTTAACACAAAAGAACAAACTATTTAAAAAAAATAACGAAAAAAATTAAAAACCTGGATGTAAAGGCGAAGGCAATGCAGGCTATAGAGCGTACAGAGGGAAATCAGGGTACAATAAATACAAAACAAGGCAGGTAAAGCAGCGAAAGCTGTAATTTGTTACTTTTGTTGTAACTTTTGTTGCGTTGTCAATCTTTGTGAGAACGACTGGCAGCAACTAGGTCTTAAGACTAAGACTAAGACTAAGACCAGACTGGCACTGACCACAACCAACTAAGTCCAACCGACTATGAGAACCAGATCACATTTATAATCAGCTGTACAGTCGTTAAGTGTGTGCCAACCTTAAGCCTCAGCTCACAGACTGATGACCTGACATTCTACTGAGAATTCTCTGGTAGATAGCAGAAAATACTGTATGTAACAAGTCTCCCAGGAAACTGAAAAGAAATCCCCCACCATCACACTTTCATCATCATGCTTGACCATAGCTACGATGTTCTTTTATTGGAACATCTAAAGTAGCAGGACCCCTTTATTCCAACTTTCGATCAACTTTTGACTCAGCAGTCCATTTAAAGAAACTTCTAAAAGGTTTGAGGCTCATCTAAGTGTGCCGTGGCAGACTCCAATCTATCTTTCCCACATCAAACCTCACTGGACACATACAGAGTATCAACTCATTACAAATGTCAGAGAATGTCATGCAGTCCCTCAAACGTCATATACCACTGAGTAAAACTGGAACGCATGACATATGAGTATATGGTGAAGCTCGGGTTTACAGACAAACGGTGAAATTGCTCCACTTCGAGTTTGGTAATTACACAGCCCTCCTTGTTTTTTGCAGCGGCATGCAGCATAAATATGGAAGCAGATTTAGATCTATAGATAGGGTGAGAAAATCTCTTGCCCGTGAGATTCCTGGAGGCTAAACGATTATTGTCATTCACAGTCCTTTAATGGGCTCGAGCCAGTGAGAGAGAAAGGGAGAGAGAAAGATAAAGAGAGAGAGAGTCTGATGGGAAAGCTGGTGCATGACAAAGTGTGCCTGGGCTTCATGGAACAACAACAACCAGGGGGCACTGGGAACTCATGCAGCCAAGCTGGATGCCGCAACAGAGAAATGCATGAATGTTTAATGGCTTGCTGCTCCACAAAGAGAAGACACACATTTGGTGGCATGTGCATCAGTAAAATAGGAGGGAGGAGACGAAGGGAGGATGTCGGATACAGTATACTTGATACTGTCTGTTGAAAATCAACAGAGCAGCACATTCCGCGGTGGCTTGTGTCCTTGTCTGTGACAACTCAGCCTGAGTAGTGTTCAAGGTCCATTTTCACTCATGCTCCTGTCCTTGTATCATATTGTACTGTCAAATGATACACGGCAAACTGCCAAGACGCCGCATCCAATATGGCTCATTAACGGTCATGGTAGCCCCCAGTGTTTACACATCGCATAACCAGCGTTAATAATGCTAAAAAGAAGGCTGCACCCGCTTATGGTGACGGGAAAACATATCCTGTACAATGAAACACACTGCAAAAACTATAAATCTACTGTAAGTGAGAGTAATCGTGTATTTCTATTACTAAACCTGCTTTGACCTCCATAATTACAAACCTACCTGACGCATTTCTTTTTGCATAATATTACAATAATAAAAAAAGAGGAAAGGTTCAAATTAGATGTTTTTGTGAGCAAAATAAAAGAATGGAAGAAAATGAGTGTGAACAAAAATCAGTTTTGAAGGGAAAAAAGTTGAAATTCATACCAAAAAAATGTATTTCAAATGAAAATTATTTATTTAGGAACAAAATGTTTTGAAGGCACAGCTGGAGATGGGAGAGGGTTGTTAGGGGTTCATTGTCTCGCCTAGAGACACTTCGACATGCCTTTACTATCTGAGCTACATTACTAACTTACGATTAAATATTGGAATTTTCATATTATGAAGTAATTAATTAATTAATTATGAATTTGAATTAAAAAATTACATCTATGATTATATGCGACAGGAACAAAAATGTAGACTTTCCATGTGAAACAACTTTTAAGTAATGCTATCATGTTTAATCTCACGTGCCATAAAATATAGCATTTTCATAATTTTTATTGTGGATAAATATGCCTTTATAGGCTGATGGATCTGTGAGAGTGTAGTTTGGCACAAATGTGCCACAACAAAAACACTACCAAGTGGTGTTAATGTTGTTAGGTCAAACTTAGATTCTGACCTGATGAGAGCACAAGAAGAAGATTTATTGGACTAGTGTCACTGAGATTCATTCTCTGGAAAAGGTTAACGCTCTACTTTTATAGTGCTTTTATTCCAAAGGGCTTCACTTCTACCCAGTCACACCAATGACAGAAGTTAACATGCCAGGTGCTCGCCTGACCCACCAGGAGCAAGTTGGGGTTCAGCATCTTGCTCAAGGACACTTGGACGTGTAGCCAGAAAGGACCAGGAGACCATGTGGTTTGTGGGCAACTGCTCTACCCACCACCCAATGGGGTGAAGTGTAGCTCAGTACAACGTGATATTACAGTCTGGAACAAAGGGGTCAACAAACCCGCCGCTTGACACTGCCATGGCTTTAACATCATTAACGCTTCAAAAATGTTTCCCCTTAATGTTATAAAAACTTTTTGGATAGGACAGACAAGGTTTCTCCTGGATCTTTCCTGTGTTTATGACCCCTCCATGAGTGACTTCAGCAAAAGAACGTCTCTGCAGTGCAGTGTCAGCACTGACCTTGATACATCATCTTCTAAATAACTAATCTGAATCGAATACCTTGGCACCAGCGCGGTGGATCCTGTGCAGTTCAACACTGGTAAAAAATGTTTTAGTTGTAATCTGATGAGCATGTTTATGATAAGTAGATATGATAAAAGATGAGTTGTTCTAAAGTTATAAATGTTTTATTTAATAACCATATCATATTTTCAATAGTCATTTGAGAGCTCTGGGTAGATTCTGAGAGACAGCATTAAAATGAAGGTGACATTAGAGTCTCTGTCGATCCTCTACATGGCCATGGTTGCTTCATTTCTTTTTAAGTGAGATAAAAGTTTGGATGAGAGTCGAAGTTTCTAAAAAATGAGTGATGCCAAAAAGGAGTCGAACAAAAGGGAAATCATTCACTGAAACGTATGACAGTGTAATCTCAACTGCTCCTCGTCAGATCCTCTCAGCTCGGTGCTAATTATCCTTGTGCAGAGTGGAGATAAGACACTTTTAATTTGCACCTCTCTGCTAGTCACTGCTAATCTGCAAGAGCTCATATGCCTCCTCAAGCCCATCAAAAGGACTAATCAGAAGCTCACATGATATATCATACATACTTTTGGACAGGCCAATTGATGACATGTGGGCAGAGGTCACATAGCGTCAATTATTTGAAGTTACCTTTGTCCTGTTCAGCATGCGATGAATATAAGCAGACACAAGTAGAAGAATATTCAAGTGTAAATACAACCCCACCATTATCTTCAGTTTCTTTACCTTTATTTACTGTAGCAGTGCATCTCAACTTTTGATGGCATAGTTCTTGCTCATGTTGTGTTTAAATGCACTTATACAAACATGTTTAGCGTTCACAACAATTAGAATTTATTTTATTACTAAAACCTCTAGCTTTTTCTTTTGTAGAACTGGTTTAGGCTTTGTCAGAATGAACTATACTACTAAGTCATTTGAAAGCTTATGAGACACAAATGTGGAGAAAATGTCTCTTCTTGTGTAGCCAAGAGAGGAGGGAAATTTGCTTTTAGTTGGTTGACAAGATAGTATAGAATTTCCCTCAGAGCCCATTGATAAAGAGCCTGAATAATGAATTCCACTGGTGCAGTAATGAACATTTATAATGAACAAGGAGAATGTGCAGACTGCAATGTTTCCATCTATAATGTCGCACCAAATTATGTAACCAACATAAACTCATATTTTCAGATTTCACAAATCTGACCTACTGCACATGCTAGTGGATTGTTTAATTTTGTTTGATTGGAAGACAAAAAGTATGTACTTTGTTTAGTTTTCTGCACAAAAACAAGAAGCGTATGGTTAGAGAAAAAAAAAATCATAGAAAGGGTTGAAGTACATGGAAAACACTGACTAATAGCATCCTCCTATTCACACTGATATTGGCCCTAAAAACACTTTGTTGACTTTACTTCTGCCACTAGATGTCACCAAAGTCCCACATGTCTCACTGCTAACACCTATGCAGTAGGTCTCACAGTAGGTGACATATTAGAGCATATATATGGGCTGACAGAGACTAATAACTCACCGTTCAATAGCATGACAATGTTTAAATCATCCGGCTTCAGTAAAAGTGCCACCCTGTGTCCCTAACATTTTCCCTGACACTTTTAGCATTTAAGTGTGTATGAATTTCTAAATTTAACTTTTTCTAAAAGGCTAAAGCTTGACTCCAGTCAATGCCCGTGTTCTGTCATGCATTTGAAATGTGAGAGCAAAAGGACTGACATTTTCTAATGTCAGGTATCGCTGTGGAAAAAGCCCTGAAATATTCAGCGCGTATCCCCTGACACACATCTGCCTACTGCCCTCATAATGCTCCCATGTAGCATCAAGCATCAGAATTTACAGAAACGCTGATGGCTTTCAATAACGACATGCGAGCATCTTTGACAGGCTTGTCAATTACCTTGCAAAACTTCAAACAACAGATGCAGTGAAAAGCTCTCGAATGACCTGCTGCACCGGGGGAAATTAACAGTACATGGAGTATTTCTTCAAGATCTGATTACAAAGGGGAAACATTGTTTCAAATAACACACATGCCACTCAGGTTTAGTGAGACAATGCACGTTTTCAGACTGACACCAGATGATCACAAGGGATTTGTACTAATCCATTTTCACTGCCATTGTGTGGAAAATACAGAAGCTATTGACCATTGTTAGAATTGAATGAAAGGGAGGCTGTGCCAATATTTATTTCAGTATTTTGCACCTAATGTGCAGAGAGTGTTCTTAAATAAAAGTAAAGCCACAGTATAACGATTACCACGGCTTTGTTTATGATTGTGAACTGTCGGCCATACTATCTTCTGACGGAGCTCATCGCTGTTGTTACTGCAACAGTCCAAGTCCAGAGACAGACACTGTGAGGGCTGGACAACAGCATCAGCGATCAACAATCAGCAAACTTCAACCTTGATCAATCAAAGTTGCTGCTGCTGTAAGAAGGCAGTACAAAAACTCCTTGCCTGCGTTAATTCAGTTTTAATCGTTCCCCTGCGTTTGTCACGTACATACACATGGATGCTTTGCTGAAGGTTCCCTACCGGGCGCAGGCCCAGGGTCACAGGTTAACACTTCCCGTTTGAAAGAGCTCAATTAAAAGACACAAAATGACCACCAATGGCCACATAATGTGAGATAATTTAAAAACGATGAACAAAACCTAAAATGATCAAAGACAAACAAAGGACATCAAATGATCATGAAAACACGACAACAAAAACTATAAAACTTCCATCCATGTGCGTAGAAATAACAATGGACGAATTACATTCAAAAGTACATTCAGTCATCAGTGCCTCCACTTTCCACACTGATGAATTAGCAGAAGATTACTGTATGTGATGGTGGGTCAGTGCTACATATGGATACTAGATTATCCAGGAAACACTGCAATCGATGGTTGAAGTACTAAATGTTTATTATATTTAAAATGAGCTTTAGTAAATGCTACTGTTATCAGATCTAAGTAACATAGAACGTAAATCCAAGCAACAACATAAAAACCTGTGACAATTGACCTTCTCTTTCATGAGTGTAACAGCAAATCAAAACTCGATGGCTAATTTTTGGGACCACGTCTTTTACACTCTGGCCTGATGGCTTTCTCTCCCTCTATTCTTTCCTTTACTGATGGGTTGATAAGTATCTGCACTCAGGGAACTGTAATCCATGGATCAGTCTGTGCACACCGTCTGCCACTTTTGTGTTCTCACAGACAGATAGTTCTAACATCTAATTCAAGCCTGGGATATACAGTGACTGCTATATGCAGCACTTTGCTCCACTATCCAGGGCGACACCTTCTTTCAAGGAGTAGAAGTATGTTGAGGTGGAGATAATCACGCACCTGAAAGAGTTTAAAAGAATGTAGAGAGTTTTCACCACAGTCCTGCCAAAGTCGATGTCTAAACACAGCGTTCATCATACATATCACAGGACTATCTTTCCACAGGAGCCCATGTTTATCTTCGCTTTATAAATCATCAGGAAATGCCTCCCAGTATTGACTTGAGGGGCCACTCGTTATTCACATTTTATAGCAGATAATCAATAATAAAAGTGATGGAACGAGGAGCTAGACGGCAAAGAATTTCACTGCCCTCTGGTCCCCGATGACTGTGCAATTTGTTTGTTTGAAGGTTATGACATATTCATATACAATTTACCAGAAACTCACAAAAATGAAACTCATGGTTTGTTATATCAATGATAAACTAGTTAATTAGTTGTTTGACCACAGCTGTTTTATTCTCTGCGCCCACTGGAACATCTCTTGCTGTTTGTTGAAATAACATTCAAATGGCGGCTGGTATAACTGACACTTGGAAACGCCTTCACTGATTTTAAATTAGCTTCTTTGGGTTGTAGTTTCGGTAGTACATGTAAACAAATGCCAATAAACTAACCTTTGACTTCCCTATATTATAATATTTCTCTACTTCTATCTGGAAAAACGCCTGAAGATGACATCATTTGGAGGAACCTTTAGCTCACATTATGTCATCTCATCGCTCATAGTATGGAGTTTGTAATTATGGTCAACCTGCTTTTCCAGAGCTCCACCGTGATATGGGCTTCTGTGCACTGTGCTGCAGTCTCCTGTACCAAACATTTCAACCGGGCCTGATGGATTTTTGGGATTTTTCTTTTCTGCCCGTTGTCCGGTTGTCACCTAACTATTCTTGGTCATCACCCAGGTTGTTCCTGAAGGTCAGTGGACAAACCAGTGGAACAGTACATAGATACATCCGGGGACGCGCTGGGACACATCATCAGTTAGCTTTCAATTGACATAATCTAATAATACTGCAAGATCAGACAAAAATATGTTGTCCAGGAACATTATATTTATATTTATGTGATCAACATTATAAATCTGATTAAAAATTCTGCCAAAACCAGATCTGTGATTGCAGTTAAATTGTTTAGAGACCTAATTTCTAGGTGACAGGGTTGAGCTGACTCATAGTGTCCTAAAAACTGAGGCAAGCAATTTCTGTTCTGACACAGAAGATAGTTAAACTATCCATAATGGGCCTGGGTATACAGTGTCACATGATGACATACGGTGCCTGATAGTCCACACAAAAACTTATCACCTTGGAGCTAAATCCCTACTCCAAAGCTATAGCTTTAGGTTTTATAGCATATTTCTGTAAACTGTCCGCTCTGAGCCTTTAATCTGGCATCAAAGTAAAGAGAGAAAACATTAAGGTGTAATTGAGAGCAAAATGTCAACACATTTTATTCTCTGCTGGCTTCCTATCTTGTTTCCCACCCCTGCAAAGATTCTGGTGAGTCTGCAAAGGCTGAGTAATAGACTCATGACGGCCCTCCTGTTCCAGAGTCAAAAACTGGGCTCATTTTTAATAATTAAATGCAATGTTTCAAAATTCTTTTTACAAGCTACCGCTGCAAAGTCTCACGTGAGGGCCGCTGCAAAAAAGTGTGCATTGAAACAAACCCCTTAAACTTTCAGCGCGCTGCCTTTACTCTCCGAACAAGATGAAAGAGAGGCTGCGCTCAAGGACAGATTTGAAATTTCATTTAAATCTTAGATTAGGCACAAACTGTAATCAATCAAAACTACAACCTCTAACATATTTGAACATGTTTGGCTTCTTTTCACATAAAGAGACACTAAAATAGATTCTAGGTTTTCATATTTATTAATATCAGTCACCTTTGTCCTGATCAATATACAGTATACACAAAACAGCAACCACAGGATGAACAGTGGTCAAGGAACTATTACTAATTGATTCTAATTAATTTTCTTGGCCACAAAAAAAATAAATAATTGTCACCTACAACCATAAAGCTGGCATGGTTAAGCTCTAATATAAATGTATATGTACAGGACTTCTCCACAGGAGAGCAGGGTTCAAGTCGAGAGTCAATGTGCGCTTTAGGGATGATTTTCACACAAGGTGGCACACGTGGTCCCTATAGTAAGAAGGTACGCAGGTGCCTTTGACACTGTTTGTAGCACTTTGTATTAGCTTTTTTGTTTTTTTGTAATTTATCTTGTAACTTGTCTTAACCTGAAGTTTTACCTTAACCCTAACAGGTTTTGTGTGTATATAAAGTCATTTCGATGGCATCAAATAGTGACACTCCTGGAGCGGCACAATTTGACAGGAAGCATCATTATCTGATGCTGGTAGATGAGAACGTGTCGGTAACCTGGTCAGTTCTTATCGATCTATAAAAGATAAAGTCAGTATAAAGTTGACAAGAACCTTTGGCCCCAATTGACAGGAGTGGATGGATTAAATGTAAAAAAGTCTTTATTTTAACTTTTTAATATTTCACTAGTAAGTTTGATTTGGTTTCTTTTTATTTGTATTTTCACGTGAGCTTTTCTGTCTTTAATTTGTGTAAAAAAAAAAAAGAATTAAATGTACCATAAAAACATTTTTTTCTCCTCATTGAAAAAGTACACGTGTATCAGAATTGGTCTAGTCTAGATGCTGTGTTTTGTTTGGGTAAGAACATGTTGGACATAGAGCTTCTGTTATGTGTGTTATCTGAATGTGATGGCACAGTGGACAGAAGTGTCAAATCGAATGAGAGAAACCTCAAGCTGTGAGGGGGTGTGTGTGTGTGTCAAGGACCCAAGTGAGGAGATGGTGAGAGGATGTGTTATAGTATCGACAAGGGGCAAAACAGAAGATCACTGCAAAGGGAGGACAGGAAAAGATTAGGCCAACAGCGAATTGGAACTTGTAAATACTGAAATAATGGGAACTGATAGCAACTCTGCAAAAACAAATCTAGTCAAGGGAATAATAATTAACCAAAAAGGGTTTGCACGTAAAAAAAATATCCAGGGGGGTCAGTCAAACACTAAACCAAAGAGTGCACACATACAGGGACCAACCAGAACAACAAAAAACACACAGAAATCCACAAATGAGGATAAACGAACAACTAAACCGAGTGCTGGAACAGAGACCAACAGACAAGGATAAATCAATATCCAAACCTCAGACCAAAAATAGAGAGCGAACAGGAGTCAGGCAGACAGGTAGAGAGACCAATCCAGACAGGGCAGGCAGGCAAACAGGTTCTTAGCAACAAAAGTCTTTAAAAAACAGAACAAGAAGGCTCACTGTCCAGGAACAGAAGACCGAGGACCACGACACAAGCTGCGTAGGATGAAATAATGATGATCATCATCACCATTAATAATGTACTGTAATGTACAATTTTTTTTCTTGTAAAAATAAGTTTCAATTAACATTAAACACCATCAAAGTGCCCGAAAATCTTTTGAGAAATTTTACTTTAAGTTATACTTTCTTGCTCCACCACTAATTTAAATATATTTATCACTGAATTTACAATTCTAACTGATCCTGGCTAAATATTTTAAATTACTCTGTTCAACAATTCAACATTATGTTCCATTCGTAGACAATTTAATCAATCTTAGTTATCAAACAAAATAAATATTACCATGAATACTACCCTGCATGACTTGTGGGGAGATTCTTGATCAGATAAATTACAATCTGGAGTCATAAATCCACACACCGCCATTGCACAGCCCAATGTTATAAATCAATAAAAAACCTAATTTGGTTTCTAATACCAAAGCAAAGAGGAGTGAACTACACAAGGTCTGTTTCTGAGCATCAACCTCACGGACTCAAAACACAACACACCTAATCATACTCACTTTCACTATTTATAGTTAAATGAAGTTGTCAGGAAAACATTCAGTACAAACTCTTTGCACTTATATAGCACTTTTCTACCTATTGGTACTCAAAGAGGTTTGCACTGCTTCTCATTCACAATCACAGCTGGCCAACGCTTACCAGTAGTAACTAAGTTGGGCCTCAGTATCTTGCTCAAGGATACTTTGACATGTGAATGGAGGAGCCGGGGATTGAACCAACAACTGTGGACAATTGCTCTACATCCTGTGCCAGAGACTACAGCTCCACAATAAATCACTTGATTTTTGGAGTACTTGTATTTTGTATGTAACATCTTACATACACAGCAGGAGAAGAACATGCAGCACTATTTAACCTCCATTGTTCTCCAGAAAATAGAAATTCTAACAATTAATCAACTAGTGTTTACATCTGGGAAAAAGTTGTGTGAGACTGGCAGGTCTCACACAACTGGTTGGTTGTGTGAGAAAAACTTCATGGCTGATTCTTGTGTCGAATGTAGAGAATTGTGTGTGTAGTGTTTTGCAGAAAGTGAGATTGAACACTTACAGGTTTGCAGACTTGGTGAGTGGTTTTGCTTCTCAAGTGTCAGGTTTTAGAAATTGTATGACATGTAATGATTTTGTTTGAATGCCGTTGTACTAAGCTGCATAATAATGCACCTCAAAAAAAAAAAAAAGGAACAAAAAAGAAATGAAGGAAAAATATAAAGACCCATTAACTTCTATGCTGCCAGTGAATGATCACCTAGAATCCTTTATTATACTAAGGCACATTTTGCTAAAATACCATCAATTTAGTGCTATAGCTGAGAAAGAAGTGACAAAATCTAAGAGCAAAACAAAAAACACAGTGATTTGCAAAAACAATCTTGGCATTAAAAAGTCAAGCAGGCAAAAAAAAACAAGTGATATTAATTTGATGGAAAAACTAGCATACATACCTGTAGGGAGTAGTAATCATACCTGCATAATAAAATAAAGTGTGTTGTTTTGTGTGCAGGAAAAACTTGTTGTTTTTAACAACACATCTGTCACTTGTTCACAGTGGAATCACAGTGTTTTTTTGTTTGAAAAGGAAGTAGGTTAAGGAAAGTCTCCTATCAAGGCTTGATCTGTCTCTACGGGACGATTTTCATTTTCTTCTAAAGTGGAAAACTGCCCCTATACAAGATTTAAACAACAAGCAAGGTCAGCTTGATGCTGCCTCTGGAGTGAAGTGACATATTGTAGTTGAAACATTTATTGTTCTGTTAATTCTTTAATTCTATCCTTTAATCTTTCATTACAAAAACAAGCTCTCCACAGTCCTCTGAAGAGTTGTCAGGATGTTGTCTGGAAAACAACACGAGGTTCTTTCTAAAAGTCAAACCAAAGTATTGAACTGGTGTGTCTCCAGAGCTTTGACTTTCCTCCCTCCTAAAGCAGGATGGCATTGTACATGGTTCCCTCACAGAAACACTAGAGCCTATCCACTAATGGAGATTTAACTGGATTAGATCCTCCTTCAGCACTACAGTGAAGGTCAGTCCCCACAGGACAAAAGGGACTAAGTCTGTAAAGGTTTCAGGAAGTGGCCTGCTGCTGCTGCTGCTACGTATATTAAGACACATTTCTGTGATTGGATTGGACTATAATTTTAAAGTCAGTCCAGTCATCTGGTTCAGTCTCATCAACTTGCAAAATTGTTTGTAACTCATTAAATCATTATACTTTTGTAGTTACACGAAGCTGAATTACATTAAAACCTAATATTGGAATATAAAATATTTGTTAATTTCAAATTAATTGAACACACAATGTCTAATTGAATATATTGATATAACATGCAAACAAAAGTTTACACTTGTGTTGTTTGACTTAAAATGAATAAATCAACATGGAAGAGTTTGAAATTCTCCAGAGACTTTCTTTTTCTGTTTGTGAAGTCCAGAGTTCTCTTTCCACAGCAACAGAGCCCAAAACGAAGCTTGATGATGATGGGCTCAAATTTAGAGATAAGGAATTGAGTTTCAATCTGACAACGAGCTAGTTCAGGGGGTTTGGGCTTAAAAATTGATTCATGTAAGAGTATAAAGGGCTAAAAACAATAAGATTATACAATACACAATAATGTTACACAATAATATACACAAATATTTTACTACAATACACTACTTACACCTTAGTACATCTTAATTATTAAAAAACATAAATCCAAAATGGGACAATTCGAAAAGCCTATAATTAGACTTTTATTAAAAGATTAATATCTGCCAATAGACAATAGTCTGACCTTTTTGCAATCAATTCCACTGCAGGATCTTCTTTTTATGTGTCTATTAGTCATGTGTATAGGGGCCAGAGAGGCTGTCAGCACAGTGTGAGTGCAGAAAGGCAGTATCAGGTCATATCTCTTGTTCCCTTCTGCCAGATGGATGGACTCATTCTGGAAGGTCTGATTTGACACAAGGGTGCAGAGAATCTTATTTAGAATTTATTTTCTACATAAAACCCGAGAATACATTTCTTCTGCCTCATCTGCTCAGACTCTGCACAGAGAAAAAAGTAAATATCCCTGTAAAGGACTCTCATATGACTTTCTCTGCCTGCAGTACAGAGAAATTTACTATTGATATTATAATGAATTGATTAGGTTGAGATCTTTAGTTTAAACATGATGAATTATTATTTAGACCATCTGTAACAGTTATACTATAAATGGCCTTGTACATTTACTCTATACTATACTATATAACATATTAGCTTATAGCCTGCTTACATGGATGGCTTTGTTACCACATTATATACATTGTTTATATGAAGCTTATGTTGCTTTCACATAATAAATCTTAGCTGGGATGAGTGCATCAGACTGTGATTCAACACCCACAACCTATAGACAGTCCTCATACATCTTCCATGAATGCAAGAAGTGTCACTTTCATCGAAAAACAAAACAAAAAACATCTTCTCAACTTCTTCTAATGCTGTTTAGTTGTATATAGTGATGCAGGTAATTTTTTTTTTTTTTATTGGCAAAGTGTTTGAGGTATCTTATCTTGGCACTACCCTAATTAAATGGGGTAAATCTGATTTTGTTTGTAGCCATCAAACTGCTGATAAAATGATTTAAGCTGCACGTGTGAAACATGAACTACAAGACTAAACAGTACTCAGATTTTTCTTAAAGAGATACATGCGAGAAAAAAAAATGTCTGCATTAGCTGCCCCCGATTTTTTTATGAGACCCGTAGTCCAAAGTCGGAGTAAGACCACCAGTGGACAGAGCAGTGAAATGTCCAAAGTTCTTATGTGACAAGGGCTTAATAACCTTCAAAAGAAAAGATAACAGAAATGTAAAAGCATTTTATCATTTTTTGTTGTTTTCATTGTGTTGCATGTTAGGTTTTAACATGCATGCATTTAATAGTGGACTGGCCCCATTTAGACATTGTTCAAAGAATTACATTCACAAATCTGTCAGTTCTAAAGAAATAAAAAATATTATTTCAAAATATCCTAGAGCAATGTTCTGGACCAACACTTTATATAATAGCGCTCTAACCCGGGAGCATGGATAGCTGACATGACATGAATACTACTTTGCTTTTTAAAAGATTTGATCCCTTAAGATTTGATCGTGGGGTCAAGTGAAAGTTTAGTAGCAAACAGGCTTAAATCTTCTCAGCTATGAGCACACCACTATTAACACACCCTCATTTTTTTTTAGCAGGGCCAACAATTAGTATAGATCAGTCTATTAAAACTGCATCTGTTCTGTAAAAGACACTTTCATTATATACAAAAAGGAATTTAAACTTGAATAACACCTAAATATTATTTTTGTTATTATCTTTGACAGAAATTAGACTAAATTATAGATTCTGTGATTGTTTCCACAGCTGCAAAGACAAAAGAACTTGCTTTCTAACAAATAATGTTTTTCGGACCAGTACACACAACACTGCATTCTAGATCTTTACAAGTCCATAGTTTGGACAGTGGTGGCAGTTACTTCTGTCCTGTCTGTATGTGCAGCACTGATTCAGCCAGTTTGTGTTAACAGCACATTTAAGCAGAAGATTTCCAGACAATGGAGACCCTCCTGTCTCTGATCATGATTAACAGAGTCTACCGCTCCTTCTGTCTCTTTCTGTACTCTGAGTTACAGCCACTATTAACAAGATCCAGATCATGGTGGCTCCTCACTTTAGGTGTAGATAATCAGGATGCAGGCCTCTGTGCTCCAAGGCACAAATCCCCTTGAGGCTATTTATCAAAGGCCAGTTGACTTTCAGTATAGAATTTTTATTTTTCCAGGTTTCTCTAATAATAATATTATGTATCCATCCTATTAGTTATGTAGTTTGCTGGTTACTTGTTGCTGCAGAATCAGTTAAATTATCAATACTTTGCAGTTTAAAAAAGATTTTTTAAAAAAGAAGTTTGTTGCAAACTGTTGCAAAATAAAAACAAACTGACCTTTTTGAAAGGATATTTAGAAAAATGTTTCTCTACAATATGTCTGATTTTATTTATATATCTAATTTATTTGTCCTTTTTCTTTTCCCCTGTAAATTGACACTTGTTTGAAGTATAGTTTTCTTATGTATTCAGATGTATTTAGTGTCTAGTTACGTGTCTCTGCACAAGGTGTGTAGTTGTGTCACATGGATGTAAAATGTTTTATTTGTTACCCTATTGTTGTCAATAAAGGTAAAAGAAAAACTAAGACGAAATGCAAAACTAAGTGCGACTCTAATGGGATTACCAGTACAAAGGACCCTTTTCACATTTAACTTGATCATTTGAAAAATACTGACTAGTGCAGCTTTGGCATATCATGTCTGTCAGCACACTGAGCACAGCCAGCTCATTCATCGACCTCTGTGGTGCAGCTTGGATATTTGCCACAGGATATTTGTGCAGTTGTGAATGTAGTGGTAAAAAAAATCACATCCCTCAGTACTGAGGATGATGTACTGATTGACTCATATGGCAGTGTACTGTGTTCATACAGCATGTCTATGGGCAATGTCACTGATTCAAGTCTTCACATAAATATTTGACAATGTTGCTTTACTTACAATGCCCAGTTGTCCTGAACTACGTGAATAAACTATAAAACTAAGCTTTCCATTCTTAAAATTACCCATTATAAGCCTGCATCAGATACTGAGAGCATGAAATTGAAAACCTAATATCTGTAAAGCAGATAGCACCTAAGGATGATTACAGACAATGTCTTTCTTCATTTAACCTGTGCCAACAACTATGTAGTGAGCAAATGTGTTCTTAGAAAGGTCACTCTAACAACAACTGTAAGGTAAGAGGATATTTACAGCAATTTATTGCAGCATTTACAGCAATAGAAGAGAATGACTGCTGACAGCCTTTTATTCCCAAGTTCCTAAGTGTAGGACATTGGAGATAATGTGACTTACTGCTTTTTAAAAGTAACTGCACACAGCATGTGAAACTGATGGCGGTCGAGAAAGATGTAACCAGCACTATCCAAAAAAAAAAAATCACATCACACAAACCATCTCATATCACTCAAAAAACAGAGTGATGGCAATTCCACCAAAGGCTGGGTATGTCCTCATGTCTCACAGCTGCAGTGGAAACTTTTGTCCCACCTGCTATTTGAGAGAGCTGCTCTGATTCTGAGGTGATTCTGTTAACTTTATGAACAGAGGAAATCATAGGAGGTGATTTGTATCCCCTGCACATTGCCCCTGTCACACCACTGAGAAATCATCTCGCCAATATCCGCTACCTTTGGTCTTCATAAATGCTTGATGTACTCACCCTTTGACAAGGGGGCAAAATATAACTGAAAAATGGACTCAGGTTGAAATTTCAAATGAGATGATACTAAATGTGTGATGTATGAGGGCAAAGTTACGGCACAAGGACAGAAACCACCGACTCCCAGGAGTGATTGGCGGAGGAGTTGCCCGTTGAGAAATATTTCAGAAATTGCCTGTTGACACTAAAGTTAAAAATGCATAAACACATGAGTGAGAATGGATAATAAAATATTCCACTGTTGAATGAAAACTAATTTACAACATTAAACATAACACAATTAGTTTACTGTTTTTTTTTACACCTGCTTTCGCACAAAATCTCGACGGTCTCACAATTTCTGAAACCTGTCACTCAAGGAGCAAAACTACACACCAGCCAAAGCTGGGAACGTCCCTCCCAAATCCAGCGAGAGCAGGAAATTGTTGTGTGTTCTTGTGCCGAAACAAATATGAAAACAGCAGTCTGGAGACTAACGACTAAAATCGTTACACAGCACACACTTAACAATTTTCATTGCCAACTGAACAAGACTGGCAGTGAGCAGAACCAACCAGGTCCGATGGGGGGAGCTGCTGGGCACACCCACCACGCGCAACTAACTTGGGGTTTAGTGTTTTGCTCATGGACACTTTTGTGACCGGAAGAGCAGGGGATCAAACCAACAACTGCGGGATTGGTGGACAACCGCTCTCCCTTCCTGCACCACAATGAGCACATTCTCATTCCGAAAGGCCTCAAAAAGCACCGGTTGTTGTCCATTATTTGTGCTTGAGTTGTCAGTGAAGTACAATGGAACCCCGAGGCTTCAATTTTTGATGCCTAAAGTAATGACAAAGCATATAAAATTACAAATTTTAGTATATTTTGTAGAAAGGTGGATGGTCCAACAAGACAGAAGACTTTCCCACAGTAGATCGGGGTTCAACCTCCCTAGTGCAAGATGTTGTGCTTCATTGATGATTGTGTGACGCACGTGGTTACTATAGTCGTTGTCACTGTAGCATTTTGTTTTCATGCAGTTTGTCTTCTAACTTTCACACCTGTTGGGCACATAAAGTGTTAGGGTTAGGTTGGGTAAGATGTTGTTGAGCTAAGATGTTTTTTTGAAAATAGTTTTTAATGCAGTGTTTGCTTTTCACAGATTTGCATTATGTGTTTTGTGTTCAGAATTTGGAAATACATGAGCAGAAGATTTAGAAAATGTGTGTAAGCAGTTTTGAAAAACTGAAATTGAAGGAAATTGCACACATTAACAGTGGTTTATTAATTGGATTATCTGGATAGAATTTAGTTTATCTGATGACATTTAGACACATTCAATACAATCTGTTTAGCATAAATCGACAAATTTAGAAAAGTACAGGGGAGACTGTGGCCCAGGACAGTAGAGCGGAACACTGAACCCCAACTTAGTTGATTCCGGTGAGTGTTGGCCAGCAGCATAGCAGAAGCAGTGTAAAGCACTTTGAGTGCAAATATAAGTTATCCTATTGCCATATTTCTGTACCTGCCAACTGGACAAAATGAGCTGCAACCCCATGTAAAATTGTCTTGAGCACCTCTCACTGTGGAGCCCAGGTGGAAAGCAAGCGCATGCATTCAAAGCTGAAATAAAAAACATGTATTCATACTAAACATTATATGAATAAGATTACTTTTTAACAAATTTCCTCTTTTAAGAAACAAAGACAGAAAATCCTGACACATTTCAGTACCCAGAGCGAGTGAAAGTTAATTTCTTGTTTGAAAGATACAATCAAACAAAATAAATATAAATTCATAGTTGAAAACCGGCTGCATATATGAACAGAGTAGATGAATATCAGGAATAAACTGAGTGGCTGTAAATGCTCTGATAATTCTGTTTATATGAATCGCTAATGTGAATATGTTGGTGCTGCTAATGTTCCTGCAGAAGAAACAGAATCTACTTTGTTTACCAATGTAATAATATTCATCCTGCTTTAATACTAAGTGATTCGCTTATTGTTTAATAAGGTACTGAGATTGGTCCATTCATTAGTGTTTAAACATGTGTGCTATTGTCTCTGCAGTATGCCACAGAGGGGTTAGGGCTTATGAATCACATTGTGTTTACGGCACGGCTTAAGAAATGATATGATCACGGGCCGAAATGTGACCCTCGTGGCCACTCGAGTTTCAGTGTGCCCCAGCTCTGTGCATAAGGGCTTCCAGAGAGAAAAGGGCTCATTTGGAAAAGGGCCTTCACAAGAGAGCAGATGCTTGCTAATGTATTTAACTTACAAATGGCAAAATGAGCCAGAAAATTGTGCCAACAGGTGTAAAAGCCTCAGCTGATTACAAAATTCAGCCAATTACAGAACAAACATTACCATAGCGACACTAAGAGGCACCATCTGGGTTATGAAATACCACCTGCATTAGCAGTGGGCCCCTTTGTAACTTCTCTGTTGCTGATGGAAAACATAATATTTAGAACAGATACAGCTGAAATCATCAGACAACTGTGTCCACGAGAAATCACATTCATATAGTGCAAATATGTTTTGCAGAAAATATAATTGCAACCGTATTAAGTGTAACATAATGACAATATAATGCTAATTTTCTAGTGACAAATATGTTCATAAAGTAACACATACTGATTAGGCTTTATGTTTAAGTAATCACAGCAATTGGTTAAGGTTACATTGATTGAGACCATGTTTAAACAGGGGTATGTAGCATTGTTCGAAACACGACCTTAGTTAAAGACATTTTTTTAATTCAAATGTATTGAACATCGATATCTCTCATTAACACACTCACACCCTTAATTCAGTTCTGTGTAAACCTCCCTTTGTCAGTGACGGTACTCATATTTGGCCAGTTTAGACCAGTCCCTGACAGATCATCTCAACATATGTCCAATTGAATGGACCTTGGGTTCTGTCCACAGTGTATGGACTATATTAAGTCTGGGCTTTGAATGTGTCACTCAGACACTGAAGCCACTCCAGTTGGGGTGTTCACCTCAAAGGTAAACCATCACTTTCAGCCTGAGGTCGCTTCAAAGACTTCTCTGTATTTGACTTCAATTACGACCAGTCTTCCTGCAGTGCATGGGGGATGGTTCCAGCCAGGTTATCCTGTTCAATGGGAACTGGACTTGTTTCATCTGAAAGGCTTCATCTTTTGTGAACTGTGATCTGGATAAGAAAGAATCTTCAGAGATTTACTGCTGGATTAGTTTAGGAGCATTCAACAACCACTCCCTAAAGGGATGCTACCACTAACCCGAAAGGTGCATATTGTAGCAGTAACCAAGACCATGATCTTTGGCTAAACTTGACCAAAGTACGTCTGTTACTATAACCTAACTACTACAAAATGCAGAAAGCATGATTTGCTGTCTACCTCCAAACTCCTTCAGTCAACATACAGGACAAATTATCCATTTAACCAAGGTGGAGAAAACATCTGTCATACAAGCTTAATGGTTCAAGCAGCTAAAGATAGCTAAAGAGGCAGATGTAATATTTATAAGGAATCTGGGCTAAATCTCTGCCAATGCAATTGCAGTCTAAGGGGGGGATGAAGCTTGTAGGGATGATCTGGACAACTAGTAAAATACCGGTCTGCACAGCTGGGATTAAATAGCACTTTTATGAAGAAAAAGAAAAGATTCTAAACTGCAACATTCCTAGTCATCTTAAATTGCTTACTGGCTGCATTGTGATTTACAATTGTGAGTTCCTACGGCTTGCCAGCAAAGGGCCTTTGGCTGGGAGTAGCAAATCTAAACAGTTGCGCCAACAGCATTCACGATTTTGCAATTTAATGTTCATTTATTTTCCCCTTAATCACTACCTTTCTGACAAAGGTCACTCAACATAAAATAGACTCATTTATGGAACTCATAATGCGTTTGATAGTTCTGTCAGGAAACCAGGAGAAATGAGCTCAGGATAACACAACATCGTCAGCCCTTCAGTAATTCATCCTTAATGATGCTTCATCAATTTTCAGCAGACTTAGTGCGATGCAGAATGGAGCTTAATTAAAAGCACCTTGGCCGAGTGCTTAGAGCTGATGCCTGACAACTAGAGGGTTCCCGGTTTGAATCCTTCAGCCAGCGGTTGTCTTTCTATGTGGAGTCTGCATGTTCTACCCATGCTTGCATGAGTTTCCTCCGAGTACTCCCACTCTTTTCCTCCCACAGTTTAGAGACATGCACGTTAGGTTAATTGGTGTCTCTACTATACAGGACTGCTTATACTGAGTGGGACTGGACCAGAACAAGGTCTCAATCAATACGTCGGGACATGATGTGGCTATGACTGCGCAACCTCTCTTCTGATTAAGTTAAGTTCTGATTAAGCAGCGTAAAGCACTTTGAGTGCTTTACGCTGCTTCTTTACGCTGCCAATCGGTAGAAAAACCATTTACCATTACTATGTCAGTGTTATACCAAATTTTGGCCAAGATATGTCTAACTTTAGAAAAGAATATGTTAATCTATATATTCAGATATAAAGTAAAAGGTTACATTTACTGCTAGTTGATCTTAACCTTTAAGTTAAGGCACTAAGGACTTATGCCTAAATTCAGGCAGCCAGAAAAAAAGAGAGGATATAGTATTGAATTCTGTATAAATATGCAATATATTCCAGTATTATAAAGCAGCAATCTGCACTATAAGTAGGCAAAGTGCTTTATTTGTCATTGTACATAAAAGCTGTATAACAAAACGGATGGTTAGATGGAGGCAACTGAGCGTGGGGCCACTATGGGCAAACCTGACCTTGTTCTTAAAACAAATGTTCTTGGCTACATGCTGTTAGAAGAAATATATATCCCATTCTTTCCTATTTTTACAACCTGGATGACTTATTTTTATTTATTTTTTGTCGAGTGTCATTAGTCACTTACCACTTAAGTCCATCAGGTGGATTTATATCACTGTTGTTGACTGATGTACAGTGACACATACAGTTTCTATTAAAATAGATACTATTTTTACTTTGCCATTTGTCATATAGTGCCTGAACAATTCAGTATTGCCCACTGTGAGTTCCCACGTGTCAGCATTATGCCAGCAATCAATAAATATCTTCAGAAAAAGGATTAGGACTGAATGCATTCATTTCTTAGAGAATACAGCAATATCCTTCCTTTTCTGATTAAGCTCTGAAAAATTTTTTTCAATCAATCTGAAACCATTTTCCTACATTATCCATTTTTTTAACAACAGTAAATTGTATCCACGCTGGTCTGTGAGTGTGCTATGATCCCACAGCAGGATCCTGCAGTGTCTATTAGATGGTTTATTTTTTTGCAAGCGTTACAAATTTCCAATGTTCTAGGCTGGGTTAAGCAGAATTGCTGCTGCATTATTGAAAAGGACATTTTCTAAATGCTGCTGTCTCTGCAGCCTGCACCCACGGAGAGATTGATGGGCAGGTATTACGAGCGGAGAAATATTTCCATAGATATTTCCTTAAGTTTTATTTTTTTCCTTAAGGGCAATTTGTCAGCTACACCCACATTTGAGACAACACTGCGTCAAAAAAATAAAAAATAAAAAACCTGGATAAAATTACATTTTACTCTAAATATAATGCTTGAAGCGCGTGCACTGCTTGTGTCTGTGTGCATGTGAACCCCAGTGTTGGCTCAGCAGACAGCAGAGAAGCCCTTCAAAAACATTCATAACTAAATAGCATTTGATATTGCAGATGGAATTTTATTTACCCAAACAAATCAGCACCCTCAGGCTTCACCCGTTTGAAAAAACATTTAAATTACCAAAATACATTTACAGAGACACTATCATTCATGTGAGCTGAATTAATTTACAGCTTCAGTTCAACCAGAATACAATGCAGCCATTCCTACCTGCCTAGACTATTAAATTACTTCCACTGTAGATACTGTAGTGTTTTCTTTCATACTCACATTGATGTTTAGGATGGAGACATCCTTTCATAAAAAATTTGGTCAAAGAAAAATATCATAATTAAATGTTTCTATATACAAACTAAAAGATTTTAATCACCACTCGATTAAATTAGCTTAGATAATTATACTTAGGTACCTATTTAGCATTATGTCTATACAAGAGCAACTTGTGGTCCAGTGTTTTTAAAGACAATTCATCATGTAGACGGAAACAAATGGTGATTGAACTGCTAACCCTGTGATTAATGGACAACCTGCTTTAGCTACTAAACCACAGATCATAAGAAAATTGGCCAAGACGGGTAAAGTATAAGGTCACCAGTCCACGGGCTCGCCAGAGTAAAATAGAGACATTTTCAGAGTTACTTTGTGTGTTTATTTATGTTTTATGTCTGGTTTTGTCATTCGTTTGTCTCTTTAGCTCAGTTTGTGTGTAATTTTTTTTTGGCTCTTTTTTTCTCTCTGTCAATCTTAAGGGGTTTTTTTTGGTCCCTTTTTTAACATATTGGGTTTTTGTTGTTGTCTTGCATGTAATTTAGTATTTTTTCATCACTGGTCATTTTGCTTTTCTTTTTTTGGTTGTTGTTGTTGTTGTTGTTGTCACTTTTTAACCTGTTTACATGATACTTAAGAGGGAGACGTGCCAAATGAACACGCCGTGCTGTGCTGACCCCTGAAGGGACGAGCCGAAAGCCGCTGGTCATGACACTTAAGAAATCAGCTCTCCAGCTTTTGTCTTTGATCCAGCAAAACCATTTAGAAGTAAACAATCTTAGTGCACATTTACACATACTTTGGAACTGCTATGATAAATAATTAATATTTGGTGAAACAAGGCATTGTGCAGGCGTAACAGACAGACCACTCAGAAACATTGACTTGTGTGGAAAAGTGTGCAAAAAAAGATTAATTATAACAGAATGTATTTTTGTCCTGTTTTATCTGTTCACTTTTCTAATGTTTGTTCGTTTAATTAAAAAAAAACTTTTCTCAGTACTTATGATAAATATTTGATATTCCTTCCATTATCTATAATAAATACAAAAGCTGAGATTAAAACTGCTCAGATATTTCATCTAGCATTTGTCAGTGTTTTAGACTTACACTTCAAGGTGGATATAACGTGGCCGACAATTTGATAACAAAGATCAAATGAAGTTGATATGATTCCAGTGAGAGGAGCTGTAACCTGAGCGGTCACAGTTGGCTACCCAACACAGGCCTGTCTGTTTATTGAACTGACACTGGATCCAGAACAGAACAGCTTTTGTACAAGCCTGAGCTGATGCTGCTGTAGCGTCTTTGGAAAAGACTGACAGCGGGACAGAAACTCTCTCCTGGTTTGTCTGATATCACTTCAGCTGATGAACGGAATCTGATAGGGTTCAGAAAAACACGTTGAGGGGGTACTGCCCGATATCAGCTGGCCTGACAGCAGGTGAGCTGAGATCCTGTTGACAACACGTATTCATATCTTCTCTGGTGAGCACACAAAGCATTTCACAGATAGACCCAAATGTGTGTGTATACTGGTCCTCATGAGTGACTCTTCATGATAGCTACTTTTTTATTTAGGTTCAAGCTCCCATACAGTATGTAGTCTTATCCGCCTTCGTCTTTTTTTGTACCTTTGCTCTTTTTAAGTGACTCACATAAGATAGAAATGGCTTCACCTGTGTGTGCCAGAGGGGCCACTGACACACTGGAGACCACCGGTCCTCTTCTACTCCTCTGTCCTGTAGGCTTCCACAAGGCTCCATTTTAGGCCCCATCCTCTTTTCTTTGTATTTGCTGTCCCTTGGCTCCATCCTCAGAAGACATGGCATTTCATTGCTATGCTGATGATTATCAGATCTATGTTCCACTCAATAAGAAAGCTGGTTTTTGCTGTCTGTTTGTTACTGGAAATGACATTAACTTAACTTTTTACATTTTAGCGATTCAAAGACTGAGGTGATGGTGGTGGGGCTGCCCCCGCAGACTTTGGACCCTTGTTGCCCTTGCACATTGGACAGGATTCATCCTGGCCTGTTTTTAAATCCCTTCTTTAAACCCACTAGTTTTCACTGGCTTTTGACACAGCCTGAGTTGTTGACATTATTTTATCTGTTATTACTTTAGGTATATGTATATTTTTTATTGTATACTTTTGTGCTGTTAACATTTCTGTTGATTTTAAGTTTTTAACCTGCACAGCACTTTGGTCAACCTAGTTGGTTTAAAGTGCTTAACAAATAAAGTTACAAAGTACAACTTAAATTGTAAGTGGGTAGGAGTAACGTTACAGTAAAGTTTAGTACTTACTGTAAGTAAGTGTATTTAATTACTTACCACATCTATCCATTACTATCCAGAGGAATCCAGTGTGCAGCAAATCATGTACATTTGATATCCCCAACTCGAAATGTGTTAAACTCACCTATTGAAGTCCACATGTCTGGCTGCCTTTCTTGCATTCAGCAGCTGGTTGGTTTAGGATTACAGCCCCCTCCCCAGAGAGTTCTTTCCACCTGGGGCACTGTTTTTACCAGCCATTAGACTAATTGAACAGTTATGAGCCTAAGAGGAAAGCAAAGCCTCAGGTGGTTTGACTTAATTTGTCCCAATCATCACATGGTTTGCAGAATAATCTATTGGCAGCTGCTTATTTACTATGTGCTGCATTTTAAATAAAAAATGCAAGGTCCAATCACATCAGCCAAGTAATAATATTTCAAGCCGGCCCCGTATTTGAAAGTATGGTTCACACAGTAACACAGATATGAAAAGAGCAGGACATAGAGCAAGATAATCATTATTTCTCATTACAGTTTTCCTCTGAAAATTATTATTATACCACGCAAGAGCTGATAGGATGATCACTCGTGTCCAGTTTAATTCAACCACTCATTTTTTAATTTAACCCTTAAAAGCGAATGGGAACTCAGGATGAACACAGCATGACAGCATGTGTCAGAAGTAAAAGCATTCAGTACCTTAATACTATCAGGGTAATTTGTAGACATGTTGGTGACCCAGGGCAGTCATTCATTGGTTCCCTTGAGGGAATCAAGCAGCCTTTTAATATAGCACTGAAAACAATTTTTGTATTTCATGTAATGATGTAGTCTGCCAGTGTGGAAGGTAATCCTGGTTTTAATCCTGTTCGAGGCTTGATATGGAAAATATAAAAACCTGATTATTTTTAGCTGTTTAATTTCAACATCATCCAGCTGGGAGTGAATTGCTGCCCCACACGTGATATTTACACGAATATTTGAGGATCTTGAGCATATGTGAGTGTAAAATGGAGCAGAAGACTGACAGCTGGATGGTGCAGCATCAACGGTTATGCTAGTATTGCACCTTTGTACCACCAGAAGGCAAATCCTATAAATCTAAAGGAACTGTACTGTATTTCCACAAGTTTTGCAAAGAAGTTGATTTAGTATTTAGTATGTTGGCTGGGCTCATTCTTATAGATAAGGTAAGACGCTCGGATGTCTGAAGGGAGCTTGGGTAAAGCCACTGCTCCTATCCATTGAAAAGAACCAGGTGAGGTGCCCTGGACATCTGATCAGTATGCTTCACCAACTGAGGATGTCCAGCCAGCAGCAGTCCCTGGGGTCGGTCCTGTATCTAAACAACTCTAGAGTCCCAGAATATTTAACAATCACAGAACGTCTGTGGCTGATAACAAAATGACTGTCTTAATTAGCCTGAGCTGAGCTGCATGACACAAACAACACTGCATAACTATGCTTCCAATCATCCCCTCTTGTGGCCGGATTTGCACACAGGTGTTCTGGACAAGAGCTAAACTGCATACTGAGTGATGAATCTCATTACAGTTGGTAATGCACAGTTTGCATATGTGTTCTCGGTTTGTTTTGTTAAAGGGAGTTTATACATTTGGCTGACAATACTTAAAGCGCCCCTTTGAATGTAGCCACACATGAGAGAAAATGCTGAGTAAGAGTCCAATTCTAGTTTCATTTAAGCTGCTGCAATATGAGCTGAATAGAAATTATGTCAATTCTTGGTATAAGGGACCTAGATTAGGCTGGGAAGTGTTTACTTGATTTGCAAGATCATTTTTATTGTGTCACTCCAGCTGTGAAACGTAGTCATGGACAGAGAGTATTGGTTTCGACAGATGATGGGAGCTTCACAAACATATTTCTGGTACTCAGCTGGTTCAGTTCAGATCTCGTGCCTGAAACATCATTTTGAAGCATCTCGTGTGTATGTGTAGTAATGTGTAGTACATTTCTAAGCAGACAGTAACTAGATTTCATTTAGAAAACTGCAACTTTACTATTAATTAAATACTGGAAAGAATGGTAAATGGTCTGCACTTATATAGCACTTTTCTACCTATTGGCACTCAAAGCGCTTTACACTGCTTCTCATTCACCCATTCACACTCACAATCACACACACACACTCATACACCGATGGGGGAGTTGCCATGCAGCTGGCCAACACTCACCGGGAGCAACTAAGTTGGGGTTCAGTGTCTTGCTCAAGGACACTTCGACATGTGACCAGAGGAGCCGGGGATTGAACCAACAACTGTGCGATTGGTGGACAACCGCTCTACCTTCCTGCTCCACAGTCGCCCCTGTGCAAAAGAACAACTAACCATACTGTTGCACCCAGAGAGACTGCCTCAGGAAATCGAGTGGACGCACAAACTACTGTCAACAAAACGTTATGACCAGCTTTGGTGTGAGGGAACGGAGCAACACAGTCTACAAGGACATGATCAAATGGTGCACCAATGGCTGGAATAGGATGTAATGGGTTTGGTGGAATTGTTTGATTTGGTTTGCTGGACGTAACAGCTTTTGCAGTATTGTATCATATATTTTGAACCAGGCCAGTAAAAAAAAATTTCAAAATCTGTTGGTATGTTTAATTAATGACCAAATGCCCACCCAGTGGATTTTCATGGGCAGGAATTACAATTTGACTTACCACACTCCAATCATCACGTGATTGACACATGAGGATGCCCTTCATGCCGCAACCCTCCCATTTTTGTCAGGGCTCGGGACCGTGCCACCACCCTTAGTGGGTAGGTGGGACCACACCTTGTGGGGTGAAATTCAAACTGATGACCTTCAGCATGTGTTTGAAAGACATCAAGGCCTGATTGGCTCTTAACTTCTTACATGTTAACTATTCAAAGACTGAGGTGATGATGTTAGGAACTAGTAAATCTAGTGGGGTGGTTGAATACGCCAAATCTGAAATTATTAACCTTGGGCTTAAAATTTATACTGACGTGTAGTTCGAAAGCCAGATCCAATCTCTTGTGAAGTCTTGTTTCTTCAACCTGAGGCAGCTGGCCAAAGTCTAGCCCATTCTTACAAAGCAGCACTTTGAAACAGTAATTAGGAGCATCCTGTCTCAAAGTTATGGTGAAATGCTAGTTCATCCGTTTGTTCCTTCTAGGTTGGACTACTGTAATTCCCTACATTCAGGATGCCCCAGTAACTCCCTAAAAAGCCTGCGATTAATCCAAAATGCTGCAGGAAGAGTGCTGACTGGAATTAGCAAGAGAGATCATATTTCACCTTCACTAACCTTCCCATAAAATATAAAATAGATTTTAAAACCCTGCTTCTCACATATAAAGCTCTAATCGGTCAGGCTCCATTATATATAAAAGACCTCATAGCACCATATCATCCCAGTAGACCACTTCATTCTCAGAATCAAGGCCTACTTGTGGTCCCAGAATTTCCAAAGGTAGAATGGGAGCCAGAGCCTTTAGCTATCAAGCTCCTCTCCTGTGGAACCAGCTCCCAGTTCTGATTCGGGAAGCAGACATCCTCTCTACCTTTAAGTCTAGGTTTAAAACCTTCCTATTTAATAAAGCATATAGTTAATTATAGTTATGCTGCTATAGGCTTAAACTGCTGGGGGACCAAACCCTAATGCACTGAGCTCCTTTCCTCCTCTTGTCCCTCTCTCCTCTCCTGTCACCCCACAATTCACCACTGTAGGAGATTAACTCTGTGTCTTCTTTCTCCCATAGTTGTGCTTCTCCCTCTCTCTGTCCCTTTCTGCAGGTGTCCCCGGCTTTGGAGCTGTATGTTTTCCAGCATGCAGCTTCTGGTCCCGCCAACCTGCCTGATGTTTTGATGTTGCATTTTGTTACTTTTTCTTTCCCGTTAAAGGGAATGTTTTTTTCTCCTCCACTGTTGCCACCCGGTTGGATCACTGCAATGCACTTGGAGTCAGTCAGTCGACAGTCTCTCGACTGCAGCTGCACTTCTTTTAACTGGCACTCAAAAATATGAGCAGATTTCTCCTATTTTATCTTCACTTTACTGGCTGCTGCGCACTTTAGGATCCACTCTAAACTTAGTCTATTTGCTTTTAAATGTTTAAAGGATGCTGCCCTGCTGTACCTCTCTGAGCTCCTGCCTCCACCACAGTTGCTCAGTTCAGCTGACCTGCTGCACCTGAGGTTACCAAAAACTGAACGTAAGCTCAGAGGGGCCCGAGCTTTTGCGGTTCGAAATTCTAGAACAAGCTGCCCTTGCACATTACAGACAGGCCTGCTCCTTGCCTGTTTTTAAATCCCCTCCTAAAACCCACTTGTTTTCACTGGACTTGTTGACATCATTGTATCTGCCCATTATCTCTTTTTTTTATGGCTTTTTTTGTATACTTTTGTTTTTATCTTGGTTATATCTTGTGTTTTAAACCTTTACCACACTTATTTGTAGCAAATAGCAACCTATTTGTTTTAACGTGCTTAACAAATAAAGTTACAAGTGTCTCTTTAATATATGTTTGGTCACTGGAATATCTGTTGAATTCATCCACCCCTGAACCCTTAAAATGTAACAAAGAAATACCAGGAGTTTAACAAGACACCATGTCTCAAGTAGGAGCATGTCCATCATTTTGAATGATAATATGATGACTGTTGTTCTCTATCTCAGTCTAACATGAATGTAAGAAAAAAGAACTAATGAAAAACAAGACTAGTCCACAGACTATTATAATGAAGCTGACAAAGATTTATAAGTTCATAAAACTACAGTGCCAACATAAGAAATTAGCAAATCTAAAGCAACCAGAGTTTTCACAACTAGTAAACATTAGTGAATACAACATTTCGGCTTTAGGCTTTAGCATAACCAATTGCTTTTTTTTTTTTTTTTTTTTTACTTAATGTAAAATTTAATACAGCTCTTTTACACATCTAAGTTGAAACAAGTTATATTTGTGTTTACGGTAAATCAGCAATTATCAGCTGCAGCATTAAGGGCTTAACTTATAGTCACAATAGTGAGTGAGTTTGTAATAAAATTAAAGGTTGTAATGCTTCAATTTATTTGGCCGACATTGATTTTATCAACAAGGCCCAGGAAAAGTAGCTGCTAGTAAAGAAAGTAAACCATTTACGTCTGCAGTTTAATATTTAGCTGACAAAAGTATCATGAATCCTTGAGGAGAATTCTGTAGGTTTCGAGGGAGCATTTCTGAGAGGAGACTCTAAATGGTTGAATTTATCTGTGGCCAACGTACGGCCAATCACATTGAAGACAGCCAACACCCAATGTCATAGGTGCTGTCCATTAAAACTTAACTATTTATTTCTGTGGTTGCTTTTTCTCTGTCTGTTACAAACGTGGTTATCTTGTCACTTCGGATTTTGAGGTGACAGTTCCATTTACCAGTGTCAGTAGCTTAAGTCTTTCACCACTTTCATCTGTTTTGATAAGCAAAATTAAGTAATGTGTCTACATGGGAATTTGCCCAGATATAACCATCATTCTGAATCATTCTTAGTTGAATTTGTAGCAACGTGTTATATTTAAAACAAAATGAGCTGCCAGACAGATTTATTTAGATTTATACAAGAGGACACAACGCTGATTCAGCAAAGGCCAATCGAGTGTTTCTTGATAACTCATGTGGCATTTTTGCCTGCTTGAAATTCATTACTAATATTTAAATTATACATGTTCAACCAGTTTTTTTTTTTTTACTTTAAATATTATTCCACAAAAGCCTATCTTTCATGCCAGAAGGAATTTAATGAGAGTAGGTGTCGGTTTTTTATTTATTTATTTATTTATTTTTGAAGTGGCTCTCTCACATGAGAACAGCTCTTCAGATTTTCCTTTAGTGTTATGTATTTCACATGAAATTCCACAAAGCCTCATCTAACAG
Source organism: Channa argus (assembly GCF_033026475.1). Taxonomy (NCBI): domain Eukaryota; kingdom Metazoa; phylum Chordata; class Actinopteri; order Anabantiformes; family Channidae; genus Channa; species Channa argus. Next base: position 24,071,407 of record NC_090207.1, read on the forward strand.
AAAGCCAAATGAGATGAAGATGGTGTGCAGGAAAAATGTGACCCGCTATCTGTCTGGGGAAAATAAACTAAAAAACATGAAACACAATAGTTCGGAAATCTTGGCGAATGCTCGATTTCTACCTGCACACACATACTCTCACAGGCATAAGAGGATCCAGCAGTACTGACCACCCAGCTGGGAGATCAATAAACTGGCTTCCTCTGCTCTAGCACATATAATAGCATCATCAGCAGAGGCTGCATTCATTATAATTGAAGAACAGTGATAAAAAGCTTAGTGTAATATTGAATCAATGCCCACTGCTCTTCTTTCTACTTGTTTACAGAGAAGCACCAGTACTTTCCCAGATATTGTTGTAAGTTATTGATATTAAAGTACCGACTTAGGCAGATCATCAGTATAAATGATGTTGGTATTTTGCAGCTAACTGAGGTTCAATGCAGTTAAATCTAGTGATGTGGTGGTCGAAATACCTGTTAGATGAAAGTTAACAATATCATTCAACATGTTTTTAAGAACCTTTTAGGTCTTGGTTAAAAATATGTTCACTAACAATAGGTTTTAGTAAAGTATGTGGTGATTTCACTGACTTTTCAAAAGTTTTTTAGAAAAAATATATTGAGTGCATTATAAGAAGATGTGGTTCCAATGTTTTGGCCATGCTAATTCATTTTAAATAGGGTGTCCAATACTATAGAACCACATCTTCCTATAATGCACTCAAGTACCAACTACTATGAACTCAATAAAAAACAGAGTGTAGAATTCTTTTTTCTGACAGTTTCAACTTTAAAACTGATAAATTATAACATTGTAAAAGGAGAATTTATAGCAGAGCTGCTGTATTGGATTGCATTAAATTGTACTGGCACACATAATAAAGTGGCTGGTGAGTGTATGTGATATACTGAACAAATCTACTGAATGAGGGTTGGTTTGGTTTTGCAGGCCCACATGTTGCCGAAGGATAATGAGCGAGTAAACACACTTTTAAAAAGTTGTCCCCTGATAATGTGTGTACACGTCCCTCTGATGTGCACTTGCATGCAGATAAGCATCATGAAATCGCAACACAATCAACCTTACACACACACAAACACACACGCACACAGCCTTTGATCACACACACACACACACACAAAAGATTAAAAACACATGACTTAGCTCATTGGGCGTCTTGAAAATTTGCATACATTACTCATAAATGACCAAAGGTGCTGCTAACAGCCACATGCTGCTGCACACTGCATGCCACATACTGTCGAGCACTGTGTAATTAAACTTGCTTGCAATTATTAATGTTTTCAACGCAATTGGGACGGAGAATATCCTGTTGCCCTTTAAGCCCATAAATCATAAATGGGCAGCATTTGTTGCTGTAAATTAAGGGCCTGCTGTTCAATCTCTACAGCACAACCCTATAATCTTCCAGGTGAGACTGTCTGAAAAAGGTCCATATTTACACAATACTGCATTGTCTAAATCTTTGTAATGTCTTGGCTTTTACCAAATTTTGGGTGTGGCCATTTAAAGCAGCTACAAATATATCTGCCTTCATATTTGGGAGGGGCAACACCAATTGCAGTGTCGAGCAGTGAAGCAATATTGACGTAGTGGCCAGGTGCATTGCTCAGGTGACTCGCCCCAAAACTTTTTTCCCACTGGGATTCATTGGTAAAGACAAGACCATAAAAAAGTGAATAGATTTTCTGAGCATTAGAAATCCTGTAAATTTACTCCAAATCTGATGTTATTTCATTTGGCTTAATATCATTTAGAAAGTCTGGAAGAGCTGTGGGATTATTTGAATTTTTTTCCTCAGTCGATGCAACTGGCCGAGTTTGCAAGTGCACGAAAACAAAGCATGAAGGTCATCCAGGTACTTTTGATGGAGGAATGAGGCCTTTGTGCTACTACTGAGCAACTTTACCAGAAATAAATGGGCACCATGTTTCAGTCTGGTACCCAGTTCTCATACTGCGTCCAAGGGCAACACAATGTAGAAATTAGTTGTCTTAGAATAACCTGGCTTTTAGTGTTAGAACAGTTTAACAAATCCCCTTCAGACATCCGTTAGACAAAATTATTAATATGTAGCATTTTTATGGCTAACACACTCTTTCCTTGAAAAACCCAAATTAGCTCTCAGTACACTTAACACTTTTAATTTTTACATCAAAATGTCTTCCATGGTAGTTGTGACGTTGCAGAATAAGGTATTGCAGATTCCTGGTTCTCAATTTGAATATGGAAACAACCTTCAAAGTGTTAAACACTGCACATACATCGTTCTGTATCAACATCCAAGGGAATTAATAATGAGAAAAACAAAAAGGTGCTACTGGCCCTACTGGCTCGTGTAGCTGTTATTATAAAGCCACAGGAATGATAATGTAAGTCTGACCAGCAATCACACACACACACACACACACACACACACACACAGCCACAGCATTTTGATTGGTTTCATAATGATGGATGGATTCATTACAGTTTTAATGTCCTGCTAGTCTCCTGTTTCTACGGAAACACTCAAGACTTTAATCTTCTGGAATTTATTAGTTAGATAATGGTTTGGTTCATGCATATGAAATACAAGCACAAAAGTTAGCTTCAAGCTTAACAATCACTCAAATCATCAAGCTCTGACGGAGGATCAGTATGGTCAGGATGATGTGTGGACAGATATACCTTGACATTCCTGAATTCCCTCTAGACATAATCCGATTGTCCAACCATGCAAGAGCCAAACAGATAAGACAGTCTGCTGATGTATTCTCCCTTCTGGATATTTCATCAGCAAAACGTAACTCATAGGAAATGATGTGGTTTCGTGTTTAATTTACATTACTGCACATTTGGCATTTTTAAGAGAAAAACCCTCCCAGTAAATACATAATGAAATTCACAGTCTGCTCAACAGTAAAATCCTTTAGAGTTATTCATGTTTTTATTATGAGTAAATTGGAGAATGTCAACCCTGCTTTGGCAGGGATAAAAACACACATCACAGGTGGCCTCACACTCAGCACATGAATATTGTGAGGGTGCCATTTATGAGGCAGCTTAAAGAAAAGCTTGGTTAAAGGTAAAGTGTGCAAGACTTAGTAGCACATAATTGAAACTCAGATTTGAATTATCATCAATAAACTAACTAGTAAATTGAAACAGGCTCATGGTTTTTGCCTACAAAACATGATCTGTGAAACATGATCAACTCCACGAAAACCTTAAAAACTCCAGAAGTTCACAAATAACATCCCTAAGTTGTAGTGTGGCCCCTGTGGAATTCACACATTAGTGTGTAAGCAGTTGCAGCCAGTGGAACTGTTACAGTCATAGTTTTTTATTATTGATTAATCTTGATTATTTGGTCTGTAATATAGATAAAATAGTGAAGGCTGAGCCACAATGGTTGTTCTGTCAAAACAATAAATGAATAAAAATAAAACATATCTCTTGAATAATTAAAAGGAGAGCATGAAATGTTTGATATTTTGCTGTTAAAATAACTTCTGTCAAATTAGTGATTCATTTTTTTGGTAGTCAGCAAATCAAATCATTAATTTTGATTTTTAAATGAGTTGTAGTGGAAGCTAGCTTTATATTTTATGCTATTCATGTATTTTTTATGTAAAATTATTACTTTTAAAGTTACAAGTAACTAAATCTTATTATATTATTATGTGGAGTAAAAATGTAGATTACAAGTAAATGTGAATGTACTTACTGCTGTAGTACTGTAAGGTAAGAAGCATGACCTGCAATGACTACATTTGGATCTGATGCAACCTGGTTTTGTTTCAAATTATTTAAACTTTTTTCAGATTTTTATTTATTATTATTTTTTAACAACAACTAAAAAAAAAAAAAAATACTTTCACGTCGGAGTGAAAACAGATCTTTACAAAGTAATCGAAATTAATCAGTAACTGAAAATAAGTGATTGTCAGTTAATGATTTCAGAGCCAATCCCAGTGATATTCATATGCTGTAGAGACAAGCAACCATTCATCGTTACATTAAAAACAATAATTGATAAAAACTCTCATATTTCCTTATATTCCTGTCTTGATAAAAAAAAAAGACAACCTGCATTATTCACCTATTGTAATTATAGCTACTTGTAACTTGCAACTTCATTTGTTAAACCCTTTAAAACTCGTTGTTGACCAAAGTGCTGTACAGGTTAAAAAAATAAAATGAACAGAAACAAAAACAGAACAAGACTATAAAATAGCACAAAACATATACAATAAAACAACCAAAACAGTTAACAATAAATAACAGACAGATATAATAATGTCAACAACTCATACTGTGTCAAAGGCCAATGAAAACAAATGGGTTTTAAGAAGGGATTTAAAAACAGGGAAACAAGGATGAGGCCTGTCGACAAGTGCAGGGGCAACTTGTTAGACAGTTTTGGAGCAGCCACTGCAAAAGCTCTGAGCTTATGTTTACTTTTTAGTACACTCTGAAGCAGCAGGTCTGTAGATCTGAGCCATGTCTTCTGAGGATGGAGCCCAGAGGCTGCAAATCGTGTGCTAATTTAAAAATCCTATTACTTGACTATAAACAATTTTCTCTAAAATCTTTGATGAAAAGGACAATCTGGATATAGGTCTAACATTAGGAAGAACATGTGGCTCTGGTTTTGAAAGTTTTCACACGTTTCATAAGAGAACACAAGACAGACAGTCTGAGGAACATAAGGGGTTAACACACAGGGTTTGTGACATTTAGAAATAATAATATTAGCAAAGTGTTTCCTCTTAGCTTTATTCCCTACGTTCAGGATGCCCCAGTAACTCCCCAAAGAGCCTGCAATTAATCCAAAATGCTGCAGCAAGAGGTGCTGACTGGAATTAGCAAGAGAGATCATATTTCACCTTCACTAGCTTCTCTCCATTGGCTTCCCATTAAATCTAGAATAGAATTTAAAACCCTGCTTCTTACATATAAAGCTCTGAACGGTCAGGCTCCATCATATAGAGAAGACCTCATAGCGCCATATCATCCCAGTAGACCACAGCTCCCAGTTCAGATTCAAGGAAGCAGACACCCTCGCTACTTTTAAGTCTAGGCTTAAAACCTTCCTCTTTAATAAAGCGTATAGTTAGTTAGCTTATAGTTGTCTCTGTCCCTCTCTCTGTCCCTTCCTGCAGGTGTCCTTGGCTTTGGAGCTGTGTGTTTCTAGTGTACAGCTACTGTTCCTACCAACCTGCCCGATGTTTTGTTGCTCTGTTCTTTTCTCTCTCCACTTTCCACTCACCCCAACCGGTCAAGGCAGATGGACGTCCACCCTGAGCCTGGTTCTGCTGGAGGTTTCTTCAGTTAAAGGGAGTTTTTCCTCTCCACTGTTGCCTATGGCTTGCTCCAGGGGGAATTGTTGGATTCTCTCTATACATCTTTATAGTCTTGACTTTATTCTGTAAAGTCCCTTGAGATGACTTTGTTGTGAATTGGCGCTATATAAAAAAGTTGAATTGAATTTTACTGTGGACTGGTAAATACGGCAACAAACTTTCAATACTTGAAAGGACATTTGCAGTTTATCCTTTTCCTACTCATGTTCGGCTCTGGGGCACTCGCGCCTCACATTCAGCCAGGGCTCAGATTTAGCTTTAGGCTGCCTGGCTTTAAGTGTAGCCACGGCAACCAATATAGTCCGCCAGCTCAAGTGAAAGGAGGTGTTGAGCTCATCTGTAAAAATGCCCGTGGACACAGAGAGGACATAGTTCTGACTGAAGAGGACTGAGAACTGAGCGGCAGTGGAGGGGTTAATAGCCGGTGGCGACTTTGAACAGCGTTACAAGGCAAGGAAATATTAAATACCACATATGATCATATGATCTGAGAAAACAGCTTGACAAAACCTCCAGATTAAAAACAGGCAGGTCACGCGATAAAACCAAGAACAAGTGTGTGTCCGTGGGCCCAGACACAGACTGCACCAAATTAAAAGAGTTAGCGTTGTGACAGAGGGGAAACATGGCAGCAGAACTAATGATGATTAATTAATTAATTAATTATCATTTTCCAAACACTGGTTAACTAATTAAAGCATGATCCATAACTGATATAGTTCTATTTTACCATATCAAGTGGCTTAATGGAGCTGAGCAATTGAGATTCAAGTAGCATGATATACATTTTCTTTTCTCACGTGTGTTATAGCGGATAAACCAAGAAAGCATTTTACGTTATTTATCTATCCATTTGTGTAACAATAAGAGTATGATCACATAAACTTGCTGGATGTGCCTTCGTGCAAGAATGATGCAACATGCTCCTGCTGTTCCCCCCCAGTGAAATTCACTGCGGTAATGAGAGTGGAGCATGCAGTCAGCTTCAGGGGAGTTTTAGGCAGGCTGCGTTTCAGCCTCAGGAAATTATTAAGCAAAAAATATTTTATTAATACGCCATTAAAAATGGATCCATGTTCATTACTTTCACTGATAACTTTCATCCACTTTCTTGCTGAGAGAGGATTTCATTTCCTCAAAGAACCGGCATTAGCTTTTTGATGCCTTAAGTGTTAAATATTCTTTATGCAGAGACGGTTGTATTATGACCAGAGATCATAGGACACAGAGCTATAAACCGTGTGTCATGTGGCCATTAGTTTCTTAGTGAGGCAGTACACAAACTCAACATTGTAAGTGTACCTAAAGTACAAGAGTATTCCACTAAGAAAACATCTTCCCATCTTCTCTTCAGCTCTTTTAGTCACTGTTCTTTCTAATGTCCTGTCTGCATATGCATCTCACTGATGATGTGGCTCGATTCATGTCATAGTTAACTGTTATTTTAATGTTTTTTAATTAACTCTGACAGTGAAAGTACAAATAGAAAATTGAATTATTTATATTTGACTTTGATTGCTTTGTTTTCAGACATTTAAAATCTTTTAAAAAAGAACCTCACTACATGCAGTATATCTTGGCCTAGGGTTGATTTTCTCCTCCCTAATTCCTTCAGTTGTAAAAGAGAGCAATTACTCATCTCTATGCATTATAGAAATGCATAGGGGACTTAAGGGGACTAGGGGACTGGCTGGGCTTTATCCAAAATTGAATTCCTTTCTCACATCTTCAATGTTGTTTTTTGTTCTCTCTCATTTCTAAATCGGACTGGAAATGTTAGATTACAGATTAGGTCTTATGCTTAGCCCCAGTCCATGAAAAAGCCACTTTGTCTGAATCCTTGTCTTCCACTCTTGCTCTCATCACACTCAGGTAGAACATTAAATGCGATGTGAGTGCAGCAAGAGGGGGTAGAAGTACACAAACCAATCACTTAAGCTAAAGTGTGGGAATTTGCCTAAAAACTCACTTCACTACAGTACCACTTCAAATTCTTCTGCTTTAACATATACCTTTGAACAATGCATTTCACACAGTACTGAATTCTAACGTACATTTTACACGTGGTCAGACTGTACACAATTTTTGTACTGGGAGTAAGTTCATCCTTAATAAAGCATCTTCATTCATTACCTAATTAGATTTTCTATTAAGAGTCTACATCTGTGGAAATAAATGTAGTGGAGTAAAAGCTCAAAGATCAAAGAAGTTACCTAAAATGGAAAAACTCTAGCAAGGTGCAAAATTGTACTTAAGAAAAGTACTTGAGTAAATGTACTGACTTATCACCTTTAATTGCATCCTTGACAACCATACCTATATCAAAAGGATAGCATCAGTGATAAAATGGTCAGTTATATATATATATATATATATATATATATATATATATATATATATATATATATATATATATATATATATATATATATATGCAGAGTATATGAACATAAAATCTCTCCCAGGCTTTGTTGTTGTGATCTGTTGTCAGATTGATTGATGGCTTTGACTGGAGTTAACATTGTGATGGATGCAGTCTGATTCCTCTGAGTTTAGAGAATTAGAACAAAGGAGGTCAGTCCAGATGCCTTTGTGACACCATAGCTTCTTTCCTACACGCCTCCTCATGCAGAAACTAGTTTCGGACCCTTTCCCATTTACATTCTATTATTCAAATGTTAAAAGAGTGAATTAATGAGTCCTGCTTCCTGATGGGCTGCTGTTGTCTGCATGGCTTAATTAGAATAATACATCTTCATGGGTCAGGACACACCAAGCCCAGCACGGCTGGAACGTTTTACTGGAAAATGTAATGAAAGGAGCTCCACCACAGTGCCTGTGGAAATATGCTGAGCAAGCTTAGTGAAACATACCTACCACAGACCATGATCAACCATAGGTCAGAGACGTTTAGAACCTCAACCAACTGGAATTTGCAGCTACAATACTTTTTTTGATATGCTCCATGATTTGTCTTTATGTGAAGAGCTGCTGAAGATGCCTCCCATGACACAGACTCAAAACAGCACTGCTATCGGACAGACATATTTGTTTCTGAAGATTTTTGAGCAAGGTTCACTATTCTAACCAATCAGAGAAGGTCAAACCCGCAGCCACTGCACTGTACTGAACAATGTTGATACAACCAGCTGTTTAAATACGGGTCTTTCACTAATATTGACCTTGCTTTTTTTGGTTCTAGTTTGAGTAGTATATGTAAACGAATGCCATAAAGATATCTCTCTACATTTAGCGGAAAAGCGCCTCCAAATGACATCATTTGAAGGAACCTTTCGTTCAGATTATGTTTTCTCGTCGTTTACACTATGAAGTTTGTCATCATGGTCCACCAGCTTTTCGTAGATGAAATTATCTGAACTCCTAATCACGAAAAACTCCTCCTTGTGATGTCATCTCGAGAAGTTTTTAAGGAAGAAATATTTTAATATAGAAAAGTCAGAAGGAATTTTAAAAGCATTAATGTACCAAGCGATAGCAGGTTAAAAGTTGGTAAAGTTGCCCTTTAAGTTAAAAGAAGAATTACATAAATAAAAAATGCTACAAAAACACTCATGCTGTGAAAATAGTCCTCTGTCTTATTGTACCATCCACCTACCTATGAGACTTTTTCACATCACTGTTTTAGGTCAAACAAACAAACATGGAAGATGTGTGATGCTCATTTATTATTTAAAGGACGGGTTTAGAGTTTTTCAAGCTGCTATTAACACAGTATTGAGGTAGCAACACCTTCCTCTACTCTGTGTCAGATTTCCCCCTGAAAGTGCCCTCGTTCCATGGAAAATACACACCAGAGTGAAGCTGAGACTCATTTGAAAAACAATGCCCATCATCAGCCAATCAGAATGACTTCTGAACACGCAGACCTGGATAAATCTGCAGAGATCAATAATCTATCTAAAGAGCAAATAGAAATTACTTTCCAGTTCTAAGCTTCTGTCTGTCTGTCTTTCTGTTATTGTCTTTGTTTGAAATGTGTAAGAAGTTATTCCAGCTGCTCAAAACAATATATTAGATATATTATTAATATTAAGAACAATTTTAAATAACTGTGATGCCTTGGTGGTGAGGGATTATAAATTGTTCTTTGCCTTTGCCATTTTATACTTATTAAAGCAGGCTAACAACAGTAATTAGAGTATTTCTATTAACTTACTATACAGTCAGACATAGACATTACTATAATCACTGTAAACAGGATGAAGAAGCAGCTAATAAAAGCAGCACAATACAACTCTCAGAGTTTGTGTAGTTGCAAGTGTCTTTAATTCTTTATTCAGACACAGTAGAGCACATAACCCAATGCACAAAGAGACTAAGAGGGTGCATGAGATAGGTGGACGTCCGTGATGTAGGAGAAATGACTTATCCAAAGCATCATTTGGACTGAAATACTTTGCAATTCAGTGTTTTTTGTTTGGACTTGCATTAACAAATTATACGTGCACTTTGCAATATTAAAAACACATTTCTGTAAATGATTGATTGCTATTGATGGCGGTGGTAGTGTCTCTCACATCGGCTGGTGCCTCTGACATCTTCCAGCACCAGTCTGATTTTAGTCCATTGTGTTCTCTACAGTCTCTCTACAGTACAAATCCTCAGCTCTATATAAACAATTTCAGCTGTCAATAATAAGCGTATCAGTCTCTGCAAAATAAAATGCTTCAACGCAAGTCAAAGCTACATTTTGATCAAACACAGTTCTGCAGTTGACACAGCACTGAAAATGACAGAAGAAATCACTTATACTGTAAACATACAGCAGTTACAAATTAATCTGATCCACAACAGTAATTATATATATTCATAAGTTTCCTCAATTTCTCATTTATACTGTACAACACTGGCTTTAAGGTCTTTCATTTGTTAAAATGACAGGTAAGAAAGAAGAATGCTACATATGCTTTCAATAACATATACTGTATAAAGCTGAATTACCCTTTAAAACACTTCACAATATCAATTTTCTTTTTGTAAAACCATTGCAGTTATGGTCTAGTCAGTCGTCTACCAACACATTCTACAAGGCTCTATAGTGAAATGGATTCCGTACATGTGAATGCTTGACTTTCAACAGCAGTGTTAAATTTCATCAAAGTAACCAGTAACACCTCCCTGAGATGAAAACTATACTGAAATGAAAGGATCTAGAACAGAGAGATACTCTATTTCTTAGCCTACATCACTGACCACATATAGTAGAAAGTTTATGCTGCATTTACAAAGAAATACTTTTTTGTTGTTGTTGCTAATTACATTTTTAGTTTGTGAATCATGTAATAAACTATAAAACTGTGCTAACCAGTGTAAGTGACATTTACTGTAAATGCAAGTGCTACAACAGATTAGGAGTGTGACACATGGGCAGTCAGACAGGTTTTAATCAAGTAAGATAACCACTTCACTCAAGCCCTGAAAGCAAACATCGGTAATAAACCTTCATTGCATGAGAGAACGGTGTGCATCCACAACTACGTGAGGTACCAATTGTTAATGTTGAAGCAGGAAGTCAGTCTGTAACTGATGTTTACCTCAGACAGTTAAGGTCTGAAGTATTTATCAAAATCCAGGGCTTTTGGCTTGTCCGTCCAGGGGTCGCCACTCCGGATGCCCTTCCTGCTGCTACCTTCTGATTTTTGAACCCGAAGCCTTCTGCATTCCAACCCAATGCTCTACCACTGACCCACCAGGTCCCTTTGTCTGGAGTACAAGGGGACCTTCAAGACTGAAGCTAAACAATTACATTCAAAGCAGACTGACACATTTGAGCTTTAGTGTCTGTCCACTTGGGACATCGCTGCAATAATGGACATGACGTTTTGTAATCGTAAGAGGTGGTCTCACCAGGGATGTTGTTGGAAGGGTCACTGTTGGACCAATCAACAAGCCCTTTGGTCCAATGAACTGAGCTCTTCATCTTTGCAGATGACGTGGTTCTGTTGGATTCATCAAGTCATGACCTCCAGTGGAAACTGTGACGCCGTGATCAAAAATGAGGGTAAGCACCTCCAACTTTAAGGCCACATGACTCTGCTGTTAAATAGCGGACTACTCCCTTCAGGGTTGAAGCTAGTTGCTACCTGTTTGCAAGTGCAGTCAGTTCACAGTGGTTCACTGGAATGTTGTGTTGAGAGGGAGCTGAGCCTGAAGGTAAAACTCAAAATGTATGCTTCAGATCCCTTAATAATTTACAGTCATTGAATGCTTAATGACAGAGAGAATGAAATTGCAGATGTGGCCAAAGTCAAATATCTTTGTAAGGTGGCTGGACTCAACCTTAACACCTTAACACGCTTCTGCAGGTTGGCTGTGGTCTTAATGTGCGTACCCACATTAAATGTAGCTCAGATCAAGGCTTTGCAATCTATGAAGATGCAGACCTGTGGGAACTATGGGAAATGGCAACATTTTTAAACATTAAATTACTTTCTCTGAAACTGTTTGAAATGACACGTATGGCCTTAAAGATCGTATTCATTACAGCCAAATGTGGAAATGGACAATTGAACACATTTTGGAGTAGTAGTAACATCTTGCTAATGATATGTCCTCAGTGCACACGAATCTTATACAGTGACCTCGCAATTATTACAAACAATATTTCTAAGCTGATAGAACAGAGTCATGATCTTTCATGTTTTTATTGAACACACCCATTAAACAAACACTGGGATGGTGGATAAGGTGATAGCAACAGTGTTTTCTTAACTAACTGAAGCTTTTTTGGCAGTAATAACCTCAAACATGCCATTTCTGTAGCTGGGAATTAGAGCTGCACAAATAAAATAGCTTATTTTGTTTATTATGTTGGCCTTGGTTCGCCCTGAGTTGTAGTGTCATGTTTTGTTTGACACTTTCTTTTGTTTAAAATAAGTATCATTCTGTTGGAACATCTCGATCCTGGATTTTGGAGAAGAACTGCTTCAGGTCAGCCCTATTCTTAAGTCAACTGATGTGAACAACTCTCTTGAGGTCATTCCAGAGCAGGTCTACTGGGTCGAGATCTGTTCTCTGACTGGGCCACTCCATAACATTTTTATCTCAGAAGATTTACTTCAGTGTTTAGGGTCAATGTCCTGCTGCATCAATCAGGTTTTTATCAGCTTCAGCTTGCAAACAGCCCCCCCCTGATATTATCCTGTGGAATAATGTTAATAAATATGTTTTAATGTTGGCGTGTGGTTCCTTTTATGCCACACACAGTGCTGTGCGTTCATCCCAAACAATTAGACTTTAATCATTTAATCTGTCCACAAAACATTTTCTCAGTAGTCTTATAGACAATCTGTCGAACTGTGGACTGATGGATATCTAAGGGCTTTGCAATTACTCTGTAACCCTTTACGACTACATCAACTCAACAACTCTTGATAATAGGTCTTTTGAGGTTTTGTTTTATTTTTGCAAGACATGGTTCATATCAGCCGATGCTGCTTGTGAATATCACACTGACTATGTTTGATTGGTTTCATAGGTCAAAGTTGGTCTAAACAACACCTCCATTCTGTTTTTATTAATAGGATTCCAGGTTTGCCAACACCTGACTTTATCAGCTTAGAAATATTGTATTATATTTGTGTCCAATTTATGCAGAAAACCGGGAAATTGCAAACAGTGCCTTCAATGTTACCTGCCACTGTATATACTGTATCTACCCATATAAGAAAGTGGATAGGAGCATTTATGGAGTTTAAGTAATAATTAATTGTCTCGTTTTTGCTTTGAAATGAGTTGACTTTAGAGTTTGATTATTACCTGTCCGATTGCTTGTGTTTCTTGCTTGAGCCAAATTTTTTTAATTTTCCTGGCATTGGGCATATTTTCTGTCGGTGATAGTAAAAAAGTGACTGCTGAGATTTGGGAGAACGGTGCAAATGCTATTACAACCTGGGTCAAGAAACAGAAAAGATAAAAAACAAACAAAATCCCGAATTGCAGCAAACAAGCATAGATGGCCAAAATCATGGAAATAAGGATCAATTTGCTATAAACCATTCCTGTGTGGATGCAGATGCATCTTATTAGTTCTGCTGGTCTTCTTAAAGCACTGTCACAGCCACAGACAAATCATTTACTGTTCAGCACAGCAAATAGAAGGTAATCGCATTACAACGTATAAGAGTTCAACCCGAGTCGTTATTGCCATCAACCCCTTTAAGGGGATTCAGCTTCACTCTATGTAAGCACATATGCAATAAAAGCATCATTGTTAAGTTGCACTGTGTGTATCATACAAAATCTGCGAGCAAAGAGAACAATTATCTCAGCCTCCAAGCCCACGATACTAAATGTCCTATTCTGTTTATTCCAAATAAAATGCTAGGTTCTATTCAAGTAAAAGCAAACCAAAAGAGTTAAAAACAACCCTCATATTCTCCAGTCAAAATTCCACTTACAGCATTTAGCGTCCGACAGAAAAGAGTATAATTTAGTCCATGCATTTTAAAAAAGGCTGCCATGTGTCAGATCCACCACGCTCACACTGTCAGTGAAAAAGAAAAAAAAAGATAGCTAGTACGCAGCTGTGTGGAATGTCAAAGGTCAATGAGTTTGGTGGATAGCAATTCATAGAAAATATTTAAAGTGTACTGTATACGGACAGGTAAGAAAGTTAATGCAGTGCTACAACGTAAGAACAAAAAATAAATAAATAAATCTCTTCTTGTCAAAGCAGCCAGATGGAGTGAAACAGAGAAGAGAGGAAGAAATCAAAATGAAGTGGTGGAGAAAAGGCAGAAAAAGCAGGGCAAGCTGACCACAGCTTGTCTGACATCAATCCAGTAGTTGGTTTTTATCTTCGTGCCATGCTCACTGGACACATATCTGATTCTTCAGGCTGTTGAAAGGAAGAGAGACAAGAGAGAACAAAGAAACAGTCAAACAATTCCACCTCAGTGTATAAGAATTTCCATATTAAGGTTACGTAAAATGTTCTCCCAATGAGTTTCTTTCAAAATTCTATTATTATATCATTTATCACCGAATTATAATAACACTTTGTAGAAATTGCTTCTAATTGGTTGGAGGGGTGTGTGTTAAAAAAAGCCCTTTAAACGTAATAACCTTGCAGAGTTTTCAACCCAAACCCTGATCTTCATCATAAACCACCGAAGTGGTGTCAGATCAGAGAACATGTTTATCTTTGCAGCAGCGATTTGTTTTGGAAGGCAGTTTGGAAAACTTTCATATGTAAAGTCCAAAGTCTCTTAAAATTATCTTTACCGTAAGTAAAGTAAAATGGTCTGCACTTATTGGCACTCAAACAGCTTTACACTGCTTCTCAATCACATACATGCCGATGGGGGAACTGCTACGCAGCTGGCAGATGCTCACCAGTAGCAACTCAGTTGGGATTCAGTGTCTTGCTCAAGGACATTTCGACATGTGACTGGAGAAAGTGGGGATCGAACAAGCAACTGAGGGGACTGGTGGACAACCGCTTCATTTCCTGCGCCACAGTGGCCCCAAGTAATGGCTGCAGCTAGTGATGTAAGATGCTAAAGTACAGTATACAGTAATGCATACAGCAAAGTGTGGCCCTGGCTTAGAAGCAGAAGAACCACCTGCTTTAGAACAGTACAGTTGGTTTGTGTCTAAGTAATTTATTCAAATGTAGCCAGATCATTAATATTTTAAAGAAATGTAAAAGACCACAGAGAAAAATCCTAGAGCATAGCACAGGCCCCAACATCACACTAATCTATCTCGCTGCTTATTTTCTTGTTTTCCACCAATAACAACACCCTTCAACTGGGCAGGAAGAAATTGTTTCAAGCTGGTTAAGATCATTTAAACTGCTTTTTCCACTGCTTCAGGCAGTTTCCCCCTAATGAAAAGCTTGGATATATTGCTATGGTTAGAAGTGATGTTCCTACATTTCAAATATCTGCACACAGGGTAAGTCTCTCTCTAGTGGGCCCTTAATGTAACACCAATAGGACACTGGGGCAAAACCTGGAGAAAGTAAAGAGCAATTTCACAGTATGAACAAACTACTGCAGCCTGAGTGACTGCATAAATCAGCACACATTGTCTCAGGTAACATAAAATTAAATAAACCCACAGGGGAAGAAGTTCCGCCACTCGTTTCTAGACTCAATTAGAATTGAGTAAACCCAGTCCAGAGGTGATTAGTTGTGGCATTGTTATTCAGAGCAGAGATCCATAATTCTCAGTATAAACCTAGAGCTATTGGAATTGATTAAGAGAAAATCATACTAACAATCAAGATTGTAATTGTCATCAATATGCCCATTGCGCGATCGACATGGTAGAGATAAAGAGCGCTGCAGCCGCCACAGGATTTCAAAAAAACAAACAAAAAACTTTCTGTGCTCTATGAGGGATCAGTTTCACCTGTTCAACAGAGCACTCTTGTTTTTTTCTTCTTCTGACACCCAGTGTCAAAAGGTTGCCATCTAATCCCCGTTGTTGTGTGACTGAATAGAGGAGTGGCTGCCTTACATGTGTCAGTACCGCAGCCTGGATGAGCGGATGGCCTTATCTTTTCGGTTTATCATTACACTGCTTCCATCCTTATCTCCCCTCACTAGCAGAACTGATACACTCATAGGCTCAATCGCTCAACTCGCTGAGGACCGTGTCAAGACGAACCAATAGCTGCCCGGCTGTCTCGTGGATACTTATAAGCGGTGCCAACGGTGCACCTGAGGTTTAATAGCACAGGTGGAAATAAATGGAGAGGAAACTTGTCAGTGCCCCTGTGGGGATAAACGATGGCGGAGTAACTGGGGCGAAAACTCAACACACTGACAACATTGTTTTTTGCTGCTTTATTTTACTACATGTAATCAATGCAGCTTTCTCTGTAAGTGCGGTGGGAATTGCGTGTTGTCTTCGGCAGAGTAATCACAGTCTGTAAGCGGAACATCCCGCTGTGTGTGTTCCACAAGGACAAAAACTGCCAAAACATAACCAAAGTAAACTGCATCTGCAAAGCAACGGTCTCTTATTTTACTGGAGACCTTTAGGTAGCAGAATATGCTTATACATACAACCAGATTTAATATGGGAAAACTAGCAAAAAGATTGCAAAAAGATTATCAATGTGAACAATGAATAAATCCAGTATTACTGAATTTCCTTAGCACAGCTTTATACTTTTAATGCAGCGTGTAGCTAAGATGACTTAATTAAGACATTGCAATCTTCATGTTTGCTAAAATTAGATTTTGCACTGACGCATGTGTGAGCTGCTAAAAACCAGAGCTACACCAGCGATTTTGTCACAGGGGTTTTCATATTTCTCAGCATCTCACCTCCATTTAATGAAAATCTCACAGATTGTCAAACTACCAAAGGAAACAAACGTAATCTCAGTGCAGTGATCCCGAGACAAAGCTGTCAGGTTACACAGCTTTCTACAGCATTTCCATCAGCTACGCCCTTTCCCGTATTCGCCATTACAGCACACAGGTGGCTGCCTGTCTACCCCTGCACTAAGTCTTAAATCAGAATTTAAACTTAGTGAGGAATGACAAACTTTTGCTTTAAAATGCTGCATGATGTGATGATAAGTTAAGGTTTGTACTTGCAAGATTTAGGTGTCTGCCTACAGTAAACACTGTGCATGAAAGCTCATTCAGGTCTGTGCATACATTAGAATTAAAGTTGCATTAATCAAATTTGTATGGAGAATTTAGCAGCTGAAGAGTTAGCAAAGACCAAAACACAGCATAAAGTAGATTTTCTAACATACAGTACATCACCTTTGTATGAAGATAATGTGCAATAATCTTTGTATCATTTGTTCCAATGCAGACACGTTGCCAAAACGCAAGCAAGCAAACAACAATTACCTCTTTAACAGTGGCATACATTTAAGTTACAAGTAACAAACAGCTAAAGAAATTTGAATTATTGTAACAGAATCACAATGGAAATAATGCAATGCAACAAAACAGGCGATTTAAAACATTGCTTGGTTGTCTGACGCATCCTGTCTCCTAAAAATTTCGTTCCTATACAACTAAACTGCAAAGGCGATAACATTTTCCTGGAAAACTGAGAAAACTGACAAGGCAGGGCACACGACAATATGTTGCAAATACTTTGAACATATCAATGAAATCAATGAATGTTTTGAGCACAGCTGGTATTTGTCAAGCAAATCAAATACTAGTTCTGGACAGTTGTTTTGTGGATTCCTATCTTATACCTGGCATCAACAAACATTGCTTTGTATAATATAGTGCATAAATCTGATGCGAATGTAAATGTTTGAATTATTAATTCAACAGAGACAAGAACAACACAATGATCTGTGTATTACATCTATGATCAAATATACGCATGATAGCTATCAGCTGAGGGTGAAACTGTTACCGTTGTAACAAATTCAAAGCTCCACATGCTTCACCAACACCATTTGGATTGATCTGGCTCACAGGGACATATTGTATCTCGCTCGATACAAATGAAACTGTAATGATGGATAATAATCATCTGGATAATACTGTATTTAGAAGGAAGCCACTGAAAGTCTTCCATCTTAAATGCGCCTGATATGACCCACAGAAGCATCTGTTGAAAGGTTGCCCCCATTCAAATTACACCCCTTTGGCAACCGTCACCCAAATAGCAGCTTCCGTCTCCTAAAATAGTACCAAAATGATGGACCGATTTTTCAAAAACACTGTTACAGCTGTACAAATAAAGTGGTTTGTTAGCTTTATACGCAATGTGTTGACCTTTCCATAGTAAGAAGTATTTACAACTGCAATTGTCCTCGTTTATCTTAAGCCACAAGAGCAAATCCGTGTATGAAATCCAAATTTCTGCTCAGACCCAACTAGCTGGTTTGGTGTGGGTATCCACCCCCAGTGTCATCTACATCACATCGTCATGGTTACAAAAACAACACAAACACCAGACTCCACACTGCGATCAAATTTGCAACCCACCATCCCCCATTAACAAAAATTTGTAATTCTAAATACTACGTGACCCTGTCATGTTTACTAAAGCTGCTAGACATGACCCAACCCTAATACGTCTCTGTTGGTGATATTACTCTGCTGGTACGAACGACATATTGATTTTTATTTACAGGGCCATATTCTCATACACTGTAAGAGACTTAAGGTGAAACTGTACTGTACATAGGTACATTTAATACTGAATGCCATGACTCTTTACTTTAACCAAATCTGAAAGACAGAGGAAGTACCCATCCTTTCATAAATCCCTTTCCAGCACAGCACAAGGCCTCACAGATTAGTGATGAGCAATAGATGATTTAGTACAGTGAAAAAAAAAAAAACAAGATTCAGTGGCTGAAATCAGAAAAGATTTTACTAATCTAAGTGTGTTTGATCCTCGGTGCTGTTTGTTTTCCTTTGCATCAAAACTGACAGCAGGACAGGCCGTTCAAGAAGCTCAGGGGATGATACATGACTTCAAACCTTCACAGATCAAAAATCAAGTATATCAAGGCTCCCGGCCTTCCCTCTTAAGGGTCTTGTAAGTAATTCACTGTGCAGTTGGTGTAGGTTGCACAGCTGCACATCGTCCAGTGGCCTAAAGCAACCACACCACTCCTCCAACATAGTTACCCTGCAACCTATGTATCTCGGCCGTGTGTGACAAATTGTGTCAGCACATTACTCTAGTGAAGCCTTTTTCATGCATAATTCATCCTTGAGCCGACATTCCACATGGACATTTTCACATCCCTTTGAAGTTAATTCCCTTTTCGTGATAAACAGCCTTGCTTGCTCTGGGTGTATTGTCTGTATTGCTGAGGTCACCTGTCCGAAATAATTTTAACTGCAAAACACTGCAACGCTGGAGAGCTGGGGAGACTGACATCTGATAATTCACTGTGAAAAAAGCTGTTTGTGTTTGGTGTGTTTGTATATTCAAAAGGAATTTTAAGGGTTTACACCACACACACACATACACACATATACTTTAATAACATCTCAGAGGAAGCTTTAATATGCAGCATGACACATGACTTAAACACTTTGCAAAAACAATAGACACACTATCAACTTGTGTATCCAAAACTGATTGGGAACAAATGTCCTAAACCCCAGTTTTCTAGGGGATCCTTGTTCCATCCATTGAGCTAAAAAAAAACACATTAAAGAAATGGTTGTAAAATATTAAAATTGAATTAGAATTTATAACAGACCAAACTGTTTTTGCTTAAGTCGCCCATCATTTAGACACTTATATAATTCGGTGCATGAAATATTGAGCAATCAACAGCTTTTACTGTTTTCATTTCCAGGCCTTCGAGTTAGTCATGTGGTTCTGTTTAGTGGAAGCTGAAAGTTGCTTGACATCCTCTCAGATCATGATTTGTTTTTAGAACTCTGCAGCCCCCTGGGCTTTTGTTCTACTGTTTCACATCCCTCATCACCTGCAGTGATTTGATCAAGATGTCCTCGATCATGTCCACATTCGAAGTAAATGCAGCCGTAGTTTGGAATTCATCTACCCACGCTGTCCTTCAGCAAGCAGTGCGAGTATTCATCAAGAGGACAGCAATGATGTCAAAAGGAAAGAATGGCAGAGCATGCAAGCATGGCACTGACACCAAGGCTTCCTGCCATTTCCTGTGTTTGCACCAAGGAGGCTTGGCAGGTCTGGGATGACACGTCCTCCCTGTACAGCCTTCACCACTCTTGTCTCCCTTGCCCTGCTCTCCATTCACCTTTGACTTGGATCTGATCGGTCGGCCTCCATCCTTGGATGGGTCCGTCTTTGCCTCTGACTCTAGGCACTGCTCGTGCAATGACCTACCTCAACCTCTCCCTTCTGAGGAGCCAGTGCCACTTGGTTTTACGGCTTTACAATGTACCGAGCTCTTCCAGCCATATCATTCATTTCAGTATCGGTGATGTGTAAACTGCTGCAGCGGATTATTTGCTGCAGGGCCCAGTGCTGTGGTCTTCTTGCTGACAGGTCACACCAATCAGGTAGTGGCACCAGCCTTAACCACTGACCACTTGCTTGTCTCTCTTCCTGGGAGACAAACCTTTTGCGACATCTGAGTGCTCCTGCCTTCCTTACCAGGGACGATCAGAAACCACTTGTTGGCAGCTTCCATCAGCAGCAATGGACTGTTCACTCCCCACTGCCTCCTTTCTACCCAATAATGTGTTTCTTCTTTTGGTTGGGGGTTATTCACTTTATCCAATTCAGACAGAAGTGATCATATTCTATTCAGACTAACGCCCCTGGAAATATTTTCATTTTTGGATACATTAATAAAACTAACTTGGATTAAATTAATGTGAGTTGGCATCTCATCCAACATTTGTAGCAGCAGGTTCCAGAGGGAGTAACTGCAGGAGAAAGAGGGAGGAAAAAAGAAAAACTGACAGGCACTTGCCCCACTTGAAGGTTGTTGCCAACTGGGTCCCTGAGTTATCTCTGTGCACAAGGGCATTAATTAGGGGCTTGATGATCGTAGAGAAATGAGGCTGAACAATAAAAATCATAAAAATTGATCTCTGTGGTGTTGCTTTTTTTTTTTTTTTTTTTACCTTTTGTCCTTCGCAACCTATGATGATTGTCATCCCTGGGAGCCTCTGATCACCAATACCACTCTACCATGTACATATAAAGTGGTTTGAGAAATCCCTTCACCAAGTAGCTAACGGGTGCAAGTTTTTTAAAATGGCCTGGCCCTTCACGGAGATCCTGCTGTGCATTGTAGTAAATCACAAAGCCATTACACGGGAGATGAGTACTGTAAAATTATAGGCCCTGAAAATTGCCAGTGCATCAGCCTGGCTGTTTTCGGCTTCAGCATGGTAAGCACTGTACATACTCGACAGAACCACAGGGGCTCCAGGACTTTTTCCCAAAGCTCCCCATCGATGAGCTCATTTGAAAAACACAACCTCCCCAAGCTTTATTTTTTTCTCTCTATACTTTCTGTTGAATTAAATTTTTTGCTGATGATCAGGACTCTTACTTACTTGATATGGTAAAATGATCAAGTGATATCAAATGTATTTGTTGATTTAACATTTGGAGAGATCCAACGCCTAGCGCAGTACACAAGTGAGCAAAGGTTGATGGTAAATGTGCAGAATGTCTGAATTTCATGCAAAAGAATGAAGCTCACATCCTTTCACCTACAATCAACATTGTACTTTTGGTAACCATAAACCACCACCTTCCCGATTTTTAATGGTGTATTTTACGTGCCTAATCCTTATCTTCAGTCAAATCATCGCTCATCTCTGACTCAGAAGTAAAGCAAATTTTGAATTTAGTTTTACTTGCAGGCATTACTAGAACCCATTACCCAGGAATATACAACCCAATTCAAATAAAGTTGGCATGATGGGAAAATGTTAATAAAAACAGAATTCAACTACTTTCACTCCGCATCAACCCATTTTTTAATTTCCATTAGAACATAAACAACATACTGTTTCAGCATTTTGTTGAAACTGAGACATTTTACCATTTCATTGTTTTTTTACATGCTGATTTTTACATTGTGTAATATCTTATTTTCCCGACGAAAAAAATATACATTTGACTTTGATGGAAATCTCTCATTTTCCTAAACCACAGGAGAATAAATATTTTGTCTGAATTTCAAGTGCGTAGCATTATTATAGACTGATATTTCATGCTTTGAAGATTTGATTGTTTGTAAGTGTGTATTTTCCTAGTTTAAAAGACCCTGATTGAAGGGATAGAATCAGTAAACTGATGGCGACAGAGATTTGTGGCACAGAGGGTAGAGCCTCCAGGCTGATTGCTCCCCAGGCAGCGACACCCAGAGGAATTCCCCACTGTCGTGTTGCTGCCAATGATAATTGATAAGTGAGAAATCATTAAAAAATAACTTTTTTATGATTGAGGAGTTATTGTGAAATGACACCAACAGATTTGGTTGACATTAATATTTCAAAAACTGGGAAAAGTAAATAGCAGATTGTGATTGCAGTCTGATATTGTTTATCTCTGACAATGAGGGTTTGACATTTCAGTGAATTCAATATCTGCCAGATGACAGATGTCTCCAAGCGACAGTGGCAGACAGAAAGATTCTTATTGTTTGAGTTGAAGTCAAACACTAACTTAGCATTGACGCTGAGGAACTCTTAGTTTTCTTGCCCTTCATCGGTGTGTAAATGTTATTTTTGTCTGACTGGGCTCCCTCTGCACATTTCCCCTTTTTTTTTAAGCAAGACTGGGGCTTGAAGAGAACAGTAGTCACAGAAAGGTGCGATATCTCATCAACGAATCCTATTCATTGTGACAGTTTATACCAAAGGGAAAGGACACAATAAGGTCTTCATGATATTACAAAGTCAGATTGTAAGAGACATTCGTGAACAATAGTTTAAATAGGTTTGTTAATAGTAAATAACAGAATAAGTGTGTTTTATTCTGTAATCTGCACTAGTGGCTTTGAAAACGTATGTAAATGTTCATGGTATAGTATAGTTGTCCTGTGATTGCATTTCATAACTCTATGATACTTTTGAGTTTTTGCTGCATTTTGGCATTCATGTATTCGAGTTTCTATGTTACACAAGCAGCAGAGGCTGGTCATATTCTGTAACTGTATGTCCGTACCAGACGCAAAGCACTG
The DNA here is from genome assembly GCF_033026475.1 of Channa argus. Lineage (NCBI taxonomy): Eukaryota > Metazoa > Chordata > Actinopteri > Anabantiformes > Channidae > Channa > Channa argus. The sequence continues at coordinate 24,094,396 of NC_090207.1, forward strand.
ATGCTTTCTAATATATCAGTATAAGCTGTGATTTAAAATGCCCTGACAAGTTCTCTATGTTGTAATAAATTGGTAAAATGAACAGCTTTCTTCTTGTAAATGGTCTGTTTATATAGTGCATTTATTTAGTATGCTTCAAAATGTGACACACACACACACACACGAACACAATACATGCATACACAACAAAGAAGCGGAATTCGGTCTGACATCTTGTTTGCCTGACATCCTGTGTCTCATTTTTTGCATATATTTAAACCAGCTACAGGACATTAAGTCATCCCATTTTCACTTTTCAGACAACATAAAAATTAAAAAAGAACTGCAGGAGAATTAAAAACGTGCAGGCTCCTGGTAGTGTGGTTTCAGATGTGTACCATGTACATGGCCTGGCATGTTATTCTCCTGTCTCTGTCTGAACTGGTTTCCTGTCTATCTTTATCTTTCCTGTTTATCTTTTGTCTACTATTGAGAAAGACACAAAATATAGTGAAAAAACAAAACAAAAAACAAAACAAAACACAGAAGCACTTGAGGAAAGCAAGAGAGGAAATTTAATATCAATGTGATCCAAGGGGGAAAAAAATAAATCAAGAATGTCCAAATTCTTTAGAATATGAGAGGACAAGAGAGCAATGCTAATTTAAAGTAAAAAAAAGAAAATATGACGGCAGCATTGACAGCCATAAGAAAAACCCGCGGGTAACGCAGGACAACCGGATGTACTGTAGGTGTATGTCATGCAAAGGTCTTTGCAATAGGGAATAACTGGAAGCAAATGTACTTGTAGTTCAGACATTGCTTTTAGACTTGGCGATGTGAAAACGCCATATGTGTGTACTAAACGTACATTCCTGAGAGGCAATCTACCAGAAAAGTGGTATCATGAATGAGCAAAGGAGCCATTTTAAAGAAATGCCAAACCGCTGAACTGAACACATACTCTATTCCGTCCTCTGTGCTGCAATGGGCCGATTTCTAAAATGAGGCATCTGTTACATATAAGCCCTGGGTTTTACAGTAGACAGGTAAAAGAAGAGGGACTTCTATTTGTAGCCATGGAGTGGTGACACAATCCAGTATAGGAAAGAATCAGGCAGGAATCTGAGCTGAGTGGGGGAGAGAATAAATTCTGTCAGACAGTTCAACCATCCGGATTTAACCTGGATACAGGTATATATCACAAAATGTTCCCGACATAGTGCAAGACACAACATGAGTCAGAATACAGCACACTACACACAACCATGTGTAAAATGTGCATTTTTATCCATGTTGCTGTCCCTCTTTTGGTTTGGATTTATTTCAAACTTCAAAATGAAATCGTGTACAAAGGATGACTTCCACAGGATTTTGTGATTTTGTGACATTTTCCCTGTTTGTTAAATTAATCAACATCTACTGGACAAGTAAAAAGTTCAATAATTTGGTTCATCCACTTCAGATTTGTGTTTTGGTCATGTCAATTTTACTGTGTGAGCAGCAATGAGTGGAAACTCTGTTCATGGGTGTATTGTCTCTTGGTTAGCAGACAGAACTGAACAAAAAAGAATGTTGGTTGTTTGGGTTAAACGAAATTATTTTTGTTAATTTTACAGATGTTTATAAATGTTCCATATTTTTTGGTTTGTTTTATTTTGCATCTGAACAGCATATGAACAGTAACATCAGAGGTGCTATGGCCTGTGCCCTCTAGAACCATTCAGTAATCCATCCGTGATCCAGGTTAATACATGAATCAAAAATGTTTAAACATAACATCCAGTCAGCATCTTGAAATACTGCACGAACGCATTCATGTTGTTACTATGGTTACAATTGCTAAACTTCCCATTTGCCAAGCATGTGATGGTAAATAAGTAAGAAAGGTTTTAGCAATAGCATTAGCCTCACAGAGTTGCTAGAGTCGGTATAGACTCTGTTTCATGTGATATTGGACACGTTGTTGTTTGATAGTAGAAACGTCTGAAAATCAATTGTACCATGTTCCATTTACTGCATAAATGTGCCTTTATTTCAAGTATTGGCAGAAGAAAACGTTGTGTTTCTGAAAGAGATTCATCCTCACTGAGGTGTATCTGACATCACAGTTTTATAGGCCTTTTCAATGAGATCGAAAGCTAAGAGGTTATAAAAACAACTCAAGTGTGAGAAAATGCGTTTACAGATTAACAGATTTCATACTTAAACAATATGTTTTGGGCTACAACCAAAACGTTGTGGAGCTCATAGTATAGAAAATGAACTTTTCAACTGCTGTATCAATCAGATTTGTCCCGGATGTCAGCAGTGAGGACACATCTGGCTAATCAGTTTCTGCAGGCGTTTAAAGACTATCTGCGTTCACACACGTGTCTGTGCTCATGCACGGACACACATTTGATAAATGCCTATCCTAGGAAGAGGTGATGGAACAATAATTACACTGTCAGCTTGGGTTGACTTATCTGAGTGTAAATCCACTGCAGGATTACACCTGAAAGCTAGCAATGGATTTGTATTTGACTCTAAACAGATGCTTTAAATACAAAAAATTAGAAAAAAGAAAAAAAAGTTAAATAGATTCAAACTGACATTTGTTTATATGAAAGACAAGTTAATGTATGTAAATAATAGATACATTCATTCAAGCAAAAAGCCTCCTCTTTGTGTTGCATAAAAAGTCTCAGTTATCTTAGCGATTTAAAAATATCCAAATCCTCCAAAAGCATAAATTCAGGTTCATCATTAACTGGGTATAGAAGATCATTGATTTAGCCGATTTAAATTGGCAAAAGGTGGTCAGTCTGCTGTTTGGTTTGTAGGATTACAGTAGGATTGTATAATCACACCAAACTGGTCAAAAATCCTCAATTTTGGTAAAAGCTGATGAGATTTCTAAATGTTCTAAAGTGTTCAAAAATTTTAAAAGAGATGTTTTTGACAGGTCTTGTGTGGGATGCAATTGCCAAATCAAAAACACACATGTACAATCATGGTGACTGTAGCTGTATGTACTAATAGGAAGATACCGCTGATTTACATCTGTCACAACTTACATTTTCAGACGAATATAAATCGACCTTTGATCCCTTTTACAGCAGCATAGACAATGTGCAGATTCCTTCAGGTCTCTACCATGTAGTAGTAAATCTACAAAGTCAAGATGCATTCATACAAATTCCTGGTGCTGCTGGAATCACTGACATTGATTAAAATATTGGCCACAAACATCAATGCGGACACTTAATTGTGTCTTAATTAGTTACATTAACACTAATGTGGTTGCGGATGCAAAATACATCATTCTTTAGTAGAAATATGTTCCAGACGCACAAACACAACTCTGGGGTCATGAGTGAGTGGACTAAAACTCTCAAACAATTTGGTCCCCAGTTAGACTAAGCATTCTTGATGGGCTCCAATATTCCTGCTACTTTGCACAGGATAAGCTTGATCTTTAAGGTTAAATCCCTGCAGTGGTCAACACCAGAAAATAACATCATAGATCCCTAAATAGCAAGACGAGGTTACCATTCCAGCCTTCTCTCGTTCCTGAGGTGTCAAAAAAAGTGTTGGTTTGTCCAGTCCCTTTGCATTACATGGAGATGCTTAAGGTACCTGATTCTGTAGGTAAGTGAGGCTTGGAGCTGTCAGTGAAGTACAATGGAGACCGGGACATTACATTTTGGATGCCTAAAGCAATGCTGTAGTATATTAAGTGGAAAAAAACTCATAGGGATGTGGACGGGGTGGTGGATGGTACAACAACACAGAACTTTTTCACAGGAGATGAAAATTCGACTTTTGTGCGAGATGTTGTGCTCAATAATGATACACAATGTGAAGCATGTGATTACTATAGTAAGTAAGTACTTGTGTCATTGCTGTATGTAGCATTGTGTTTAATGTACTTTTTTTTTTTTCAACCTTACCCTGACGTTTTTGGGCCTGACTATAACCGATGTTGCCACCTATATCTACTTAATAGATTGGGAAGATAGGCCAATAGAGAGACCTCCAGTAGTTCCATGCAGAGCAAAAATGGCCACTGACTTCTCTCAGCTTAGTTAACAGTAACCAGTCACTTAGGCTTAGGATGTCTTCTTAGCAAAACTCAGAGTAGCTGGGACACAATGAGTTCCTCCTTAGCTGTTGGCTGCTATGCTATTTTTGTCTTGGGAAGACAGGTTTACTGTGACGCTCCACTGGAGTCAAAAGGAAAGAAGCTACCTTAAGTTTTCTCTTGTTAAATTTGGAAACTGGGGAGGCCAGAGCATGGCAAGATGCAGCTTGAGTGTGAGTGGAGAATGGAAGTAGTGGGGGTGGTGGTGGTGGTGGTGGTGGGGGGGGGGGGGGGGTAAGGGAGAGAAACATGCAATAAAGCCAAATCAAACTAATACATCTTAAGACAAAGTCCATTAGGTTAGAGTTTCCTGCTTTGGGTGCCAGCAGCAAATCAAAAGGTTTAAGCATCAGGGTTGTTGTACTCATGCAGCTGGCTCATTAGGGGAGTATTGATCAGGCTTTCATTAGTACACCTGTCACGAACGGGTAATTTGTTCCCTTCTTGAGCCAAAATTGAATTTCCTCATTTCCTGCCCTTAGTTCTTCTCAGCACTGAAGGGCCACACTGTATAGGTTTGCAGTTTGGCGACTTTGTTTGGTGGTAATTCAGTGAGACATAATCACCTGACCTATAATGCAAATGTCATGCGAAATAAAACCGCTAATGAAAAAAAACAAAACAAACAAAAAAAAAAACGATTTGAGATGATTTTCTATTAGTTTAATATATATATTTTTTTAAAAATGTAATTGGATAATTACAATTATAATTTACAAACCAGTTTCTTTGAACCTGGACAAGTTACAGTTTTTTGTTACACAATGATGTAGCCTCAACATTAGCATTTTGCGACTGTATAAAGTCTATAAAGTCTATCTATTACACATCCAACAGACATTAATTTGAGGTGGTGTCTGACCAATATTCAAGCTTTTGTAACTGTGAAATACTTTACACATGCATACATAGAAATAGACAGTACAGATGCAGTCAAAGCCCATTTGTTATTTTGCACAATTGGTCGTAAATAATTAATTGTAATAAAATGTTTTAATTGTCCCCTTTGTTGGAAAGATTAACTTTTAAATAATCACTTTGTTTAAACATGGTTGCATTTGTCCTTCCACCTATTACTTAATTATATACTTTTTGTTTTTTGAAAATTATTTTAGAATATTTAGCAACACATCTCATCTGTTAAGGTAAGTCAGCCATTCTCAAGGTGTTTTGCGTTTATAAGTTCCAGTTGATGACTTTTTTCTGGAACTGACCACAACATTGTACACAATTTAATACAGTTAAGCACCTGCTTCTGAAGAGTGCTCGGGAAAAACCCCTCTGAAAACCATCGCTAGCGAACACTGAAACTCTACCATGCAAGAAGCAACCATATATAAACAAGATCCAGAAACAATTCCAACGTCTCTGAGTTCAAGCAAGGTTATTTTAGAAATACATCCTCCATGCTGAAGCAGTGTCATCACTTCAAATCTACTCAGAATATAATTATGTAAATAATAAAACACTAAGCAGATTTTTTACATTTTACTGGAAGTGTAAAAGTAAAAGTACTCCAGTAAGAGAAAAAAACACATTTTAAACATTAGTGATTACGGTTATTATGGCAAAACATGTACAGGGATTTGCAAATTATTGTTTTCACTATTTATATTTTACACACTGTCCTAATTTTTTTTGAAAATGGGGTTTGGAGGGCAACCAATAAGATTATGGCATTGCTCTGAGAACTATGGTAAGGGGTTCCTAAAGTGCTCTCTAGAGGTGAGAGAGACTGTATAGTCTGGGGATACTTGTCTGTGATTCAGTATTACTATGAAAATATTAATTAATGAAGTTTGTACTTATAAACCTTTATACCTTAATCATTTTGCCATCTGCCATCAGTTTCATCCAATGTAAATTGTGCCATTTGCTATTTGAAGGTTTCAAGTAGTGAGTTCCACTTTATATCCATTCTTTTTTGGTCTTAAATATAGCTTAAAGGTCTCTGTGAAATTCTTTTCCAGTCCCGTAGTGATAAATAACACTGGACAGATAAAATATTACCCTCAGTTTCTCTCTGGAGTTTTGTAAAGCAGATAAGCATTTATTCTCTCTGTGCAAATTGGCATTAATAAAAATGACCTAAATACACTGGAGGCAACGTTATGGGGTATGTGGATGAAATCAAGCTGGTGTGGGTGGAGTTGGGGTTGTGGGGGGTGTAACTCATCTGAATTTCCTGTGAAAGCTCTACCCTGCACAGAGTGAGGGTACAAGAAATAGTTACAGCACATAAGCTCTGTAACATTACTTATACTAAGCTAATTTTAGGGACAGATTTTATGGTTTTTTTTTTTTTTCAGTAGTTACCAATATAAAGTAAAAAAACTAAAATAATTCTTCAGCCAAAAACATAAAAACGTAGCAACTTTCGCTGAAAAGATAAAAAGAAAACAAAGAAACAAAGTAAAGATTAGGTGAAATGCTGGACGTATAGTCACAGACCACACGGAGTCTACGAAGTAATATGGAAGTAAAATAAGTTTGTAAAATGAAACAAATTTCAGGTGAAGGTGAAATTAATGCAGATCTCTCTCTCTCTCTCTCTCGGTTGTCCCCAGTGTCAATCGTAAATATTAAACATGTTTAAAATAATTGATATTTCAATGAATGTCTGGATGTCTGAATGGATTTTAAAACTTTAATCTCTAACATTTACATTTTGTACTGTTGCACTTTTTACTTTTCTTTTTTGTTAAATGTTATAAACAACAGATAAACAGGGTCTCAAACACACATGACATACTCAGACCAAATGAGGAGTTGAGTATTTATATAGCTTCAATTCTTTATAAGTAATCCAGTTACTCCACAATCTTACCTTGTATTGCCTGGTTACCACAGAAGCACAATTTAAGGTGGTACTGGCACTTTGTGTTTCGCTTAATCCTCAATTTGACAGTGGTGACATTTGGAAAGGACTGAACAGAAAGTATTCAGAGATGCTATAAAAACCAGTATTTACTTCAGTACTTTTTCTATTTTTAAATTTGGTTGTTAGCTTAAACCTGTAGAATCGCCTAATGGTGCATGCATTTCCCAAAGCTTCATCCTGGAAATCATTTAAGATACGTATTGTGACTAGCAGCAAAGGGCCTGTGTGCAGATTTTATTAGCTTTTGTTTTATGGCTTATTTCTGTATACTGGAGACTGAGTTCCAGCTGGCTGCCTGTTTGCTTGCGCTGTACTTGAGCTTGTTGATTCTCAGTAGAGACTGGCTCTTGCATGCACCACATAAAGCAGTAAGCTACACTGTAAAAGCACAAAGATGATTCAAATGAAATTTTTTTTCCTAAAACTGTAGAGTGAATTTAAAGGATGCCTTTAGCGAAACGAGCCCATCTGAAATGTCTGTCTCGCTGCAATGCTCTCATGTTTTATGCATGTAGTATGAACTGTACTGTGTCTGAACTACAAAGGCCTCCATAAAAGTAGAGGATTTAAAAGATGCAGATGAACGCAAAGAGAAAAAGAAAATGTTGTGCACCAAATTTAAAGTGATGCATTTTGCATTATCCAGGCTGCATTAATAGTTAAAGTGGAAATAAGCTGTTTTAGTGTGATGATCCACTCACTTGTTTTGGTGCTTTGAGCCCTGCAGATGTGCATGGTACTGTGCCACTGAGTTCAGTGTGACGTTGCAGACTTCACAGGTATAACTCCGTTTCAGACCTGGAATCACAGAGAATGAATACTTTTAAAATATAAAGTCTGCATTTTTTAAACATTTGCCATTTGCAAATGATTAAACAGAAATGCACATACTGTTCACTCTCCTGCACACAGTTAATACCGCATTTATCCATTTTCAATAACATTTTCTTCATTCAGATACATTTCAGAACTGTACAGATTGTCTTACTGATAGAGGCTGCTGATGGTCCAGTGGCAAAAATCAATTGGCTTTGTGCACAGTAGTGAAAAGTAAAGTTTTTGAAATCGCCTCTGAATTCTTTTTGAGATATGCAAATATCTACATTTTGTAAATTTCAACTTCACTTAACTTACAATGTGTAGTTTTAACATAAACCACTTTGGAAATAATTGCTTTTTGAAAGTTTTTAAAAATACAAAACCAGCTGAGATGTGAGCATTTATTGTTGGAGCATTAGACTCACACTCAGTCCACTCTATTACTTTTACAGTAAATGCTGCAAAACGTACTCATCAAGCAGAATGAATGAAAGGTCTCTGATTGGTTAAAGCCTTGCTAAAGTTTTTTTTTTTGAGCAATGATCTGTGAGTTAGAGTGCAAAAAATTCCGGATCATAGGTTCCTCAAAAAGAAAGAAAGAAAATTTATGTATTGGTAATGTTTGGTTTACAGGTTTTTATTTAGTAATTATATTACAGGTTTTTATCTCAAAGCGTTTTTGCCATTTTTACTTATTGGGTGCCACCACTGCTACAGTAACGCAGCTGCTAAACAAATAAATGTTTAATATAAAACATGTGGCTTGGGAGCTTTGACTGAGTTACGAGGAAGTAAAAGCTCCGCAATTCATTATTGTCCATGAATGTCAGGGTTCAAATTCCGATTCTTCCTGCCAGCATGTCAAAGTGTCCCTGGATAGGTCATTTAAACTCCCGTAGAAGCGGCATCAAAATCAAACAAGTGAGGGGTCTAACAACAATTTCCAATGGAGATGGATAAAGTTTCAACATTTTGAAAAAAATAATGTGGCAGTGTTTTTTTTTTTTTTTTTTGAAGAGTAATTAGTAATACAAAATAGGTAATTACAAGTTTCAAATAACTTCACACTTCAATGCTAACAGGCAGTGTTGATGCTTGGTAGGTAGCCTGCACTGTTAACCATGATTAAGATCTTAGTTTAGCATGATAGCGTACTAACACGTATTAATCACTGTAGCATTAAACACAAAGTTTGCAGTAGTGGAAATGTTATTAGCTTGCACGTGTTTGGTTGTGCAATAGAGTATTTAACATCCAATAGTTGAGGTATTTCAGTGAAAACAGACCAGAGCTGCCATCCCTGTACAAGAAATAATTCCCTGCCCTGATGTTAGATTTATTTGCCGTCAACACATTTTAATCAGTTGCCTAAAAATTTTAAAGTATGTAAATAATGTCCTTCAGCAATGACTGAGATAGTGGTTATATTAAGTCGGCACCGTGTTGCTGCATATTATAAGCGCCCTGTATAATCGCTGTCGTGTTGTACTAATCTCATTTTAGGATAAAAAATGGCTGTCTTGATTGCCTCGCTCTCACAACTCAGTTAACTCCTCTATAAATATGCCTCCGAGCCAAAGGCCAAGAACAAATAAATGTCATCCTGCACTCATTAAATCACATTTCCATATCCTCTTCAATCACATTTCCCCCTATGAATGATCGTTTCCTTAGGATGAGCTTTGAAAATTGGAAAATAGCATTTTGTTCTTTGAGAGCAGAGGCAGGTGATGTTGAAAACGTGCCATTTGCTGACAGTTTATTTCCCAGACATTGATGTCAGCTGTTTCCTTCTGACGCTTTGATGGAGTCTTATATCCCCAAAAGAGAGAGGGGGGAGAGAGAGAGCGAGAGAGAGGGGTAAATCTCCCCATTTTACTTTCCTCCCGATAAGCTGCACAATAACCACTCTGTCAGTTGGTCGACACCATGAGTGAGATTTCAATTTTGCACAGTCGTCCCCAGACGCTGTCATGAGCTGACTTTAAAGTTCTGCAGTGGGCATTGAGGGAGCTGCTCTGCAGTGGCCATTTGACGGCGTGCTTCTTAAACCATTTTTGAAAGGGTGAAACATTATACAGCAACCAGGGTATCCATCATCGCCAGCCACCTGCTGCTCTTCCCTCGTGGCAAATGAGCGATAAAGGGCACTTCAAGCCTCTATACTGCCTCGTCTCGATTACCTTTACCTCCTACTTTAGGTAGAATTATTTGTGAGTCATTGAAGACGAATTTCTTTGGTTAACACGTCCCATTTATTTGGGTTAAGTCGGAATTATTAAACTGCAGTAACTGTTCGTGGAGCTGATGCATGTGGAAGAAAATGCTGTTGCACACTGTTATCTTGAAGTTTGTATCCTAAAAGTGCAAAAAAAGGATCTAAGTGCTGTTACAACAGTAGTAATACGATAATACTTTTGTCCAGGTGTAGTTGCTGGGCAGATATGTCCAAGTTTGGGGTTGCAGGTTAGAATTTGTTCAGTTATACACACAGTGAGTGTAGAAAAACAGTTTTAAAAAGTGAGAGAGTTTCGTAGCTGCAGGGGCTTCCTGATGACTGTTGGGGTAAACTAAGCATTGCTCATATTTAATAGTTTCTTTTAATGTCATAATGCTTTATGATCACTCTCACTCTGTTTTGTATTAATGCTCTGTTTGCTCAATGATGATCCTGTTGCCATCACATTTGGATTTAATTTTGAAACCAAACTGATAAAAAAACGAGTAATACCATTATTAATTTCAATCAGTTCATTCTCATATCTGTAGCATCTTGTCACCCCCTTCGGTGTCTCATACTAACACTGAAGGTTACTCTTTGGCATTGGTAGCTTAACGACACAGTCGTATGTTAAGGTACCTACCAAGTCCAGCCAGGGCGATACTGAATGCTGTGAGCCTTGACACTGTCACTCAGCAGAGGAGACCTGATCCAGAATTTCTGGAGAAATAGTCCAGAAGTATTTTCCCCACCGTTAAATCCATATTCATTTTCTTTCGGAAGTATTCTCACACACAGGAGCCTTTTGAGTCCGCAGTGGGTTAATATGACGGTTTCTAAGAAACTGGCCATCAGTTTTGGGGAAAAAATAACTGTAAAAGGATGTTACCGGCATTACCATGGCAACAAATAAAAACAGGTTGTCATCTTCTATGCTTCTTCTATGTTATATTCTAAAATAATCAAATTTAAATACATTTTTACTTTTTATTTAAATGTTTTATTTAAACATTTTGGAACTAGCACATTCACCTCCACACTGGCTCACCAATAAGCCAAAGACTAGGTTTTATACTGAGTGCTGAGTGGAGTTATTTTATTAGCTCCTTAGTAAATCTCTAGTTGCACATCATCTAATTGAGACCTAGTGTTGCCCAAGTCCTTGGGAGGGCACATGGTGGCAAAATGAATTATCACCAGTTTAGTTCTTTATGTGGACTGTTTGTGAGAAAGGAAAAGGTGGTGCAGGTCCAGGGTTCATGCTAAATTAACCAGCAGCCATCTGCCTGAGTCAGATGGTGAAGGTTTAGCTCATTCCCTTTTTTACTGCAGCAGGGCACCCAAGCTGAAAGAGCATATGCCAAATCAGAATCCATTCGAGACAAATGTTTGTAATTACCAACGGCAGGATATATTGAAAGTGGACTTGCGAAACTGACGTGCAGAGTGGACTCCTCAATCAGAATTGTTTTCCGCCCCTTGAAGTTATAAATCATGTAGGCTTATCAAACCCCAGATTAGACTAGACCGGGTTTTGAAATTGGATGCATTTAGGAAATATAGAAGCAGCATTAACTGGAAATAAACAGCTGGCCTCCTCCTGGCCCAATCAAGTGTTTAAATGGAACTGGTCTGCATGCAGGGGGTCAGGCTTTGTCTTTTGTTTCCTCTTGAACAGGACCTCGATCGGCTCATTGTAATTTGCCTGTCTATGAGGGTGCTATCAAGGCAGTAATAGATCTATTTTCGGGTCACGGGGGAGTGGTGAAAATAACACAGAGGCAAGAGCAACAGCTTGAAACAGGAGAGGAAGTGAGAAAGAGGGAGACGAAATCACCTGCTAGAAATACATCTCTGATTAATGACTGTCATAGGTACTGGAAAAACACAATTTGTCTGTTGGGGTGTTTGACAGGTCTAAATGTAGCATTTTGGTTTTTTCTTTCCTCCAAGTGAACAGTAAACCGAAAGAAGTTCCAGCTTAAAACCCTCCTCTGTACTGTCCCTACACAATAGAAAACAATTTTTGTCTTGGTAAATAACTTGATGCACAAACTCTATAAAAAAAAAAAAAAAAGAAAAAAAAAAAGGAAGTTGTTTTCTTTTTTTAATGAGCATAAGTATAAACCTATGGGCTTATGGAGAAACCATGTTTCTTATGCGCTGATGATACAATTAAACAGTTTGGGTTTGTTCCCTTAAGGTACAGTATTGTCAATAGGCAAAGCAAAAAAATAACCATGTGCACACTGCAGAAGAACACTAATGCCCTATTTACACTTGTTGTTGTTTTGGCGTCTTAAAAACTTCTCTTTAATACTAAATCCATAAATTAATAATTCAGCTAGTGAACACAACTCTTGAAGAAGAATAAAGTGGAAATAGGCAGTGAGAGTACATGAGGTTTTAGAAATAGTATTAGAGGCACTGGAGGAAATATGAACAAACTACATTATATATTGGGGAAAAAAACAGTCCCTTTTGTTTTACACGCTGATGCTTAGGGAACCTTCAGCCCAGATTCTTCAATTTTAAGGACTAAAGCAAAGACGTAGTAAATGGAGGTGGATGGTTCAACAAGACACAGGACTTTTCCACAGGAGACCAGGGTTTGACTCCAGTGTGAGATGTCTTGAGCTTCGTTGGTGATTGCAACATGACATGGTTTTTGTGCCTAAGCCATGTTGTTTTCTCAACGTAACCTTATCCTAAAGGTGTTTTCTCTAACCGATGCAGTTTTTTTTAATGTATATTCAATTCCTAGTGCATCAAATGGTTGCCTTCTCCAATACTGACGCCAAAGTGGAGCTGTCCACAGCGCCGTTGATCCCAGATCGTCAAATGGATGGTGCATTCAACAGTAACACCAAAAGGTACCTGTTGCACTTTAACACTTTAAACACTTTTAAATGTAATCTTGTTTATGATTCTTTCATGTTGTGTGTTTTGCTGTTTTAGCGAATGTTTTACACTTGACCGAGGGAAAAGTGTTGAAAATTATCCTTATGACTAGCACTGCCACATTTACAGAGATGTCAATTAATGTGCAAATTCCAGAAATAAAAAGAAATCAAACAGCTTGTTAAAAGCCAGAGCAATCCAACATTCACCCTAACAAATGGTAAACAAAGATGCATTTAAGATGAACCACTGTCAGCGTACACTCAGAAAAGTCCAAAAGTGGTGTGTTTGGTTTGCAAAATACAAAGATGTTTGAATAATAAGAATATAATGTGTTTCCTTATGTTAAACGATTCATTCTTGTGGTAAACAAATGAAAGAAAATTCGACTGAGTTAGATCAGCACCTGTTCACCCAATAAGAATGAAGCACCTAAAAGAGAGATTTTTCCTCGAAGGCTAGTGTTGGCAAATTAATCGTATCCCTCATGTAAACGCCAAACGTTTTTTATATGCCTGTATTAATATTACAGTCATTTCTGCTACATGTAGCCATCAAGTAACCTCATCCCACGAATATATTTAACGATATCATCTGGGTCTACTGACAAAACCTTTGAGCAAAAAATTTCATATATTGTGTTGAGGCAAAGTTTAGCATTGCGTTTCATTTCTCTTTAATATTAATGGGTCATGTGAACAATTGTTTAGTGAGTCAACAATGGTTTGTGGTGTCTGGCAGCACGGAGGCTTTCTTCATGTGTGTGTATGAGGCAATTTATTCTACATTTGCTAAAGTTCTATCATAAACATTTCGGTCTCGTACACATCCCTGTCTTCATAACATGAATACAACATGATGCTCTCAAAGATATCGATCGCAATAATTAAAATGGAAAAAGTCATTTGAAAGCTGTGATGCAGTCGCTCCTCTCTAAATATTATTATGTGAGTCAGCAGGAGCAGTTCCACAGCTTGAATATGCATAAAACTCCCCCAGTTTAATCATCAGTCCACTCTAAATAATTAACAACCGTATTACAACACATCTGGTTATTTGACGATAATTCAAAGCTTAACTAGAACATTTTGGGTTAAAAACAAGCATGTTATTGTTTCCCCTTCATGTCCCTTGATGGCAGTGGTTAATCTCTAATGGCAGTGGCCTCTTTCAGCAGGAAAATTCTAATTTAATTCAATTGAGCATTTGTGTGAAAACAAGTACATTAATGCTTTTAAAATTCCCTCTGACTTTCCTATATTAAAATATTTCTCTGCTTCTAGCTTAAAAACTCCTCTAGATGACATCACCCAGAGAAGTTTTTCATCATTAGGAGTTCAGATCATATCATGTGGAGGAGCTAGGGAAAAGCAGGATGACTTTGTCTCCCGGACCCTGATTTTGACCTTCCTTAGCTTTACTTCCTGTCCCCGGTGTTTATTCTGTAGATCCTCTGTGCCACTTCCTGATCTTAGTCTCTCTGGTTTCTTTACCCACATTGTTAATCCTGATTGCTTTCACCTGTGCCCATGCTTTGTTAAACCCTGCTCTCCTCACTGTTCTTTGTTAGGTTGGTCTTTTCAAATCCCCTGACAGTGAGTGTTCCAACCTTCTGTGCTCATGGACATGGTTTCCTGTCATATGGACTCCTGCTCTACTGGAGTTCTGATTTTGGTCTCTATTTCCTTCATTTGTTGGTCTGAGGTTTGGTTTATCTGTTGGTTTTTTGCTCATTGATCTTACCCTTGTTTTTTGCATGAGCTCACCTTCTTTGGCAGGATTATTTCTTAGACTGCTTAGTTCAGCTTTTAAACTCTTCTTTGGTTAATGTCTGCCCTGTGGCACAGGAAGGTAGAGCGGTTGTCCACCAATTTCACAGTTGTTGGTTCAATCCCCGGCTCCTCCGGTCACATGTCAAAGTGTCCTTGAGCAAGACACTGAATCCTAACTTAGTTGCTCCTGGTGAGTGTTGGTGTATGAATGCGAATGGGTGAATAAGAAGCAGTGTAAAGTGCTTTGAGTGCCAATTGGTAGAAAAGTGCTATATAAGTGCAGAACATTTACCATTTGTGTGTTTTCCTATCCCGTTAGTTTGCCTATATTGATTCAAATAGCTTCTGCTATTTGAAAGTTCCCTTTTACTCTTCAGTCATGTCTGATTTTGTTTTGGGTTCCCCTCCCTTTTTTTAATATTTTGGTCCATGTTCAGTTTTTAGTCTACCTTCCTAAAGGTGGAAATCACCTTTTTAGTTATCTAGGTTTTAACGCAACTTCAAATGAACCAACGTGGCACCAATTTTTACATGGAACTATAAATTAAAAATTAACAGGGTTTGGATGGATTGAGGTATCGCACCACATAGCAATACTGAAGTATCAATATTTCCATACACATTGGTTTAATGAAATGCTGAAGACTTATTTGCCACTTTTTGTTTTTCTTTTAATTCCAAGGGAGGTGGTTCCAAAAGCCTGGTAGTGAACTGCTGGCAACGATGGACATTGAGGATGCTTAAAATGTTTTGAAGCATTTCACAACAGCTTCATTTCATAGTCAGTGAGACTGGTAGATGACCTCGTGCTCCTAATAATCAGATATCAGAACGTTAGTTTGGCCAATATAATATTTGCGTCCTTTTTTTTTTTTTTCTCGTGAAAGACTTTTTAGTTTAAATGGCTCTCCACATAAATTTATTCTGCGTCTCTGTGTGGAAAACTTTCTTGATCTAAGAGCTGCCTCACCAGGAGGCACTTTGTGAATATGAGTTGTTCCGTCTGAATATCTTGTCTATTTTAGACAAGATGCAACAGATGCAGAGCAGACATTTAACATAATGGACTGTTCTTTTGACAGCCATGATAGTGTGGGGGAGTGAAAATACCAGCTGTAGCACCACATGGAGCTTAAGCGGAGTTCTTGTTTTCTGTCCTGTGTTTTAATTTATACATTCTTAAGGTTTACCCAAAGGAAGAAGTGTGATTTGTCATTTTTATAGCCAGATTGTAAATTTAAAGTGTGCATTGTTCAGATTGACATTTTTTTTAATTTGGCCTATGATACAAATAAATCACCAAGCTGGAGGCCTGGTTCCTGCCGTAAGTCACATTCAATTTTTCCATATACAGTGTAAATTCTAATACCTGTCCTAACTTTATTGGGTTATCAACAATGTTTACTTGTTACTAGTTTTTATATTTTTTTTTTTTTTAGGTAAAATAAAAGGTGAATGACTTAATATTTAATAAAAAAAATAAAAAATTTATAAAGCCAACTTTAAATAAGTAGCAAAGAATAAAGCAAAAACAGGAGGCAGCAATATGTTCAGCTGTCGCATCTATACTGCTTTAACAATCGGGACCCACGGGTTCACTGACCCAGTGCAGTTAAAAAGCCAAGACTCAATGTCTCCAAAATGTGCTTCTACCAGGAAAAAATACCTGCCATGTTCATTCACTAAGTTTTGGACTAAAGTGCATTTGTGAGAACAGTGTAGTTACAGCTAATCAGCAGAAGTTTTGTTAGGTGCAAAGCAGAGAGAGCCAGAGATGGTAGACGTAGAGGAAAGGGGGGGGGAGGGGGTTTAAAGGCAATCAGTTTGCATGGTTTGCAAACTGATTACTGTTCAAGTAGATACAGCTAAGAAGTTTTTTTTCATCTAATTAGAAAAATTACATTTCTAAAAAAAGTCTCCTACAATCATCAGTCTAAAAAATGAGCATCTGCATTAGAAAACATACTGTACTTACTCTGTAAGTTACAAAGTCTAATAAACGACAGTTTAAGTTGGTCTCTTTGGACCTCTGGGTCCCACTTGGGGACTCTCTTCTATTTGTTGGTGAAAAAAGAAAACAACAAGGAAAAAGAGTCCGTTGTCTGGATGCGCACTGTGTCTCTTTAATCCGAAGCATTTTACAATACTCCACTCTGTATAGTTTTGATGTTTAAAAAAAACTAATGGAGGGTGTGATGGCTTACTAGCTGTTGGGTGTGGATAGAACTTATAGTATGTCCTGTTACAGATCTGTGCACATCCTGTGAAGTGCTCTGTAACATTGGATGGTTGTGAATAGATCTTCCTGTTTGTAAGCTGTGCTGTATACAAAAAATCCAAGCAATATGTAAGTGTTGCAAAGGACACAGAGACAGGGTTTGCACCTGGAATTGAAATGAGGCTTAATGTGCAGTAAAGTGTCTACAGCTTTCAACCTGCTGCCTGTTATAATTCATGTTACTGGGTGGCGGTTAGCTGTAACTACAGTAGACCGTGGTTCATCTTGAAAAGACTGAGGTATTCTGTCACCTCCTCAACCTATGAGTCGTCATCTATTCTGTCATTGTACATCCTAATGCCTCAAGGTCAAACTGAATATTTTCCTTCAGATTAAAAGATGAGCAAATGTTAGAAAACATTTCAGAATAGTGTCCAGAGCAACTAATCGATATAAAGGACAATATTATCCTCTCTGGCAACAACAATAGAAGTGTTATGGAGCCACAGAAAGTCCTAAAAGATTACAGATCACTTTTCTCAATTATCGTTATAGATGTATTTTTAAAACCCTTTTGCGCATCAATCAACTCAATAATAAGTTGAAAATGTGTTTTTGTAAAGTTTTGGCTCAGTAAACATTGTGAAGTTACTGTATGTTATGTCTGCTGGTGCTGAAAACACAGGTACATTCTGTAGCCCAATGAATGATTAAGAAAGAAGCTTAAAAATGGAAAAACAATCTTTTGCATCAAATAAATCAAAACACCAAATTCTTGACCTTTTAATGTAGTCAGTGTACTGGTGGCTAACAATCAGCTGAACCAGGTTGTCTCTCATCCGGTTCTACATTTGTTAGGTTGTCTGTCCCTGTCAGGTATGAAGGAATCCTTTGGGTCTCTTTTGTTTTATTTTTATTTTTTATTTTTTGAGTCCCAGCACTGAAGCAGAAGAGATGAAGAGGCTGCAGCACCTGTTTCATTTAGCGGCTGTTGCATGGAGAAAGATAAGAGTCTGATGTTTTAGCTTCTTTCAGGAGTCCCACATACACCCTGTGCAGTAAAAAGAAATAAGAGGCAATTTTGTCTTTGTATTTCCTTCTTTTCTGGATAATTGCAGTGATTGCACCATGTGCCCTTATTACTAGGCTTGAATACGACTGGTTTAGAATAGTACACCATTCTAAATATGTCTTTACCATTTTATATTTTAGCCACAGGCACTTACACACTTTTCTGTTGGTTGCACCCTTTGCATTTGTGATGTAAATGATGTGGACAAAATATAATATAATAGAAACACAACAGTTCTATAGCATGATGATCAACAGCTTCCAAAGTGATTATATATATGAGTTTCAGCAAAAACTGAAAGTTTTTTTTGTGTTTGCTGCTGAAGTAGGCTGCATTAGTTTTAGTTGCTAAACTAGCACCTGATTTCCGCCAAGATATAATCAGATTATCTACATTTTATAAAAGTAAATGCATTCCTCTAGAAAACGATGTATTTTAAAAATTACTTAATATTGAAATTATGGTAAAACATGTACAGTAGCTAAAAAAAATAACAAGGTTCAAAGGTGGATGTTGGAAAAGTAAAGTAAACCATTTTCATAAATCACCATAGAAAATACCAGCAAAGGCATCTAACAGGCTATTTGGGGCTTTGGCACACTACAGTTACCTGCAGTAAAATGTTTAGATCAAGGTGACTTCAAGCCATTTGAAAGGCGACAAGTGAGCAGAAACTTTAATTTTACAGTGTGCTGCAAAGTCTGGTAAACCCCGGACATGTCTGTGCCTTCTATTTATATACAGACGGCTATAAAACATTTAAAGACCTCCTTTTTATTTTGTGGTTGTCGGAGTTAAGAGCTGGTCAGGTGGCAGGTACAGTTGAACCTGAAGCGTCTCTACAACTCAAACCAAGGACCAGTGGAGTGCTAATGGCCTCACGTGATGTCCTAGCACCTTTACTCTCCCTCTTGTCTCGCCCTTTTCGTAGTTGCATTTCTTTTGCTACCAATCAACCATATGCAGAGCCGTTGGATGACAGCGCCTCTTGCTTCCTGGGAGCTGTTGAATATTTCATCACGTGGCCAAGGAGTCACACAACAGATAAGTTTTCTCAAAAGTGTGCGAAGGTGGTGCTGGGGGTCATGGAGAGTGTTTAGATTAAGTAAGGCGAGGATGGGCAAAGAGAGGAGGCAAAATCAGCAAAATTGATATACACAGAAGGATGAAAAGGAGAAATATAGAAAAGTGCTCTGATTAGACGCTGTCTGGCAGCAGAAGCAGCATCCGCTGAACCCCACCTCCTCCTCGCTGTCTGTGTCCCGCATGCACAGCTGCCTGGCCACCCGCTACGCCGGCTGCGGTCCCATTCTCCTCTCCACACGCTCACAGTGCTGGTTTTGCCTGATAGGATGATTTGCCACTTCATTACTAATTGATAATCACCAGAGAGAAACGCTCATTAGCCCAAGTGCTGAATAGTGCAGCTAGCACGCTGACATTTTCAGTCTCTTCATAATGACTGTGTTGATGTTGGCGGATGTGTCGCCTCCTAACATGCAGCATAAAACAGGCATTGTGACAAGGAGATGAAACTGAACAAGGGAGAGCTTTAGGTGGAGAAGAGCTGGAATCATAACCGCTGTGTTAGTGTTGTTGATATCAACAGCAGAATGTAGATCATAAATATGCAACTTTGGAAGGAACCAAAGTTTTGCAACCTATAACAAAGAATTAACCCCAATGGAAGTTTTCACCTTTTCTTTTTTTACAACATTAGGTCATAGTTGGTTTAATTTGGCTTTTTTTTTTTGGCTGTCTAGTTGAAAACAGACATTGACAAATCTTTACAAAGTAATCTAAATTAATAAAAAACTAAACCCTCCTCTTTAAAGTAAGTAACCTTAAGCATAACTGATGCTGCTGTTTCATAATTTTCACAATTAGTTACGGTGATCTGAGTGCAGTGAATGTGTTTTAGCCAACTGCAGTAAAAATGATGCTGTCTCGCTTACTTTTTTAAAAGTCAAGCAAAGTTTGTTTAGAAGGATGATGATGCTGGCTGCAGAAAAGACCATAACTATAAAGATGAAGGTACATGTTGGAAAATAAAGAATTCGGGTGAGTGGTAAATAATTTCAGCCAATATTTTTCATGTATGTAATACATGAGAGGCACCAGCTGGAGCTGCAAGTAAACCTAATGCAAAGGAACTAGGACCTGGGAGGTTTTGCCTCCCTGCAAGTCACAAATTCACAGCTACAGAGACATTTTTTAAAGTAGTCTAAAGTCTAATTTGAATAAGTGGACCAGTTTGTAAACTTGGCCTGTTTTTGCCTTGTTTGGTTTCTTTCCACACGTTGAAAACTCCAAGCGAAGCAAAAACATTGACGAGAAGTCACGTGAGATTTCCCATCGGTTAAACCGATTTGGGGGAGAAACACAAAAGTAAACACGAAGTGAATCATGTTCTGTACAGGTAATTATTCCTATTAGTGAAACATTTCCTCGAAATGTCAAACAACTGCACAATTTCATAACCCTGGTGATAATCTGGTTAACAGACCAAGCAAAAACCTTTCGGCAAAAGCTGAATGCTGAATGGAAAAACACAACAGAGCTCAGCACTTTTCAAAACAGGTTTTTTTTGGGACAGATGAAAACTGAATCACAATCTCACCACAAATGACCTACTCCAGAGACTGTCTGGGGTGGGACCAGGATCACACCATGTGGGAATTCGGGTCATGGGTCTAAAGGTTTGTACCCAAAGCCAGATCGACCCATGGGACACCAACCCGAACCGGGGGGCTACTGGGGGGCTATGGCCGCTGCTTTTCTACACTTTCTTTCTAATAATGTTTCCTCTGGCCCGTCATCTGAAACAAATGACCTGACTCAAGTTAAGAGTTGGGTCGGCTGATAATTCATGATTAATCACAACAAATGGGTGATTAATTAGTTTATTTGTTGTTTTTAACTGAATCAAAAACCTACTTCACAGACAAGTTTAATGTTCTGGAGTAGCTGAGTTAGAGCTTAGATGTGAATCCAATCGAGAATTTGTGAATATTCACTCACAATCTCTGTGCAACCTGACAGATTGCCCAGCTTTGCAAATAAAAAAATCAAGTTAACAGTCCGTTTTTTGTTTGGGGTTGTTGTAAAAAAGTCAAATTAAATCAGCTATGTAGAAAAATAAATTATGAAAATCTCATGTATCTCAGCAGTCGCATATTTAGTTTTATTCAGTTTAATTCCAAAAAAAAGAAAGAAAAAGGGAAACAACACAAACATATTACGCTGAGTATTGGGTATGAACATTTCTGGACCAGATGTACTGTACTTGAACTAGACATCCTGCACTCAAAACAAGCAAACATGACAAAGCTGAAGTGACTGGCGCCAATCTATTTCCCCTCAACCAGCTACGGTGCGACTAACAGGCATAAAGAATCAATCAGGCCTGGAATTACAAGTCTATCCCTCTATGAGGTTTTTGTTTTGTTCATTCGCTATGGTCACGCACTGATGCCCTTTACAGCACCTCTGGGCTTCTTCTGCTCTTCTGGCAGCCAGCCCTCCACCAGCTGGAATAATACAGTGTAATAGTTATTGACATATTGTGACTGTGAGACGATAAACGGGGACGCTGGCTCCTCCTCTTTAAAATTAACAGCTTGTGACTTGCTCTTGGACTGCGGAGGGAGTCAAACTAACAGCTCCAGCAGATCCACAAATAATCTGGATTATTTCCACATGCGATAGTCTTCTCTATTACAGATCAAAAGTGCAAGTCACAATATTAGGTGGAGCATTTGGATCCTTAAAGCTGTTACTAAAGCATTGAAGAACTACCCCTAAACATCATTCTAGCACCTAGTGGTAAAAAATAGCAAAGGAAATATCAAAGAAACTATCAATTACTGACCCTTAAGGTTGCACAACAGGTCGAATGACTTCACCCATTCTTCCAAGCTCAGCCTCACAGCTCTCATCAGCAGCATTTCCAGCCACATCAGGCAGCTGCTTTTAGTAAAAAAAAAAAAGAAAAAAGAAAGCTCTGATAAACTGCTCTGATCATTGGTGCTGCTGACTGCTGTGCTACTTTCTCAGCACCAATCAGACAGATGAACTTAGAAGTTCAGTGAAGCATTTAACAGATACAGAGTCAGAAGCCTTTGCAAGGAATTTCTGACCCCAAATACTGAAACAAACAGCACCTTTAGACCCCTGTTGGGTGTCATCGTCTTGTTTATAGGTGGTTCAGTTTGCTTATTGACAGGGAGCTGGAATTATGAAGATCATTGTGTTTACTGAGTCAGAAACCCTGGATTCAACAGGACTCTTGCTGTTACTTAAAGCAACCATTATATACAATTCCATGTAAAAATTACTATCTCAAAATGATTTTGATGGTGCACTGACTTATAATAAAGCCACAGCCTGTCTGGCTCTTTAACTGCACGTTGGCGCCTGTCTCGGAAACCTCTCAGGAGAACTGCACCACATCACAGACATCTACAACGGTACAGATCCTTCAGATAGCTATGAGAAGAAGCTAGCTTTCTATTCTTTGTCTGGCTCACAGAGCAGAGTGTGTAAGGAGTCTCAAGAAAGCAATGTGGGACAAAGAAATGATGAGAAGAACAAAGTGACCGAGGAAAAGACAAGGCAAGAGTAATAACTGCACTGGCTTTTAGTTGTTTGGAAGAGGTAAACAAGGCAGATGACGAGCTGATGGAGCAGTAATTCGTAAATTACCAATTGATTTATGTTTTGTGTGAGTTTTATGGAATGTTTGTGGAAACTTTGGCTGGAACACAGGAAAATTATGCCCCAATTATGTTCATTCATTTCAACAAACATTAAGTCATATTTGTATAGGATCAACAGCTTTCAGCTTGTCCCTTTAGGGGTCAAGTGGGATTCAAACCCACTGCCTCCTGCATCCTAATCCAATACTCTACCACTGAGTCACCAGGCCTCTCAGTCATATTTGTATAAAATCCTATAATATAACTGCAAGATGTCTGTCAGCGTTATTGTTTGGCTTCTTCTTTCGTTACTGTTTAGTAGCAACTTCAGCTTGTACCGTCACTGGTTGGTATAAAAGTGCATCACACTCAGCAATGCTAGGAAGGGATAATTAGAATTAGTACCAAATTGTGCTTATGGGGCCTTGCCGTGGCAGTTTTACCAAAAGCAAAAAGGCTCACAATTTGATGCAAACAGCACTCACCTTTTGTGAATGCAGCTTCAAGTCCACAAAGTTTGGTAAAAAAAAAAAAGAACATTGTGCTTTTAGTCCAATCAATTAACATATATGATTTGCACATAGAAAATAAGTACAGTTTCAACTAAATTCTGCAAGGAGCTTCGTATTAATGCACAAATACAGAAGCCAAGAACGGCCATGGATGCTATTTTCTGTGATCTATGACGCTGTTTTTTCTAAAGAGCCTAATAATTGAACCACTATATTTAAAAATGACAGATCACAGCATGCATGGCCAATCTCGGCTTCCATACAAAAAAGATGGATGTTATTAAAAACATACTGATGTCTCGATTGGCGGTGTATTGAATATGTACTTATTAAAACAGGTAGGACAGACCTCAGCCATGCCTCCCATACCTTTCATCTCTCCCATATCCAGAGTCTTTCCCAGCTGCTCCAGCAGGTCTGCTCTGGCCGCATTCTTCTTGTGCTTTTTCCCATCGTAATGTTGCTGGGCCATGCCGGGGTTGTTGAACCAGGCATTGCATAGCTGGCAGTAGCGGTCGGAGTCGCGGCGCTGTTGCAGGGAAGTCATGGGAGACGTTTCAGGAGAGCTCTTTACTGAACTGTTAGACGCCTCTGAAGAAAAACAACACAATGACAGATTGAAGTTCTGTAACATTATGCAGTCTTTTAATGACAAATCAATTCTTACAATGACTTGGTTTGACATTGATAACTTTATAACTATAAATGATTATATATTCAGAAATGTACGAGTAAAATATTATAAGACATTCACTTTCCTGTAAGAGATGTGCCATTTTCTCTCAGTTGACATCTTGACACGTTCACAAATCTAATAGACCTACAACACTGTGGTTTTTAAGACAACTTAGCTACGAAAATGTATAAAAAAACTAATTAAATGTTTTTGTAATCTCCTTTACAAACTATTTATTAAACAGATGTTAACATTTTAAATTTACTTCAGCTGGGTTACATGTATCGATGAAAGTCCCATTTATCTTCTTTGAGAAAAAAACGTTTAAAACGTATTTAGTGAGCACAAAAAGTCTAATAAAGCAGCAATCATTTCTTTAGATGCACAAAAGGCATTTAATCAAATAGAATGGCCGTATATGTTCAAGTCGCTAAGACTTGGAATAGAAACAAACATTAGAAACCAACCAGAAACTGTGGGCATAACAGTGGGAGGTGTAGAAACGCTTATCAATTTATATGCAGGTGACGTATTGTACGTATTACACATAAGTCATCCACAGAAGTCTGTCATACGTAATTTTGGAGCTAATTGCCTCATTTGGCAAACTGTCTGGCTACACTATCAATTGAAAGAAAAATGACTTAAAACCCCTTACGGAGACCTACACGCTGAACTTTCTTGATTGTGTACTATTTAAAGTCGTCACCTGACAAACTGACATACCTTGGTTTGCAAATTTCCCAAAACCAAAAAATATTATTTAAATTCTATTTTCAGGAGTTTATCTCAAAACTAGAAGAAAATATAGAGGGGTGGAGCATTCTTACTTTATCCAGGATTGGTCATATAAATTTTTTTAAAATGGTGTCCCTCCCCAGATTTCTTCATCTTTGTCAAAATCTTCCCCTTTTTCCCCTTTAAAAAAATGTATATTCAGGATGTGTTTATAAACATCAAATTGTCCAAAAGCCAAAAACTGTCCAAAGGTAGATCAGCAAAGCTTAGCTTTAAACCACGATTTTGTCTTAGTTCAGTTAGTTCCTCCTGCTCATGTCTTTTCCAACAACTGATGCAGAGCTATATGCGTCCGTAACCCAGTCAAGACATTCAGTGAAGGCTGAAGAGCAATAAAATTACACGTTCTCCTCAAGAATTTTAAAATGTTCAGCCATTTCTCGGCAAGTGGGAACATTTCAAGGTTGCAACTTTCCACATGTTGTTGCCAGAGGTGCACCTTTGAACAGAATCCCTTTATTTTATCTGTACTCGGTTTTCATTTCGGCCTTGCATTCCAGTGTTCAGTTCATTGAGATGATGAAAACTATCTGCCAGGTGTGCACACCACTCATCACTTGTAAGCAGCTTTGTGTAATCAGACCTCTCATTTGTCAGAAACACTTTAAGTTCCCCCCGCAGCTCAAACACACAGGCCAGCACTTTGCCACGTGACAACCATCAGACCTCCGTATGAAACAGCAAGGCTTTATACTCTGCTCCCATTTCCTCACACAAAGATGCAAATATGCGACTTTTCACAGGTCGTGTCTTCACACCATAAGCACAACAAGGTCTGCTGGTAAAGTCTTGGCTATGAAGCCCTCACAGTGTAAAAAAACAGTGGTCTGCCCAACTATGGAAGTGGTAAAGTGTGCTGTAGGTGTGACAGAGGAGTTCAAGGTGGAGGTGGGTCAAGGATCGGCTCTGATTCCATCTTGTTGGATCTGGTGATAGACAGGTGGACTGTGATGTTTGCAGATGACATTGTGATTTGTAGTGAGAGAAGGGAGCAGGTGGAGGAAAATCTAGAGAGATGGAGCTCTGCTCTGGAAAGCAAAGAAATGAAGCTTAGCTGCAATAAGACAGAATACATGTGTGTGAATGAGAATAAAGTTCCTTCAACAAAGTATTAAGAAAAGTATAAATGGAAAAAAATTGTTTGACATACAGATTTCAAACAATTCTTTCACATTGTCATTGTGGGGTATTGTTTGTAAACTTACGAGGAAAATAATGAATTCAATAAATTTTCACATAGAGCAGTAACATAACAAAAAGTGGCACATGTTAAGCACTGAGAATACTTTCTGGATGCACTATATATCAGTAGAAGGATGCTGAGGTTGGAGCTGCAAGCTTCTAGAGGAAGACCAAAGAGGAGATTTATGTATGTAGTGAGAGAGGACATAAAGTTAGTTGGTGTAAGAGAAGAGGATGCAGAAGACAGGGTTAGATGGAGGCAGAAAGAGTTGCTGTGGCAGCCACTGAGAGAGAAGAGCCAAAGGAAAAAGAAGACGACTGTGTATAATCTCTTGTCTTGTGCTACTTGTTTTACATTTGTACAAAAAAATAAAATACAATTAAAGTATTTTGTATGGACATAGTGCAATAAGGCATCTTTATTTTTGCTATGACATGATATGTACAGAAATGTTTGCTCTGCTTATATCACAACAGCAAATTGACTAATTCATTGGGTGTTGGGTACATTCAGTTTCCCCATTGTTCAACATCAATATTTATTATGTGCAGACTGCAGACAGACTAGCTGTGGACCTGTTTGTGTGTTTTGGTGGATAAACTATACATCTATTCATAATCTGTAACTGCTTATCCTGTTCAGGGTTTTGGGGGCCTAGAGCATTTACCAGCTGTCATTGCTGGTTGGTGGTGACCTGTCCCGGATGTACCACTGGACACTCACACCTAAGGGCATTTTAGAGTCACCAGTTAGCCTAACATGCATGTCTTTGGACTGTGGAAGGAGACCCGAAAGACCTGGATGAGACCCACACAAGCACAGGGAGAACAAAAAAATTCTACACAGAAAGGCTGCAGCTGGCTGAGGATTCAAACCAGGGACCTTCTATCTGTGAGGCGGCAGCTCAGTGCCCAGTGAATATACTAACGCAAATTAAACGCAGGAAGTGAAAATAAATAAATGACTTCAATGAGCTACACATTGTGCTGTACACTACAGACACTACACAATGTTCCAAAATCAACACCTTTAAGCTGAACAAAATTCCCCATCGGCAAATAAAGTTTTATGGTCAGATGAGACAAAGATCGAGTTGTTTGTCCCCAATGACCGGAGGTATGTTTGTTGCAGTAAAGGTTAACCATTCAACCCCAACAACACTGTACCTACTGTAAAGAAGAGGAATGGTAGCTTCATGGTCTGAGGCTGTTTGCTGCCAGTGGAGTTGGTGAATTACAGCATGGATAGAATAATAAAGAATTACTTCAGAATTTTACAGGACAGCCCTAAAATATCAGGTAGAAAGCTGAAGTTTTGTCACACTTTGGTGCTCTAACAGGACAATGACCCCCAAACATACATTAAAGCAGTGTGAGAAATAAAACTCAAAGTTGTGACCTTGTGCCAGAAGCTTATGATGACTATCAAACAAAGGTGGAATTTGATATTGACATTTAACAGTAAAATAGTAAAAGTAAACTCTGCAGTAAATTCGTCAGCTTTTCTTGTAGATGTTTTGCATGTTTTGCATGTGCATTCATTCTTACTCAGCTAATATGCATGTCAACACTGCCTAAAAACACAGGCTGGTGAAGGTTTGTACCCTGCAGATAGGCACTGATCAGCTGCATTATAACAACGACTGTGGCCCTGCTCCTTCATCCCTCGGAATAACAAGCTGTTATCTCCATTAAATGCCTGAAGAGGAAAACCTAAATTCCACTTGGCAAACTGAATAAAGAGCTAACTCTGCTTTGTGGCTGCCCACTTGTGCCTTCATGCATGGATGAGGGCACTAACCCCCAAACGAGTGCTGCGCTGGACTTAAAACTCTATGACACAAAATGGTACAATCAGCTTAATCAGTTTTAACACTCTAGTGCTCGGCCCACCCTGAGTCAACACTTAAGTGTTGTCCCATTATGTTCCATTACACCAGTCAACATTTCAAAATGGCAACCAATAAGAGCGGCACCATGTATGCACATTCAGCCGTCAGCACTTTGTTACTCCTCTGTTCCTCACTGAGTCTACGTTGAGCTGAGTTTACATTTGCATTATATTTTACATTCAACACTTCATCCATTGCAAATGTTTATTTGAAGGATCTGAATCTGTGAGGTGACCTCTCCAACAAAATAGGCCAATGTAAACTGTCCGACCTCATTAAATCCCTGTAGTGGCCTTAGCAAGGAGGTCAGAGGTCAGCTACAGAACAGCAGCACATGAAGTGGATTTAATATCTTGCTCATAGCAAAGTAACTTTTGGAGGGAGGGGTATGCACCCACCATATAACTAATTAGTAACTGAAACAAGGAAGTATTTATTCTCCAACCTCCCATCGATTCTTTGCGCATCCGTAGGTTTAAATTTAGAGAAAGTTAACAATATAATATTCCATCAAAGCTGTTTAGACACCTCTGGCATATGAGACATTAAAGCACAGCTCCTGGTTTCAACAACAACATTCAGACAATTACCAAGCACGGCACAGACAAGACTGACAGCCTGTGAAAGGGAGAATTTAGCAGCCGTGGAAAACTCAAAGATGGTGAAATATTTACTATTTGTGAAGATGACAAAGAAGTTAGATCAAAAGGGAAAGAAAATTATTGATGCCAGGACAATAAGAGGAATTCACACATTTGTGTCTTTGTTTCAACCTCTATTTAAAGGTACATTTAGTGTTACTTTTAGTTTTGTTGGTGTTTCTAGTGTGGGTGGAGGGTTATTTCACAAACCACCCATCTAAGGTGACAGTAGCTGTTGAGGATTAGGTTGTAAGGCTGGACCCAATAACACACCAGAACAAATCACTCAGTTAATGAAGTTTTTATAAAACAATTAGATGGCAATGCAGGATGGAAATGTAGTGGGCCCTCCGATCCACTAGATAGTGCTGTTTTCCAGTTTGCATGAATAAAGTGGAGAGAGTCTGGAGGAGAGGAACATTGTTGTGGGGAAGAATGATTTAGTCTTGCCTGTAGAAAGGGATTCTGAGGGATTGTGGTAATGACTGACTTGACACGTGGGTTGAAACAGTAGTGAACTCACCAGGAAGGTGCGGTGGTCTGGATACGTAACACAGAACAGGCCTGGTAGTGAGTACGTGGGTCACAGTGAGGGTAAGTATGCAATCCTGGATGTGAAAGCTCCAAATTCCTGAACTACTCCTTTGTTACAACTTGTTCCTGTTACATGGACTCATGAAGAGAATCCGTAGAAAAACTTCAGTCCTTTAATCCTGGGCTCCAATAAAATCACTCCATGACATAAACTTCCATAACATGGGTATACGTGAAAATCTCTGTGACATTAATTTAATCCTTTACTAGAACAGTCCTTAACACTTGATTAAACACAAGTAACACAGATCTGATGGTGTAGAGGGCAAATCTGCATGCTCTAGAGACTGAGGAGAAGTGGTCCTTAAATCTCAGTTGGTCAATGATGGCCGACTTAGTGGTGTCTGATTTCTGGCCGACTTAGTGGGGACATTTACTGTAGATCCAATATTGATGCCGATGTTGTGTTGTGTTGGAGGTCTGGCTGGGAAGACAAGGACTTCGGTCTTGGAGAGGTTGAGCTGAAGATGTCTGTCTCTCATCCAGGCAGAGATGTCGGAGAGACAGACAGAAATGCGTGACGAGACGAGACTGTCCACTGGAAAGGACAGGAAGAGCTGTGTGTCATCAGCATAGCAGTGAAAGGAAAGGCCATGTGAGTGAATGATAGAACCCAAGGATTTAGTATAGATGAAAAAAAGAAGAGGACCAAGAACTAAACCCTGCGGCAGACTGGTAGAGATGCTATGAGTTAGAAACATGCCCCCACCACAATAGCTTGAAGGTTTATCCCGATAGGTCAGACCGAAGCCAGGCTAGAGCTGATCCAGAGATCCAGCCCAAGTCATGGAGTGTGGACAAGAGGATCTGATGTTTCACAGTGTCAAAGGGTGCAGCTAGTTGGAGTAGGATTACGACAGAAGACTGACCTGCAGCTTTTGCAGCTCGAAGAGATTCCATGACAGTCAGGACTGCTGTTTCTGTGGAGTGACCTCTCTTGAAGCTAGAGTGGTTGACATCGAGGAAGTTGTTCTGGGAAAAAAAGTCTGAGACTTAATTGAAGACAGAGAGAAAGGTTCGGTAATTCCCCACATGGGAGGGGTCAAGAGAAGGCTTCTTAAGTGGGGTAATCTGGGCCTGTTTGCATGAGGTCAGAAAAATGTCTGTTGTGAGAGATGTGTTGATGATTTGTGTAATAGCTGGCATTAGTGCAGGTGCAACTGCTTGAAGGACAGTGGAAGGGATCCAATCAACAGAGCAGGTGGTCGGATGGTTAGAGAGGAGGAGGAAGTAACTTAGTGACCATGACAGTAGCTAAATAACCCAAAGGTGTTACTCAATTCAATTCAACTTTATTTATTTAGCGCCAATTCACAACAAATTCATCCCAAGGCACTTTACAGAATAAAGCCAAGACTATAAAGATGTATAGAGAAAACCCAACAATTCCCCCTTGATATAGCCATAGGCAACAGTGGAGACTAAAAACTCCCTTTAACGGAAGAAACCTCCAGCAGAACCAGGCTCAGGGTGGGCGGCCATCTGCGTTGACCGGTTGGGGTGAGTGGAAAGTAGAGAGAGAATAGAAAAGAGCAAAAAAAGCATCAACAAAACATCGGGCAGGTTGGTAGGAACAGTAGCTGCACACTGGAAAAAACCCAGCTCCAAATCCGGGGACACCTGCAGAAAGGGACAGAGAGAGGGAGAAAGCCAGGTTCTCGCTGGTACCTGGTATTTAATTACCTCTCTGGAGTTAAGTTGTTGTCACATTGAAGTCACCTGTGAATAATTGAATCACTTAGTTTACATGCACTAAAGAAACAAGGTTTTGGAGAATCTTTTTCCACATATGAACACAAGATTTGTCATTTCAAACAAAACAGGAATGTGAATCAGAAACTCAGCTTGAATCCAGTGAGGTGTCAATACACGCAGGAGGCACAGCATTATGCATTATGGAAAAATGTTCTGTGGGAAACCAATACCAACCATGCATCTGAAAAGAAATAATACAATAAAAATAAAAAACGAGTGTGATACACCAAGGCCTCCCGACAGGGACGGAGCGATGTGCTCTATTCACACTCATAATGCAAACTTTGCAGTAAAAATGTCAAATAACTCATAATGTTAAATTATGTGTTAGATTTGAAAATATCGACATATTTTTGTATATTGTGTGTTTACTAATGTTGCAGATGGTAAAGGTGAAGCTAACTACTAAACCAAGCCCACCTTTCAAAGCCATAAATTATATCCAACACACCTCAGAGACCTTGGTTGGTCTCTTTACAGTGTAAAGGTTCACTACCTGCATCAGTGGAACTATACAGGCCCGGCACCAGAATTTCAGCAGGGTGCTGGAGAACTTTAAACCAGTCTACCTCTACCTCATTCTGCCTTCGACTCTTACGCTGTCTGAAGCTTTGCAGCCTAACCAAGAATAAAAACTTGGTTACATGTAAACGTGGCAGACGAAACTATGTTCTCCAGGGGATATGCACCTGGGGAAATCAGGGTTCTCTAATCCCATAACCGGATTATGGAAACTAGGTTTCTCATTTAAATCACATTTTTTACCCAAATACATGGTTGGTGGCAGCCACTTTTATCTTTCTGACTTTTTCCTCCTGAATTTATTGTTAACATGACATTTCTGTCCCTAAATATAAAAGACATATCTTTGCACCACAGTAACTACTGCAGAAGTGACAATTAGCTTAAACAAAGTCAATACTCAGGTAAAAGTGCACTTGCTTAAAAAAATAGTCCATTACTTCTTACCATAAATGTTTCCTCTAAATCTTTTAGTTGAAGTACATGCTCTGAAATTTACAATAATGAAGGTACAAAGGTGTTTAACTTTACACTTTATTAAACTTTTTAGACATAAAAAAACCTAATATAACTATTTATATTCTATTTCTACTCCCTAAATCTTACACACTGCACCTTTTAATTTAAAGTCCATGCACAAAAGCAAAAGATAAAGGAAATATCAGTTTTCAGGGATACTGAATTTTGAAACATCTACTCTAAATGTTTGAGTTGCAACTTTGGTCTTGGTGATTTATTTTGACCCCTTTCACATATACATAATCATTTAATCCATTCTTAATATAAACACTAATTTTAAACTTCAAATGATTGATACGAAAATGATTAGTGCAGCCTTTAAATGAGAACCTCCAGAGTCTCCAAAGTAATTTACCTTTCATGCCTTGATCACCACACACCTCAATGCATTTTTATGCACAATTATAAATAAAACATTTTTTATTATCAAAGGACAATTTGAGAGTAAAGAAGCCGCAAATTGGACAAACTCTAATCGCTGAATGTTTGCAAAAGAAATTATTAAAGGGCCATGATTACACAATCTAAGCAAAGATCATTTATCCTAATCAGTGCGATCTCCCTGTAGCATACCATCCTCTAGCCAAGTGTAATCACACTCTGATTTAATATTATCACTGCCTTTATGACAGTGAGTATCCTGGCCATTTGTCTAGCAGCCTGCCAGTTTTACCTAAGGTTTTTATGTTGAAAGCAAGGCTATGTTAATGCAAGGTGGCTCTCCAAGCAGGCACATTGAAGAATGAAACCCTTTCCTTCCAGTTCTGTGGTTTGCTTGAGGGTTCAGTTCAGTTCAGAAGGAAGGTTTCCTCACCATCACAAAGAGGCAGATGGTGTCAGCTCAGCGTGGCACCTGCTGCGTAAAGGGCACTTTAAACTTGACGAAAAGGCCTTAGCATCTCGATATAATAGATTTAAGCATCAACAAGATAAAAAATGTGCCTTATTTTGCTGCACAGAGATGAATTTGTGAACTTTGGACACAGAGTGCTAAGCATCGAGAACAAACTAAAAATCATTGAGAGCATTGCAGGTTTTTTTTTTTATGAAGCCTTTAAAATTCTCCTGACAGCGATGTCGGAGAAGAACATTTCTGGGAGAATCATCAGTACAACAGAGTATGAATCATCCCAGCCTGATGGTCTTGATTTATCATCGTCAATTCAAGGAGACAGTACACATGCCACATTCCATAATGGCAGCCTTGTTGCTGGTTAGTCAGAGGACACACACACATGCACGCACGCACGCACACACACACACACACACACACACACAATGCAGTGGTTTATTGGCCTGATAGACTCTCTGCTGAGTGACCACATGTGAGTGTGAGGGATTGTGCCTGCAGGTTTCAGATTGTGAAAAGGAGGAGTGAAGCAGGAGAAAAGCAGTCTGCAGCAAAGCTTACAATGCAGTATTTTTACTGTCTCTCTGAAGTAGAAGTACAATATTGCAATAGAAGCTTTAAATGTTGAATTGATTGGGGTTATTTTACAGCTTTAGAAGCTGCTAGAAGAAAGATATGTTCACTTCTTCACTCGCCTGTTTGTCTATGTGAATGTGCCTATTGTTGAATGATTCTGAGAATTACACGTAAGCTCAGAGATAGAAATTATTGGATATCACTCTGTTTTAGTCAGAGTTGATAAACTGCTGTCTGCTCTTTCAAGACCATGAGGCAGTTTAACAAAATGACCAACAAAATGACTGTAAGTGAAATCAAACAGAGGGATGTCCGAGCTGGTACGTGACATAAGCTATATATCCCATGGGGGCAACTAGCACAGAAGAAAAAATTAAAGAAAAGGATATTTTGAATGGCAAGCTCAGGTCTAAAGTACTCCTGACAGGAGCACAGTGGAGGAAGAGTGTCTATGTGAAGTTATTTGGGTCTCATCCGAAGTTTGCACTTATGAATTGCCATGAAGAGCTACTGTACCTGTGTATTGAAGATAAACAACCTGTATGATGAGGAGGAGCTGGTACGGACTAGAATGGAAGAACTCACTGGGGAAAATTAGACTTTACCGTGACATCACAGTTATCTCAGATAAGGGCACATTCTTTTTATGAGCGGTGGGAATTATGGTGCACTAACTCTTACCTCTCTCTCTCTCTCTCTCTGTGTGGGTGTGTGTGTGTGTGTGTGTGTGTGTGCCGAACACTTCATGCAGGTCAGAATACAGACTCTGAACATAGTATCAGCATACTCTAGTAATAATTCCCCTTTTCAACCCACACAAACCTGGTTCTAGTGCTGGGTTAGTGCACACCGGTGTGAAACTTCTAAAAGATGCTTTTCCACAGGCTAGAGATCCTAAGCACAACAACATCTCACTAAGCACTACAACGTCTCCTTACAGATGCTCTTCTTGGCTTTGTGAGCCTACGTTGGCATCCAAACACTACTGGTCAAACTTGTGTGCAGCCCACCCTCCTCACTATGCTGGCTAAGTGTGATATGAACCACACAGTTAGTGGACTAACGTTTCTAGTTTGACCTCACTGAGAGAGGTCTTCTTTTTCCACAGCTCAGAGTGTGGGGGTTCGCATTCATATTGTAACGGCGCAGCTAGTGGGTTAGTGTGGGGGCTGGTGAGCCCCGGGGCATTATGAAATAAGGCTCAGCTATCTGTGTCACCAGGGATAGATCTGATGGAGCTTTGTGATGGAGAGAAGCATTGGAAATTAGAGCGTGTGGTCTTAGAGAGCAGTGTGCTGCTCGAACACCTCGAGCAGGGGCGACGCACGTGTCAGGCCGGTCAGGCCGGAGTGGTGCTGGGGAATCCCTGAGACGTAATGGGAGCTGCACAGCCAGGGCCGGTGCACCCCAGCAGCCTCACCGAGATCTTCGTTCCCCACCCAGTTCGGCAGGAGAGGCAACAGAGCTGCCATGGGGGCTGCACAGCCAGGGCCGGTGCTCCAGCTGCCCCCTCCTGCCTCTGCCTCCCCTCCCTCTGATGGGACTGCTGCTGCTGTTGCAGAGCTAGAGCAGAGGAGCCACGGACACCTCAATTCAGCGCAGTGGGGGCAGCTGAATAGGCTGCTGCAGGATGTTATGGATATTTTTGGCGATGCGACCCCATTTTACCATAGTGCAAGGATTGTGGAAGTTCAAGGTAACGCCTTTTGTTCTGTGCAATGCCCCCCCCACTTTTGAAGGGTTGATGGAGCGTGTGCTCAAGGACATTCCATGGAGCTGCTGTGTGGTCTACTTGGACGACCTGCTGGTGCATGTCAAGGGCTTCGAGGACGCTGTCAGCAACCTCGACGAAGTCTTCGCTGCCATTGGTCAGGCTGGACTATGGCCTAACCCAGGAGAATGCCCCTTGCTGGCCAGATAAACTCAGTTCCTGGGGCACCTGGTCAATGAGCACGGGGTGACCATGGACCCAACCAAGGTTGGCCCCAGCCAACCACCACAAGCGAGCTGAGGAGCTTCCTTGGCCTAGCATCCTACTACAGGAGGTTTGTAAAAGAGTTTGCCACCATCGCCAGTCAAGAAGGGCTGGCGGTTCAACTGTTCTGATGCCTGCTCGGTGGCTTTACAGCAGCTAAAGCCGGACCTCTCAGACCACACCTCTCTCACCTGGCTGCTTAACTTCAAGCAGCCCGAGGGCCAGGTGGCACTGTGGCTGCAGATCCTCCTGGAATAAGACTACGAGATCAAGCTTAGCTAAGTAAGTTAGTGTTAGCATTAGCCTTAGCTTCAGCTTCCCACAGTTAGCTCCCATAAGCTGTGGGTTGCTACAATATGTAAATAAGGCAATCAGAGCAATGCAATTCAAGGAGTCCACCTTGAACAATTGCAACAACGGAGAAGAAAAACTCCCTAATGCAAGAATCCTCCAACATAACCAGACTCCTGGAGGGCGGCCATCTTGCTCAGTTGCTTGGGATGAGTGGAGAGGGGAGAAAGGTAGGAAATGGGGGTTACAATTCTCTGTTGGTCTTGCTGGTCACTTTAACTCCAACCCAATGCCCCTGACAAAAGCAGTCCTTGGTTCTATAGCAACAGAAAACCTGTATTTAAGTAACATGCATTTGGTGCCAGAGCTGGTTCAACCTGCAAACCTGTTTTATTTAACTAAAACTGCAATTAGCGCTACCTCACAACACTAATTTACCCTTAACATTTAGCTACCTAACTAGCACCATGTGTTCTTGTATCGATTACACTACAATTATGCAAATCTAATAAAAGATACTGTCAATGTCATTTCATTTAGTGCATGTTAGTTGTGTTATTGAGGCGGTTTCCAAGTGAGAGTGGGTGCTCTTTGTTTATTAAGATCTTTGTGCCTGATTTATACAGTAGGTACCTGTCTGATTGGCTGGATTGAGGAGCAGGGAATGGATTCCTTTGTTTTTTGGTCTTGACCTTGCTGGTCACAATAACAAGTGGATTTGGAACCAGTAGGCTCTGAACCAACCCTGGAACTGGCTCAGTACAAAAGGTGTATTAATGTGCAGATTTTGGGCCTCCCATCAGTTTCATTTGGCCACACCTACATTGATAAGAAAATCTAAAAATGTCCCTTAAAGTGAATTCTAAATAGGTAATTAGGTAAATAGGTAAATGATTAATTTGCTATTACTAGTAATTTTGTAAGGCTTGATGGATCATTATTATGCAGGAGTTTTTTACTCCAAAACACAAATGCGAACCTCATTGTGTTATCATAGCTACAGTAGCTACTCAGACTCAACAACTTAATGAACCCTTAATGTCTGTAGAGGTGACTGTGGCTCAGTCGGTATAGCAGTTCACCACAAATTCCAAAGTTGTTGGATCGATCCCCAGCTCCTTCGGTCACATGTCGAAGTGTCCTTGACACTGAACCCCAACTTTGTTGCTCCCGGTGAGCTGCATAGCAGCTCCCCATTCGGTGTGTGAGTGCGGTTGATTGCAAGTGTGAATGGGTGAATAAGAAGCAGTGTAAAGCACCAATAGGTAGAAAAGTGCAGACCATTTACCATTTGTCCTAAATTTCAAAGAAAACAATCTAGTTATTTTGTTAGCTTTATCTCACAACACTTATTTGACAGTTGCAGCTGCAAGTTCTTAACAGAAAAGGTCAATATTGATGTGTTATTACTAATAAAGCAGCCGTCTTTTTTTTACCTTTGAAAAAAAAAAGACTTGCCTTTTTCTGGGTGTGATTGTACTTAATCCTAAATATGTTTTAAGTCAAACACTTTTACTCAAATATTGACTTTGTGTACTTCTTTGTGTGCTTCTTAAATCAAATCTTCATTAATATAGAACCTTTTGTACAGATTTATGCGATTGAAAAGTTGATCAAAGTGGTCCCAAACAAACCAAACAAGGAGAATAAAAGATAAAAGCAAAACAGTGATAATAATGTCCACAAAACATTATTAACTGTAGATGTACAGTATGTATTTGTGAACACTTGACCAAGTGCAGTACAAATTGATGCAGGTTTCATTACTGACTGTGAAGACTTCCACCTCTATAGCTTCTGCTACTGTTCAGGTGGTGCTATACTCAGAAACTCTTCACAGTACTTGAAATTAAAGGAGATTCAGATGGCAGCTCCCCTGTCCTTCAGTAGAGACTGTTTCTGTGCCAGTAATTAGTCATATTCAGTGCTTGTCTCCAGGAAGATGCAAACCACTTTTGTTAGATGAAAAGCTTACAATTCAGAAGCGGCTTTACATAAACAGCCTAATTTTCACATTAATGCAAATGCATTCTATAAAATATAAATCCGCATGTGAAATGTTTTGGCGAAAGGTAAAAACAAATGGTTGTGACATTTTTATGCAGCATCACTGCAGTATTTTTTTTTTCAGATTGTTTGGACTTGGTGTTGGTCTGTGTAGATACTAGGGTTTGTCAGCTGTCAATTTAGAGCTCATTGTAATTTATTTATTCAGCTTTTTAATTTGCTGTGAGCTTCAGGAGGCTGTTTGTGTGAAGATTTTGCTCATCGTTGCCCAACCCCCTTAACAAGAAAAGTAAAAATCCATTACCAATCAAATCCACAGCACAGTAAGGCAAATGCTTTCCTTTCATCCACTCACAGGCTGAAAGAATTTCCATGAGCCCCACAAATGCAACATTTTATTTCTCAGCTGAAGAACACATCATTTCGTCTGCACTACTTTCGACTACTGAGATGTGTTTTAAAGCCAAATCCCCTCCTTGCTTGGCATTTGTATTCAAACAGAGAAGCAGTAAAAAGTAGACCTATTTAGCATCAACAAAGTTCTAATTCTTAGGAAATTCAGCATCTGTGAGACCAGGGGATCAAAGAGCTCTGAATCCAAGCCGTTATCTCTTCCTACAAAACATCTCCTGTTTGGGCTTTTCACCCCTTTTAACCCTCCTTCTCCTTTGCCTACATGCTCCGGCTCTGCAACTCAGGAAATGTTTTCTCATATTTTACTTTGTCTCTGAGGAGG
Source organism: Channa argus (assembly GCF_033026475.1). Lineage (NCBI taxonomy): Eukaryota > Metazoa > Chordata > Actinopteri > Anabantiformes > Channidae > Channa > Channa argus. Next base: position 24,132,608 of record NC_090207.1, read on the forward strand.
GATCTCTGTGAGCTTTGCAGGCCATGAAAAGCCAACAAACAAAATATCTCCATCCCTGAGATTTATTACTGTCTGTCCCACAAATAAGAACCTGCACTCCAGACTATTAATCCTTTACACTGTGTAAAGCTAGAAATAGGAAAAATAACGACTATGCACTTATCCTGTCACAAATTACTGTCATAAGCAAGAAATTTTACATCACCAGACTTTCTCAATTATTTACCAGACTGCAGATGCACAGCCAGAGTTCATTTAATTTGCATGAAGTGCTGCTTGACAAAATCGGATGTCAAACTGTTTTGACACCTGTCAAATAGTGTGCAAACGAAACTCCTTTGCTCTTTTTCTTTAAGGCCTTTTTATTCACCTGCTTTGGATGTTATCAGGCTATTCACTGGCCAATATCTGATGTTGTTAGCCCCATAGATATGAGCCAGTGGACACCTGCTCCACATGTTAGGTCATTGTCATGTGATCTTATGTGTCACTATGTTATTCAGTTAGGTTTATGGTTAGTTTTGGCAAAAAAACAGTTAAGGTTGGGGAAAGATCGGCTACACTGAGTTCAAATAATTTCGAATGACTTCCCTGTCGGTTCGGACACCGTTCAAAAGTGATTGTTGTAAAAAGTGACAGCCCCAAAGGAAACTGAAGAACCAGTGTGGACTGTGTAGTTCCAAAAATTCTCAAAACAGATTCAGACCTGCTTTACTAAAATCACAGGCTGATCTTTCATGAGTTGTTTGAGTTTACATAAACAGCCTAATGCAGAACTAATGCAAGATAAATGATGATATCACGTTGTTGCTTCTGATATCATCTTATTTTTCAACATAAAATATGTTGATATGTTTTATGTTGAAAATCAGATCCAAAACCCAGTAGGGTGTAAATATATTTATAACCCTTGGATATTTATTTTTAGAATGTTTCGTGTGAAATATTTGTTTTATGCAGTTTGTTGTAGAGACCCTTTTTGGATCGACTTACACAATGAAGTTTAGTGAATAAAGTTGTATTGTATCCAATTGCATTGTATGGTATTGCATTTAATGTTCAAATCAACTTTTTTATTATTTAAAGTGCCTTTACGACATGTTATGCCTTTCAAAACTTGTAGCAACATCTGGCTGAAGCCCTAAAATATGGCTTTTAGATATGTTGTGGAATTATATTGGGGCAATTTCGCCATCCAGGACCCTTTAAATGTTATTATCACTGTTACAGTAACTGCGAAGGACAATAGCTATGACCATGTTCCATTTTATCACTTCCCACTAATTCACTAGAGCGGAAGAAGCATCTCCACATTAAAGTGTAGATGTTAAAGGATGTGACAATCATGGAAGCTGTAGTACTTATGGAGACCAGACAATTGGAAGCAGGCCAGAATGTAGATATGGTGCTTAGAGAAGGAATATTAAGAAAAACATGAAGCTATGATAAAATACTAATGACAAATTAACATTAATTCAGCCGGCTTTAGCTCTAAAATAGAAATGGAATTTGAAGTGCAATGCATGCAGATGAGCATGTACTATATGGGTCAGTGACAGTACTCACACTAACACCAATGTGTTAATGTTTTGAATAGGGTTTACAGGCCCACAAGGATGATGTCACATCTGTAAAATCAAAAAAAAGATGCATAAAGGAAACTTTATGAATCACTCTCACAACACCAGAAATGCTGTGTGTTCCTATTAGTGTTTGAGGCTTTTTTTAGCTGACAGCAGGCTGCAGCAACAGAGGGTCCCGAGAGGCGAGTGGATCAACAGAGGAATTTGGCCATTCCACTGACATTATTTGTGTAAAAATCAATAGCCCGGACCTCCTGGTGCCCTGGATTTATCTTCTGGACATTTTCTATTTGTGACAGATCTGGGTCCCTGTACAATAGAGGTGGCTTAAATTACTGTTTCAGAGGATAAAACAAGCTCAGTGTAAAGCTAGAAGGTCTCCCATTGCAGCTGGAATGAGACAAACTTAAACATTTCCCTTGATGATAATTTGAATATGTCTCCCTGTGAAATTCTGTGATGTTGTAATATGGTTCTAACATTTACGTTTTGTAGGTGAATACTATGTGTAGTGTACCAAATTATCGATGCGTTTCACTTCATCAACGATGAATTCTTGAATCTTGGCCACAGAAACTGAAGATCAGCAATCTATCAGCTGCTGGAGAGGTGGTTTCTCGATGTCCCAGGAGTTTGGTGGGTGTCAGCGTAATTGATGACAGCCCTACTCCAACCCTTTTGAGTCTGCGTGGAGCTACTTCTGTTCCGAACCACTGGCCACAGATGGCATGCGTAATGACTGTGTTTGTCACTGACATGTGGCAAAGAGAGCAAACCGTAAAGAGGGCTATCGGAACAGTGGATCATCACACTGCAGTCCAACTCCAAGAAAACAAAGACCAAAATAAAGATTTGTTCATACAGTTTGTTCTTTTTTTTTTTTTTACTTTTCACCCTTTAGGCATGTTAACATGTCCCCATCTTAAAAAATAGAAAAAGAAAAAGAAATTGAGGGGCTTCTTAATCGTACATTTGGAGGAATGCTGCCTGTTGCCTTAATGGGCTGAGCATCGCGTTGGGATGCAGAAGGGATCAAATCTCACATCGGCAGGTGTTGGGTTGGGTTGCGGCTGGAAGAGCATCCGGCATAAAAAAAAACTTGCTTTGCTAACATTTGGTCTTCACAGCTGAGTAACCATCAGTGAGTGACACATGATGTAGAGCTGCTTTCTGCTCATTTCTGACTGATTTGCAAAAATCGGATTGTAATCTCTTTCATTTCAGTTTTCGAATTCGAAGAATGTTTTGTTTCTTGTTTTTAAAGTGTAAAATCCAGTTTGGCCTCCGTATATGGCCTGAACTAATTTTGCAGAATGTACTTTCTGCCCCACTTTCTATGCTTGAATGCTATTCGGCCGCTGCTGCTGTGAAAAGAATTATTCTTTTGTTCAGCCAAAGGGTTCAGAGACTGAACAAACATTAACCAAAGACAAGAGATTTGGGCACAAATCTACTGAGTTAATCCTCACACTTTGGAGTGAAAATGGCTGCAGTGGCTGAGGTACTAATGCAAGATAAATTCAGAGTTGTCCAACAATTGGAGGCTTTAGATAATACCACTATGAAAATTCACTGCCTTATCAGTAAAAGGGAAACTTCTAACAAATTAAAAGAAAAGAAGTGGTGAGGGATATCGGAGACCACAAATAAAATACAAAGCTGTGAAGTGCATATAAATGAGCCAGTACTGAAGTGCCAACAATCCATGGTAAACACAGAAAGCTCGAGGCTGATCTGTTCTCATCCACACTGCTGATTTTGATACCAGGCCCCAGTAGAGTCTGAAAATATAGTGTTTGCTATGTTTTTCATTCTCTGAACCCCCCCCCCCCCCCCCCCCCCCACCCCCCTTGACCTTTTGTTCATTATTGACTGCCACTTTGCAAGTAGATTCAAGGTGAGCAGCTGTCAGTGTATTACAGCAGAAGGCTTCAAATGCCCCAAGGTAAAGAACAGGGGGTAATTAATTCTTACTAACATACATACAGAGTCTCAAAAAAAAAAAAAATGAGAAAGAAAATACAAACAACACCAGCTTGTTGGGTTGGGCCCAAAACATGACATGATATTTTTATAACCAAGACTAGGGGTTTACAGCCATTTATACTTATAAGGTGTTGTATGGTAACTTGTTAACATTAGGGGTCTTTTTTGTGATAAAACATTTGAGTATTTGAGTATAATACAGTAACTGTATTGCACAGTTTTGTCTTGGCTCCTATACACATACTTATTTGTATGTGTATTTTATGATTTACGAGTGTAAATTTAATTTGTACTTGTATCTGAATATTTGTGCAAAATCACATTTGTAAACTTTGGCACACAAAGTAATTCTCCCAAGTACAAATCTTGTTTTGCAAGTACAAATACTGACTTACAGATTTCTGGATCTTGAGTGGATCATCTGTGGATCTCATCCTGGGGATACAAATTCTTTCAGCCACATGGATCCTTTTGGGGTGGGGGGGAATAATCAGCCAATCACGTCACTGTTCCTCCAGCCAACCAGAGAGCTGTGATTTTTGAACTCTGACCTCCTAATGTAAACACAATGGAGCTAACATGCTAGCAGGACCACCAGGGAACATCCCGGCTAATGTGCAAGCGAGTTCTTATTTAACATCGATATATATACTTTCTTTTTTTTTTGTCTTGGTTATAATGTAATGCAATGTAACTTTTTCTTTAACAAAATACTAAAGCTTAGTCCATTTTTTTTAACCACACAAATTGTTTCCTTCACTACACTTTGCCCTGTCTGATTTTAAGGCCAGTTAACCTTAAACAAGTTTACAGGTGCATTTGTATGAAAATGGCAGCAAGCACAGCAGAATTTAGTTTTTGCACAATGGTAACACTGAAACAAATCTATGAGAGAGTTATACGGACAGTTTTTCCTTTTTAATGTTAAATTAAAATTACAAGAAGTACTATTTCTATTAGATATGGATACTTTGTAGTTTTGGAGGCGATTTGTGGTACTGTTCAAGTCTTAACATTTAATTTACATTCAAATTATATAGGGGAAAACCAGCCTGCACTAAAGGAAATCGTTTCTCACCTACATAGTTCCACAACTGTCCTTTAGTGTCACAACAGTTTCCTAAAAATCATATGCTTGACTGCATGTAGACATCCGCATTCATAAAAGTGACAAGGGAATGGCTGATATGTCTTCACATTTTGAACTCCTTTGTTATGGACTAACTTCAATACCGGAATAATCTGTATTATCTATCCAAATAATCCTATGGGTCAGTACAATCTCTTGTTCTTTGTTTGAACAAAATTAAACCATGGATGGCACAAAACGTCCTTTTACTAAATGACACAAAAAAGGAAATATTTTTAATTTGGTAAAAACATTTCCATGATCTGACCTCAATTTCCCCACTAATTAAACAATCTGTGAGGAATCTTGGGGGCATCCTCGACAGCAATCTGAGCCTGGAAAATCACATCAAGTCCAGCGTTTTCCAGCTTCGATTGCTGTCAAAGGTTAAGCCGTTTCTGAGCAGAGGGGAGTTAGAAAAGGCAGTTCATGCATTTATCTGCTCACGATTGGACTACTGTAATTAGCGCGTCTGCAGCTGGTACAGAAAGCTGCAGCACGTTTTCTAACAAATACTCCAAGCCATGAGCATATTTCCCCGATTTTATCTTCTCTCCATTGGCTAGCAGTCAAGTCCGGGATCAATTTTAAGATTTAAGCTTTTGTTTTTAAGGCACTTAAAAGATCTTGCTCCACCTTATTTATCCAACCTCTTAAAGCCATATAGGCAATCTGGATAATTGTGCTCACAGGAGCAGAGCCTATTGGCAGTCGCTCGCACCAGATAGAAGAGATGGGCTGACCGTGCACCTACAGTCCGGAACAATCTGCCACTACAGAGCTGCGTCCGGCCCCAGATTCCATGTCTTTTAAATCAGAACTTTAAAAAAACACCTTTTTAAAAAGACGGTTATTTAGTGGAGCAGTAAAACACCATATGTATTTATTCATCTATTTATGTATTTCCATTTTTAGATTGGCTTGTGTTTTTTTTTTTGTGTCTTACAGTATTTTTATGGTGCATTTTATATTTAGACCGGGTAGCTCAATTATTTTATCGATTCCTTGGTTTTTAGTAATTCCAGCATTTATCTGTGGTTCTGTAAATTATTGTTTTTAATTACATCTCTGCATTTTAAATCTGTTTTTTTTTTTACTGTAAAGCACTTTAGTCAACCTGTTGGTTTTTGGAAAGTGCTATTTAAATAAACTTTGATTTGATTTGACCACTTGCCTGATAAAGGTACTATAAGCATCTTTCCCAAAAAACATAACTATACAAATTTCTACAGGGTGTTATCAGATGGAAATATCTTTCAAACCAGAGCTTGTGTTGAAAATGAAGACGCAGAGGAGGAAGTACTGTTGACACCCAAGTCTGACCTCCTTCCACTGTGACACCTAAAAACACTAGAAAACAAGCTTTTAACAGCTGTGCATTAGAAACGCTTCATTAGAACAGAAGAACCTTTGTCAACACAAAATTTGCAACTCATTCAAAACGATAACCCATTGGGTAGCCAGGTGTTTCTCTGGAGTTGTTAGAGGCATTAACACTTTGAGTTGCATCACATCTTACAAAGTAAAGTGAGCTGCTGGTGGTACTAAAGTCAGCACACACACATCTGATGTCATTGCATGTTAGAATAGCTTTAAAAAAAAAAAGTCATCCTCATTCTGGAACTACAGTATGATATGGAGGCAATGTCCGCTTGCAACCCAAATGGTGATGCAGGTGGTCAGATAACAAAGACGCCTTTTTAGAGTTCAAAAGTTCCAACCTCACTGTGTATCGCACATTAAATGACTAAGATCTGAAAATGTATTGCGGATCACTTGCATTTACGTTGCATCATTTCACTTCTGCTTTTGTGTTGTTTGCTGGAGGGTGAAGGAGGAGAAAGTACAGTACAGTGCTCGTACCTCAAGGTCAGCACATAAATAATGGTGGAGGCAGAGAGAGTAAGTGGAACACAGCTGGCAAATGTCCAACTAAAATGATGGAAGTGATGGGTAAATATGAGGCCACTATGACCAAGACTCCCAATTTCTAGGAAATCTCTGAATTTTACAGTATGCTACACATTATCTATTGCTCCAACAGAGGTCTGGTGATTTATGAGTTCAAAGTCAGGACCAGAACCATGTCCAGATGTGGTCAATGCTGAAGGAAAATGCTGGTAACTTCCTTAAATTACTCAGCTTCGATGTCCTAAACATTGTCATCAGATCTAAAAAGTTAAGTGTCTTTAGTTGATGAGTGGCATGTTTACAGGACAAAGCCTGTGGGCATTGAAATCGCTGAACCATTCCTGTAAAAATAATGTATCTCCAACTAAAAACAGCCCCAGGATGAGTTTAACGTAGTCAGCAAAATATTGGCTATAATGTGGCTTCGTTTATATTCTCTACATTTGTATTGTCTGCCTTAAAATTCACAGTGTTCTATTATAATTACTCATTGGTTTGCTGGAAATGCTTGATCAGTTCCATCTCTTGGGCAATTAAAACCTCCAGATTACTTACTCAATATTGTTTTATTTTCAGTTCACTTCATTTGCTCTGTTGATTGGGAGGCAGCAAGTTCATCTTAAAAGAATCGAAGTTGGGTTTTTTTTGCACATTTTCCAACATTGCAAAGCATCCAGACATAATTCGAGTGGAAACTAGGAAAAACAGCGAGCACTGGGTTTAGAGTCTGCAAACCTTAGAAGTGCTTGCGGGCAGATTTTCTTAAAGGTAAACTTAAGTTTAAGCTAACTAGGCTCTTTCTCACCTGTTTCCAGACATAATGATGAGCCACATGTAGGATAATTATCCCCTAAACTTCATATTTACCAGTACACAGATTCCTACATGTTTCCACTTGTCATTCAACTGTATTAGGAAACACTTCATAAATGCCTATTGTAATATATAAAGGACTGGACGTCTTGTGATTACATGCTCCTTAATTTAGAAAAAATTTGGGCTCTAAAGAGTTCAAAAATATGGTGTCCAACCATAAAGTTACCTTTAGAAATTTTTGGTTTTTGACAAGAAAATGTTCCATTTACACATTTAAAAAAATCTCAGAAACAGCCTTCTTTCACCTGCCCAAACAATAGAAACACCAAACTAGTCCATGCATTTGTTAAAAGCGTTTAAACAGCAATTCCCTTTAAGGAAGTCAAGTTAACCCCAAATGTGACTGAATCATATTTCTCCTTCATTAGCTCCTTGCAATTGGCTCACCTCATTTCAAATGCTATACAAAGCCTTTAATAGTCAATCTCCGTTCTAACTTAAAGACCTCATAGTACTGTATTATCTCAATAGAACACTTTTAGACAGTATTGCAGTGTAAAAATAGCAGTTGCTTTATTTGGACCCAATTAAACTCATGTAACACCTGAAAAGAAATGTGATTCCCGATGCATTAAATAAATGAATTGCAACGGTATAAATCTTCTCAAGTTTCTTTCTCGAGTTAATTCTATCAGTGTAGAACTGCTCAATTCATGTGTTCGCATAGTTTTAATAAAGTTTAGGACTGATTCATACCTTATAAAACTTAAACAGAAAAGAAAAGACAGAACACACCAAATCAGAGACAAGTGTTGGAGAAGCGGGGGAGAACACACAAGTGCTACATCATTATTTAAAAACTATCTATGAGGGTTTGTTACACTTTACAAGTACATAACAACACCTCCAGACGTTAACACCTATTGTGTCGTCTCTTGCATCTCACTCCTTAATTTGTTTTGTTCACATTGGAAACAAGTAGCTCCTTTATTGTGTATGCCAACAATGCATTTAGGGAAAAATGTCTATACCTTTGGTTGTAATGGCAGGCTGCTCCCCAAGTAGCAGTTTTAGCCTCTTGGCGTGGATTTTACCCTGGTAGTGTGACTGTGCCACCACTGCTGAGGTGAAGGACATGTTACACAGCGTGCAGCACTTGTTCTTGTCCACGTCGCCCTCGTCACCGCCCTAAAAAACACAAGTTACATCAATTATAAATTAGTCCATTGCAACATTTATTTATCCTTGAATCAGGAATAAATAAAACATGTTCTATTGTGTGGCAAGTACAGTGTAGAGTTCCAAAAAGATAAGTGCACCCAGAACGTGACTGATATGTACAAATTCTTGTACAGATGGGAGGCGGTGCAATCTCTTCACCTGAAGCATTTACATCTGGATGGGATTCAAATGTAGTACATTGTATTTCCACAGGTGACGGTAGGGCAAAAATGGCTGATAGTGGACTTATGCCTGGGACTCCATCTGTGCACGTTATGCCGAGAGAATGCAGAGGACACGGACCAACGTACCACGCAGAGGTAGATGCTACTGTTTTTACTGAGATGTGAGAGGAAGGAGAGGAAAACAGGCAGGCAAGGTCATGGGTGGACATATGCAGGCTGGAGGCAAGAGGCAAGGCAGGTGAACTCCATGACCTCACAGTCAGTGAGCTAAAAGTGAAACACCCAAACGCTAATAGTGCAAAATAAATAAATAAATACAAATCAGCAGAATAAGGTGGTGTTAAAAAGTCTGAGATAATCACAGTCATTGTCAACTTCATAGTTTTTAATCTTACACTTGCAGGGGAGCAAGATACTGTCTGATTTGCTTTGTACAAGTATGGGAACAATCACTTTGGAAGTAATCATTCACATAGTGCTTTTTCGATATTGGTAACATTTAAAACTCTATCATTTTTTATTCTCCTTGCAGAGAAAACCAGGTGCAGAGGTTTAGCTCAATTGTATTGCCCAAACTGTTAAAGACTATCACAAGCAAGAGCAGAAAAGTAGCAAATTAAATGCCATGTAATTGGATGCAAAAACACATCCTCCTTATTGTTAATCCGGAAAACGATGGAGTTGCCAGAGACTCCATATAGATGTAACCGCTGCCAGTGACATCACTGCCACTTGCATGTTGCTCTAGAATGCAGTGTAAAAATAAACGATGATGCAACAAGAGTGCTTGTTGCCAACCTCTTTTTAAAGGGGCTCCCATACAGTTCTGGCAGAATTTGACAGCCATGGCTTCACCCTCCCGCTCCCCAGTGGATGCCCATCCCTCCATCAATGAATCTATTAACTGTAACCACTTATCCTGTTCAGGGTCACAGGGGGGCTGGGGCCCTATCTTAGCTGTCATTGGGTAAGACAATGAAATTACTATCTTCTTCTTTTCCTTTCAGCTGTTCCTTTTTAGGGGTGGCCACAGCCAGTCATCTAACCCTATCCTCCACATTCTCTTCTCTTACACTGAATATGTGGTGTGATGTCCTCTCTCACTACATCCATAAATTATCATATTAAGCTGAACAACAAAAACAGCCAAACTTAAACAGTGGCCTGTATACATGTGAACATGAGAGGCTACCACGCTGCTATTTCCAATTAGACACTTGAAAGAAATGCTATTTGTGTTGAGCTGTAATCTGACAGAGACCACTTCTCTCTGTGTTGATGTAAAGCATGTGATCTTGTAACAGTCATATCATGTAGACATAAATCTGTTTACACAATCACTTTGTAGAGACTGCACTTCTCCTTGGGAGCAAATCCGTTATAGTGTAAATAATTATATTTTAAGGTGGATGCAAGTTAATGTAACGTCCTTTGAGATGATTAAAGTGGGGCTGTGTGTGTGTAAATGGTCTGCGCTTATATAGCACCTTTCTACCTATTGGGCCTCAAACAGCACTGCTTCTCATTCAGCCATTCACACTCACAATCACACACACTCACAACACCAATGGTGAGCTGCTATGCAGATGGCCAACACTCACCGGGAGCAACTAATTTGGGGTTCAATGTCTTGCTCAAGGGCACTTCGAGCCGGGGATCGAACTGCGGGATTGGTGGATGACCCTGTGTGTGTGTGTGTGTGTGTGTCTCACAGTGTGATAACAGAAGAACACTGCTGAACTCTGAGTCATTCTGACACACACAGTTTTTGCAGCTGCCCTTAGCACTGTCTGTGTTTAACAAACACGTGTGTACAAACTCACAGACACACACACACTTCCGTCAGGCACTAGGGCAGCAGCAGCAGGGCCACTATTTCATCATATTTGCAAGATTTCATGGTTATAATGAGCAAATATATATTCAGGATGAGACCAAAATATACCAGGAGATGAGATGCCACCTACGAATAGGAAGGAGACATCATTTCATGCTTAATTAAAACTGTATAAATGAGGAACTAATTGCAGGGAAATGTAATTAATGAAGCGCAAGGTAAGTGTACGTTGCCAGATTGACATTCGCAAGTATAATGAACAAACTTCAAATCATTATGTAAAATGATTATCTAACTTTGGGAATGTGGAGAAATCCCTGATAAGCTCAGCAACATAGTTATAATTTTCTTATTTATTTTGCATTCTGGGTTTCAGAAAACCAATGAGTCATCTGAAACTCAAATCATCCAACCGCTGCCATATGTCATCAGTCATGTATGCTGGGCTTCATTTTTGTCTGTGTGTGTGTGTGTGTGTGTGTGTGTGTAATCTCAACCTAACAGTGAGAAATAATTGGACTTCTGTATTGGCAGAATATACTGCTGTGCTGCATTTCTCTGAATATGTAACTGATGCAGGGCAGGGCAGGGTAAACCCACACAGAGAGGGAGTGTGTGTGTGTGTGTGTGTGTGTGTGTGTGTGTTTTGAGGAGGAGGAGATTCTGTCTTATTCCTATTTATATGAAGCGTAATAAAATAATCTTTTTGATTTGCAAGCGGTAAATTCTCTTTGGTACAAGTGCTGTGCTGCACATTTCTATCTCGGTTTAACTGAAGCACTGTATTGGTGGCGTCAACGTGCTCAAGCTTGCAGAGTCTCCACCTAAGATGCAACATTGTTTTTCTCACCCTGGAGTCAACGGGCTTCACTGCTCCTTGAAGTAGTAGCTTTATACTGCAGCTCGCCTTGGCTGGATTGGACTGATCCTGGTTTTAGCCCTGGATAATGCCTGGGCTAAATCCGGAGGTCAGGGAACACTCTCTACTTATGTGTATCACCCTAAGGCACACAAAGAAGAAATAGGACATCCATGCATGGGTATTCCTGCCAAAAAAAAAAAAAAAAGAGCTATGCATGCAACATCCTGTAGCTGTAGACAATGCAGCCTATTGAGCATGTGCGAAGTCTGAGGACTGACAGTGTCTAAACACAGTCTCTGCTGCTGCTTTACCTGCACACACACACACACACACACAGTAATGTGACCTTCACAGGCAAAAGCAACAGGGGAAGAGAACAAAGCACAACTGGAATCTCCTAGGAAGTGAGTGAGATCACTACTTCCATATTTAGTCACAAACATACACCGCAGTAAGTGATGTTTTTGCTAACTTGGCAGCAGTGGAAACAGGGCTTTAGCACAGCATTGACATTTTAAGTTGTCACTCGGTTTTGGAGTGACAACTAACACTGACTGTGGATGTTTGACCTTCACCAGGCTCAAATGCACTACATGGAATCAAAGCGCAAAGGTCACTAGAGGTTTTGACTGTATCTCACAGTTCTTCACTAAGCCAATATAGTTGGCTTAGACATGTGATGTGCCACATGACTTCACTTGAGAGCCTCTTGGAGTTAAGTAGTGATAGACATTAATGAGTAAGTACATTTTTCACGTATCTGTACTTGAGTAGATTTAATTAAAGCTACATGGCTTTTATTCCACTTCATCTAAGAGCAAAAATCTCTACTTTTTACTCCACTACATTTCTAATCATAGTTCCATTGCAATCACAACATTTTACACATTTTGTCCATTTTTTTATGATAACGAGTAACAAGAGATAGAGGAATCGCCTCATGAAACCAGGCGGAGGTAGGCTGTTAGTCCCTCCATCCACAGCCTTAATTACAGTAAAAGACATCTTTGACATACTAGCAGTACTCAACGTGCAGCACTTTTACTCTTTGGTGTGTTGTGCAGCGTTTGGCCTGTTTACTGAGTTCTGCATTCACAGGAGGGCGCAGCCAAAACCCCCAGACTAATGGTCTATTTCCAGACATAGAGCTACAGAACTCATTGTGAAATGTGCCTTCAAATGGGATCATTGGACGCGGTGTCAAAGTCGATCCAACGATAGAACGACCAGCGCTCCAAAAGTTTTCTTAACTGAACTTTGCGTTGCCTCCCTCTCCATCTTTGTGCCATGACCTCAGAAAGAGGCCGATGTGAAGCAGAGCTATGTGAGTTCTTAGTGTATGAATTATACATTCATATGACTGTGGGATAGTGGGATTACGCGGTGACCATCCACTGTGGCTTACTTGGACTATATCATTTGCAAATAACTAAATATTGCTAAGCAACCACATACATTTACTCTCATATTTTGTTCAGTGCATTCTGAGCTTATTACCAGGTCTCTTGTCATTTTATCAGTGGTTGTATCAGAGTTTTATTATTGAAATCCAAGTGCTGTTAAACTGTTTGTGTCACTATGCGATGTTACAACATGAATCAAACGGAAAAAAGAATCAGATCATAGCTAAAACTGCTTTTTATTACCATTGATTGGTTAATGCCCCCCAAAAATAAAGTTAAATATAAATCATGTACTACTTTTTTACTAGTTGTACTAAATTTTTGTTTGTGTATTTGTACTTTTACTTAAGTTCAGTTTTTGAGTACTTCATCCACCACTGGAGTAAAGTTTGAATGTTTGGACACTGCAATCTTCATGTATGAGGGGGATTCTACAAACAGACCAAATACTATACTGTGAATACTATTTCCCACATAGTAATACTTCAATGTTAAGCATTGAAGCAACAGTGAATGGAACTTATACAACAGTATCAATCCACAAATCGAGTTTGGATGGATTTGAAGGAAACGGGCCAATGGACACAGGCAGAGGAAGTTATCAACTCTAGTTCAAGACGATGTGCGTTTTAATGACGTTATAATGAAGAAGCACATGTCTGATGTCACTGTATGTACTTTTTAGTTTTTATGTTGTCTTCTAACATAACATTACCCTGAAGTTGTTTTCCCTTTGTGGAGGCATTGACACTCTGATGGAGGAGGGTTATTTCTTACAGCTATCAGGCTGCAATAGCGTCCTCGGATGTGGACTAAGCTCTCCGTTCCTTTAAAGGTCAGCATTGTCAAGACAGCTTCCTATTGGTACTCAATGTAAACTCAGGTGTCAGCATTTGCTAAAGTTAAACTTAACATAAAGCCATTAACATTACTTTGCCCTTGCAAAATCAATTAAGATGAGCAGATTTCACGGCAAATGTTTGCTGTGAAATGTTTTAAATGCTGGTGTTAATTCACATCCGGGCGGTTTGCTGAGTGTGTTCTAAAAAGAACCGTACAAGCAAGCCTCAAGGAAAAGAAGAGATGTAGGATAAGAATATAAAAATATTCTTGCATGAGGATCACTGATTGACACATTTGTCTTAATCCAACATCTGCTGCCTCTTCACGAGGTTAGGCTTCTCACATCTTTATCTAAGCTTTCCGCAATGTAAAATAATTGTGAACAGCAGGTTCACTCTGTGGATGACCCTGCAGAGGGATTCAGGAGGATATTCTCAAAAGTTACACCAACTCAGCAAAAATGCACAGCTGTGATAACTGCATGCCCAGCGGTTTGTAATGAACCACACGAGGCTGACATATCTACCCAAATTAGTTTTCTATTGTTGGAGCTCTCACCTTGATGAGGAGCTCTGACAACATCTAAAACAAAATCGGTTTGAAGATAATTTGGGATTGTTAAGCAGTTTTTAAAGCAACACATCACACTCCGACCATCTCTTCAGACTAAATTCTGCATTGGGAATGCAAGGCACTGAGTGCACTGTCCCCTAAGCTACTTAAAATTCTAAATTCAAGCCCAAACATTTGTACTGAGAAACACAGGAAAAGTCACAGACCACCCAGTCAGGTTGATGTGCTCCGTGCTGTCCACACACTGCAAATGCTAACGTCTTTTTGTACGTGGGGTGTAAAACTGTGGAGCATGTGGCTAAAGTGAAAAAAATTTGCTTTCAAACTCCTTCTCGTCACCCATTTTCTGAGCTGATTTGATATTTGAATTTTGAGCCACTGATTCCAGGTATGCTTTTTTTCAGCTGTTCCTCGCTTCATCCTCCCTTAAAAAAGCTCCACTGCAATAGTTAGTGAATGTGAAATATTAATATTTCTCTCAAATATTGGTGTGTGTGGGGGGGGGGGGTCGTATGTAGCCCCGGTAGGGACAACATTGTCAGTTCCCTAACACCTTTGTGTGGCTGGAAATGACTTTCTTTCTACAGCCATTGTTTGACTCCTTTTTCGGAGACCCCCTTTTTAAATGGTTCATTTCCCTCAGACACGAACTGTACCTCTGGGCTCCTGCCTTCATTCTGCTGTGCTGTGATTTCTGCAAGCTGAGGCAGTTTACCAAATTGTGGCCCTTCACTCGGAATAATGGCCCACCTCCCTCACAGAATTCACATTCATCCCCTTCGCAAAGAAGCTCAGAGGACATTTAAAATAGGATTGCACTTTTGTCTAGGTTTCCTCTACAGGGAGCCGTATAGTTTTTAAGGCAGTGGCAAGATTATCACTTTGGGAAACATTCGATATCATATTGAACACTCTCAGGTGCCTTCATGTTTTTTTCTACTTTGTGTGTTTCCGTTGCTTCCAAATGTCACACATAAGAGATGACGTTTATAGGACTGTTTCATGCCGGAAACAACTAAAATACAGGAACTAGCTGTGGAAATGAAAATAAATCTTATAGTGGTGAGAAGTTTTAACTTAACACTTAAAAGGTTGATATGCTGAAGAGTAGATCTCAGTAAAGATCTTTGTTGACTGTGTGGGCGTTTGGTTGATCATGAAGCTGAGATTCTATAAGTGACGAGAAATGGAGACCCCCACTTCTGACATATCCACAAGCTGGAAAGAGATCATAAACAGAATACAGCTGTTTCGGTCAACAAACTAGTTTTAGTGTGGCAGCTAGCACATAATGGAATAACTGAATAAATACAGAGACAAACACATCGCATAAGGTAACAAAAAAAAAAAATGAGGCTAAATACAAGACCACATCTGGAAGGTTTAAAGTGAAAGTTTTTATCTTTGTTTCTCTGCTTTTTTTGTTTTTCTTCACAACAACTGTTCAAACCTTAAATTGTCTTGTCGGCAGCAACCTGGTAAGAAATTCTAAAGCTTGGAAAAAGACAAATCAGACACCACAGGACTGAACGTGTGGTGTCGGATTGTGGTGCCTCCATCTGCTTTTCAAGTGAAAAAGTGCATATTGGGAGGGTTGTGGCAGGAAGGGCATCCAGAAAAAACTTATGCCAAATCAACGTGCAGTTCTGCTGTGGCGCAAACAACCCGAAAGCTGTTGAACTAGTATTTACTTTCAATGTGAGTATTAACGCTTTATAAATTACATCTAGTTTATGCGGTAAAACCACTATATAGAATTACCTCACGATGACAAACAAAACTGACTGGTCACAGGGGACAAACAGAGCTCTGGCCTCAGGAATGTGACCTCAATGATCTTAAAAGTCCAGAGGTCTTTTCCTCTGCCTCTTTTGCTACCTGGCCATACTACACATTCAGTGTTCATACACGTCATAAGGAATGTGGGTACTCGCTATAAGTGCGTGTGCGCCAAGTGTGCAATCTGTTGGATATTGCTCACGGAGAGGTCGAGGCAATGAAGCATAAGACTGCAGTCACTTCTTGTATAGTCAAGGCAACTGAACACGGGACACCTGTGCCATCTCCAGTGTGACTGCTCCATCTCACTGCCAGTATATGGTGGCAGAGCTGCAGGCCTGATTTTATGGAATCTGGCATCTGAATAAACTGACAGGCAAACACCAGAACCCGTCATCTGCACAAGTCTACTCACACGAACATGTTTATTGGATATATTGATAATTCAGTATAATGCAAAGACGCAAACTAATTGTGTGTTTGGTCGGAGACTGATGGAGAAATTATCCCATCGGGTTAAGGGGCAGAAATACTGAAATAAATCTGCAGAACTGTAACGGTTAGCTCTGTTCAGGTAAGGCAAAATGGTTATGTACAGAAACTCAAACTCAATAATAATTCCTCCATTCTTTAATGTTCATATGACTCCTCGAGCCCCAGGAGGCTTTTGACCTTTTTTCCTTTATATCTTCAAAATAAACTGTAATAGTTTAAGTAATCCATCATTTTCTGTACCTTACCACTGTCAGACCAAAATCTGGATTGCTTCAATACATTCATTCACCTGCAAAGCTAATTTTTTCAGCCTTTGTTGCACTTGGTATTTGGGGCTAATTAGCAAATTTAATAGCGAGCATCAATCCATCTATTACCTGAACTGCTTATCCTCTTAGGGGGTCGTTAAACAAATAATACCTGGTAATCATTAGCATGCTAGTAAAGTACTGCATTGCCCAACTGCGTTCTCGTTTAGCCGCGTACAAAATGCCCAAAATGCGGGGCTAAATAAAGACAAACTGTTCACACTGCTAATGCTCCTGGTACAGTACATTACAATAGGGCAGTGAATTCGTTTTTGCCCCTCTATTAGTAGGCATGGCTATGGTCTAACGGGGTGCCGTCAAACGCAGCTCGGAGACATGCAAAACCAAACAAACAGCTTTCGTGCAACATGCTGAGACACATAAGCACATGTTCCCTGTGTTCAGAAACCGAGCACTGATGGTTCCTGGGAGTGAACGTTTGAAATTGGAGTGCTGTTTTCTTGATTAGCAGCGTTGCCTCATGCTGCATCTCTGCAAAGGAAAGTTCATCACCTATCTAGCACTCTGGCAGTTTACATTAAACTTTCAATTAAATTTGAAGCGTATTTGTGAAATATAGTCTGAACGGGAGCACAGCATCAATTCCATGTTTAATCGGAAGCTCACAGTCTGCACTACATCCGGCCCCCACTAGACAACTGTAAGCACCTGTGTGTCTATTACGCTGTGCAATTATGGTTTTGGAAGCATAGTCGTTATATACAGATCACAAAAGGAATGGACATCATTTGAAAGCAGAGTTTTAACTGTCCATATTACTGTGATCCTGCCCAGTTTTTATACGCTGACGCAACTTTGCAGCATTATGTGAACCAGACTGAAGCTTTGAAACTTTCACTATGTTGAGGCCATTGGTGAATAATTCAGAAATGCCTTCTGTTAATTAAGTGTAACAGGACAACCTTGACCATTTGAATGACTTTAACATTACTTTTTTTCATGGTAATTTAACTCAATGCTGGTGGGATTTTAGCCAGTATAACACATGATATGATCTATAATACACATTTTTCAGCAGCAAAATGCCAAGAGAGAAAGACAGTTCAGGGCTTTCTCTCTTGGCTGCTTTGTCGTGTTTTATTATAAGTGACTGCATGCAGATCAGTATAGCACCCAGACAGTTTTTTTTACCACTCAGCTATGCTGTTGTAATATGTGCAAAATGTGGTTTAGCACATTTAGGGAGGACACTGCGCTTATGATTTCAAAAAAGTTTGGACTCGTCTGATCCCAGGACAGTTTTCCACTTCACCACAGTCGTTTTTAAATGAGCTCGGGCTCAAAGAAAGCAGCAGTGTTTGCTTCTTTGCATTATAAAGATCCACAAACGTATATAGAGTTTTGTGCAATCAGACCTCACCAGACGATCCGAATGAAACGGTTTATTTTACTAAAAAAGACAACTCCCAACGACGTTTAAATGTTTACTACGTTGGTGTCTCCCATCACATTCAAATCTTTGACACTCAACTCTCAGTGCAACTGCACCTTCCTACCTGGTCCCGGTCAACAATCCGTCTCATGCATTGCACTTTGACAATGAATGGATTCTGATGGTCCCTACATCAAACAGCAAAAGATCCCAAAGCTCTTCGGCTCAGTGGCCCCGTGATAGTGGAATGAGCTGCCTCACTCAAACATCCAAACCTAATGTTAAGGGCCAAACTCTTCTGGAACTTTCTATCCACATAAAGCATGCTCCCTTTATTCCTGAGTGGCACTTACTGTCCATCCCCCAAAACTGAAACATTTCTTCTCATGGCACTTCGCTCTCAATGTCTTCTTCTTTGTACCTCACTAATACATTGTTTTGCCTAAAAGGGAAAGAAACTGCTTATACCGTAGGTAAGTCTGCATACTTATACTCTTCCTATAAGCCAGTTTCTCAAAATGTAAAATCTATGGGCTAAAAAACAGAATTAAAATGAGGATTAACTTAACACAGTATTTTTGCCTCCAACATAGTGAATATTTCAAATCCCACCTCCCCATGTAATGTCAATCCTAATTAAATGGTTGTTTGCATCACACCTGTATGATTGATAGGACTCCTGTGCACATGAATTAGACTCTATGGGATAATTTACATGTTGGAAAAGCCATAATTCACTTGCTGTGTTGGAGCCAACAATGGGTAAAAACCCATTTCATAATTTGCGCAAAAATGCTTAAATGGAATCCCACTTGCTATCTACACATTAGTGAAGTGTAGGGTCAAAACCACAGATGCTTAACAAGTCTCCAACTGGTAGAACTGCAGCTTCCTTACAGCCTTATAATTCCTCACTACCAGGTTTGATTTTATGACATTGACAACATTTCTGGCTATAGCAAAAGAGAAGAACAATAATTCTATATTTACTTCTGAAAACTACAAAAACCTATAGAACCTATTGCTTGACTAATACCCCATCCTCCTCCACATGAGAGCAGGTTATCACAGCGATCTGGCATGACCAGCAGCGTGTACAGTTGTCAGATGACATCAGCTCAACCCGGTTCAGACGCTGGGCCGTGCCAGGCCATACGCACTCCCACAGTCTCTGGAGGCGGTGCTGCCGAGTGTATTTTTAGACAGGGCCACCTTATAAGCGCAGCCTGGTCTCATCACATCTGTGTAGTTTAAGTAGCGCCCTCTCTTGTGTGCCCTTTCAACAAGGGCCTAAGGTTAGACTGTAGAACAAACCAAAAGCAATTGTGACACATGAAAAAAACAGAGATGAAACAATGTGTTAGGCTGCTCCGGGTTTAGTCACAAATGCTGTCATCCCGCCTCAAAAAGCCAACCTACAATCAGTATACAGTATGGTGAGTTAGAAGTTTCAAATTATTTCAAAGAGGTCGATTCTTTTTACGTAAAGATCATGGAATAAAGTCTTCATGGTTATGTTTTTATTACTGTGTAATCAGCCTAAAATAATGGTGATAAGTTACGTTTCTTTAGCTTAGAATGAGGTTTTTTTTTTAACCTACATTTGTGCGAGTAGCTCATCAGTTTGTGCCCGTAATAACGGTGAAGTTTGAAATGAATGAAAACCTCCAATCTGTCTATTTATTGAACAGTAACATTAAGCAAAACAAACACTGATGAGGTTCGTGGCAGAAATTGTCTTCAGATTAGAAGTAGAAAATCCACTATGAATAAGGTTTATAATTAGTTTCTGTATTCCAATGCTCTCTGTGTAAAAGTATCATCTAAATTATGGGAATAGTTGTGCTTAATGTACTATATCCAAAACAAGCCCGAGTTACGCGATGTCAGAGGAAATCTCACACAATTCAAAATGTGGTATGACAGTATGGGGACATTAATTTGCTCGGTAAAATTCCTCCCTTTAGAACTTGATATTTACGAAGAGGATGTTTTGTCCTAATAGTGGTGCTATAAATCAAGAAACCACCAAAACTGTAAAGATTTATCATTTAAGGAGGTTAATTATCCACAACAAAATCTTGTGAAACTGCAGTCAGCAGTTTCTGGCACATCGTTTACTTAAGTATGCACCAATACTAATATAGGGTATCAGGTATCAGGTGTCCAATGTATTTCAGTGTTTGCCTGCCGCTATGCAATCAAATAGCCCCATTTAAAATAAGTTTAAACTATATTCATGTTTTTCATCCCATTGCCTAGCACCTTTGACATGTTTCTACTACTTTAGGAGTGTGCCAAGCAACTGTTTCCAATTTGAATCACTCCAAAGTTGTCACAGCGATTGTGTTCAATATACATCCTACTAAGTTCGACTTTTTTTTAATAATGATGCAACAGCTCAATTTTTTAACTAATATTCAAACTAAATTGGTTTCATGTAACTTTAAGCCTGGGATAGCGCCAGTAACCACAACATTTGCACATTTACCTGTATTTATGTTATGCTATGGCAAAGTAATTAGAAAAAGTGACCACCTGTCCAAAAGACAGAAATTTTTCCTCTAAACTACACTGTTAATGACCACGCTGTAAAATGTTGTGTATAAACCAGAACTCGTCATGACCTGAATGCATATAGTAAAAGATGACACACAACAGACCAAGAGGCTACAGAAATTCAACTCTTAGAAATAAGCACTGGACACATTAGTGGGCTGATCTCAGCAGCTGATTTGTGAAAAGCAGATGGGGAGCGGGTGCATTTCCTTGAGCAGATTTAACGAGTGCTGTCCGGGAGGATGGCATCTCATTACATACAATACACTCACTGTCAACAATGGGTGTCACTTGAAATGAACTGAAGCTGTATTTGTGTTTGACGGATACCTAATAAAGACGTTGGGTTTTAGGACAGAAGTCAGCAAAACATGTAAAGCTACCTAGAGAAAAAGGCTGTGTCATGGAACAATGTTTTGAGATTTGTGGCTCATTGGATACATATTTCCATAAAGTGAGGGACTGCTTCTTCATAACAAGCTGTATCTTGGGATATATAAGCTTTAGATAAAAATCATTTGAGTCTGTAACCTTACCTCTATAACAAAACACATCCCGAGGCAAATCCAATACAGCATGACTTATTGAATAGGCTCACAGACTTTATACTCATTGACTTAATCCTATTAGTTGAGTTTTTCTTCACAGTTTAATTTATCTGTCAAGAACAATTTGGAAAGCATTTCACACACAGCTGCAAAGTTCAAATCCTCATCAGCACAACTGGAAAATAGAGATAATTTGGTGCAATAAATATTTGTATCTGTATTTTATGATTAAAAAAATGTGGATGCATTGTAAAATAGTTCGTGTAAAATTGTGTAAAATTTTACATTCTTGTGCACTAAGACATTCGGTTATGAATGGGTGATAAGTGATAAGTGGCTCAGCCCATGACAGTGTCGCTGTCTCGGGTTTGCTTTGATAGTTGGACACATGCAGGTGAGTTCAGATATGTCCACACGGACATTGTTCGCCCTCCACACCCTCCATTGCACTTTCGGGAACGTACGATCCTCCCACCGATGTTGCGCCATTCCGCGGGAACATTACGGTGTAGTGGCCGGTGTCTGTTGGGTCAAATGCCATATTCAGCTGAGCTGCTGTTAGCCAGGCTCGGGCGGCATTTTAAAGAGAAAACTATATCCAAACTCACCTCCATCGGCCCGACTATCAAGGCAAACCCGACACAGCGACAAACTCCAGAGTATAATAACGAGTAAGGTAACGTAATCTGAACTGAACGTTCGTTTCAAGTTGGGTGAAGGAAAGTGGGCCTCAGCTGTTATTTTTAGAGGCACTGAAATCCATCCATCCATCATCTTAACATCTATTCGGTCGCGAGGGCAGCAGGTTCAGTAAAGAAGTCCAGAAAAGTCCTCTCCCAGCTGTATTTTCCTGCTGTGGCAGGATTGTAAGGTGTTCCGAGGGCAAAGGAGATATATAATCGGCCCAGCATGTTCTGGGTTTATCCTGGGGCATCCTACTATTTGGCTGTCCAGGTCACATTCTTAAAAGATGACCAAACCATCTGAAATGGCTCCTTTCAAAACAAAGGAATTGTGGCTCTTATTACCCTTATAGGATTACATACCCACTACCTGCTACATAACACAAAGCACCGCCTCAGCTCAGGGAAACCCTTATTGTATTGCCCACACTAAAAACAATGGTAGTCTGTAGTAAAAACTGCAAACTGTCTAAAAATACATCAGTTGTGTTGATTAATCAATACAATTGAACCACTTGTGATTACTGAACATCATTTCTATGTCGTATTGTGAGTAGGATGATAAGATCATTTAAAAAACCTCATTCAAACTCTCAAAAGACTAAAGCACTTCCTAGTCTCCTAGACTTAAACGGAAACCCTGAGCGGAACCTTCCCCCAAGCCCTTTGCATGACACAAGCCATCAGGGTCACCTCACATAAACCTGACAGCCCGGAAAGTTCAGCTGGAGCGGTTTCCACGTTAAATCCCTTGCTAAGACAAGCTGCATCATGGACACGGAATCTGGGAAAACAATCGTATCGATGCAGAGACCCATTTCCCTGCCATCTTTGTTATTGCAGCCAGTGCAAACAAAACACATATTCTGCCTGACAGCCACACACTAAACTACCAACAGCTTTGAAATATGAAGAGAGACCAAGCTGGAATAATAGTAAAGGCCACCCTGGGAAAAATAAAATATACTGTAAGCTACTGTGTAGCTGCTTCAACCACAGGCACTTTAGTGAGTCACTTCACGAAATGTCAACATTCACAAACTTCATTCAATGTGCAGTTTAGATGCTGCAGTAGTGAAGGTACCTAAGAAGCGTTACTCATGAGGGCAAATCACATTATATTTTATTAGATTTCAAATGTACAGTAAATATTGTACTTTTAACAATATCAGTAGTACGGTCCTGTGCAACAACAGCACAACTGTGATTATGTCATGTAGATTATGTTATGCAGTCACTTAGTGGATTATGTTACAATGCAACATCGTTTTTATGAGTGACGTGGTACAATTTACGGCAATGATGTCAGGGGGACGATGAGTGTCAGACTATGGACCTGAGCTGAATCCCTGAAGCTTAGGGAAACTTCTTGCACTTCCTCTGTTTCTTGACATTCACCCTTTTCTACTCTGGAAAGCCTGTTTCCTTTTTCACTGTGTTTTTAGCAGATCCATGTTCTCCTCAGTAGATGCTGTAGCAGACATAGCCCTCTCCTAGAAGACGACACATTTCTCACCTGCGCACCCTCACCCAGACCATTTTATCACCGGCCTCTTTTCTGGACTTCTCTTCAGCTGGGGAACTTCTGCGATGAGCTTGCCATGCTGCTGTCCCACATCCCTGAAGTCAGCACTCCTCTCATCACCTTGGGAGACCTGAAAATCCACCTGGACAAACCTCAGGTGGCTGATGTGTTTACTCTTCTAAATACATTTGACCTGAGACTGGTCTCCACTACCCCGATCCAAAGCTGGCAACAACCTGGAACTCATTCTCACTCGGAACTGCACCACAGACAACATCTTGGTCACTCCTCTGCATTTATTGGATCACTTCTTCTTTCAGCTCACATTCTTTATCCCTAGACCTTTGAATTGTCCTATCACATTTGTAACATTCTGCCGCAAGCTCAGGCCTCACAATCTGGAGCAGTTCTCTTTACTGGTCTCTGCAACTCTGCCCCCACTACAGGACCCACACAGGATCTATACGGATGCAGCCACAGACAGCCTTTGCAATACACTTTCATCCTGTCAGGATAGTCTCTGCCCCATATCTTCTAGACTTGGTCGTCCCTCAACTATAAATCCATCGCTCCAAATCTAAGACTCCATCTATCATTGCTGAGTATCATGGTCAGCTTGAGTCTTGTCTCACGGTGCCACCAGGGCAAAGACTGAATACTACCAGGACAAGCTCAGCAACACCACGGACACCACCTCCACATCATGCCATCCACCTCTCTCACTGCCAACAACTTTTCCTGCTTCTTTACTAATAAAGTGGCAGCCATCAGATCCCAGTTCTCTCCTCCAGATGATGACATCCTGCTAACTTCTTCCAACACTGCATCGCTCACATTATTTTTAACTCTGACTAAGGAAGATGTATCCACCCTCCTCCTCTCTAACCATCCAACCACCTGCTCTCTGTATCCGATCTCTTCTAATCTCCTCTAACCTGGCTGCGGTCTTACTTGTTGGGACAAACCTTCGAAGTATCCTGGTGGGGGCATGTTTCTAACTCTCATAGCATCTCTAAGGGCTCAGTTCTTGGTCTAAGCCCGTCTGACAGTAATTTGCACACAGTGAATGAGGGCCCATCGTTTCTGAAGTTGTCTGAAGGTTGTTCATTAGTAAGCCAGGCAACAATCTTTCTCTAACCTTGAACAAGTGCTGCAAAGGCCTAAATTTACCCCAAAAAACAATGCTGCGTTCACAAAGCTGGATTTTTTTACTGCAAGATCAGATATTATGGCAGTAAATAAGCTTTTCTGAACATTTTACTGACATGTCCAATGTATTAATGTATTTGCAACTTGATAGTTCTGTGAAGAGAAAAGTAATCCAGTTATCACCGCCTTTGTATTTGCTCTTTAACTGTGTCGAAAAGGAAATTATTTAGGGGTAGGCTTGGCAAACAGGTACATCAACCCTATTTTACAGAAAACAGGTGCTTACTACTAATAGAAATCAAGTTGATCATCAGAATGTCCTGTTTGGTTACAGTGAACACTTGAAAATGAGTATGGGTATAAAATATGGAATGGGAATTGGCCATAGTTACAGTGTAAGTGATAAAACTATCATACTGACAGCAGTGGTGGAACGGCAGTAACGAAGGACAAGTACTTTGTTACAGTACATTTTTCACGTATCTGTACTTTGCTTGAGTAGATTTAATTAAGATTACTTTGACTTTTACTCCACTTCATCTAAGAGCAAATATCTCTATTTTTTACTCCACTATATTTCTAATCAAAGTTGCGTTACATGTTACAATCACGAAATTTTACACATTTCCTAATTTAGCATTTTGTCAATTTTTTTTATGATAATGAGTAACAAGAGATAGAGGAATCACTTAATTAAACCAGGTAGGCTGTTAGTCCCTCCATCCATATCGTTAATTAAAAGACATCTTTGACATACTAGCAGTACTCAACGTGCAGCACTTTTACTCTTTGGTGTGTTGTGCAGCGTTTGGCCTGTTTACTGAGTTCTGCATTCACAGGAGGGCGCAGCCAAAACCCCCAGACTAATGGTCTATTTCCAGACATAGAGCTACAGAACTCATTGTGAAATGTGCCTTCAAATGGGATCATTGGACGCGGTGTCAAAGTCGATCCAACGATAGAACGACCAGCGCTCCAAAAGTTTTCTTAACTGAACTTGGCGTTGCCTCCCTCTCCATCTTTGTGCCATGACCTCAGAAAGAGGCCGATGTGAAGCAGAGCTATGTGAGTTCTTAGTGTATGAATTATACATTCATATGACTGATGCACCGAAGTGATTTTTTTGTTCTCCTCTCCTTCTGAAGGAAGCAGCAACATGCATAGTGGGATTACGCGGTGACCATCCGCTGTGCTTACTTGGACTATATCATTTGCAAATAACTAAATATTGCTGAGCAACCACATACATTTACTCTCATATTTTGTTCAGTTCATTCTGAGCTTATTTCCAGGTTTCTTGTCATTTTATCAGTGGTTGTATCAGTGTTTTATTATTGAAATCCAAGTGCTGTTAAACTGTTTCTGTCACTATGCAGTTACAACATGAATCAAACGGAAAAAAGCATCAGATCATAGCTAAAACTGATTCAACCCATCATTTATGTCTATTACCATTGATTGGTTAATGCCCCCCAAAAATTGTAGAGTACTTTTACATTTATTACTTTAAGTAAAAGTAAATAAGTACTGATTTATATTTTGCTTAAGTAGAAATGTCCGTGGGTACTTATACTTTTACTAGAGTAAATTTATATTTGTGTATTTGTACTTTTACTTCATCCAACACTGGCTCACAGGAGAGAAGGTACAACAGTCAACAAGATACAGTGTCACAAAAACCCATTAAGAGAAATACTAATAAGTTTACACAAATTCGATGGGAGGAGAAGTATGATGTGAGAGGAATTCGAAGGAGGGGGGAGGAATTAATTTAAAAAGCAGAAATCTTTGCCCATCAACCTAAACAGAATAACCTAATATGATAACGTAAAATTGTTGGCAAATGAATTGCGTTAAATTAAAATCTGAAGTCGATCATTAAGATTAAGTATCCCGACCTTTACACAGTACACAATAATGTGTAAAGGCCTCTTCGGCAGTAAGAACAGCCCTGATTCCTTTTTTGGGGTACGTCATACCTGCATTTGAGCGGTTTTTCCAATTCTTCCTGACAGATTTGCTCAGATCCCATCAGAATGGATGGGAAGTGTGTGTGAGCTGCCATCTTCTTCTATCTACATAAATGTTGTGAAGTAATAAAGTCTGGGCTTAGGTTAGACAGTCAGAGACCTTTCCCAAAGCCACGTATGGATCATGGAGTGAACTGAAAAGGTTAACTTCTGTTTTTGCCGGCATTCATAGGTCTCCCTGTCCCCGTTTGTCAAAATTACATCATGGCCAATGAAAAAAATTTGGTTGCAGTTTCATTTGGACATCATGCCGAGGGATGAGCTACCAGAGTCCTGCCAGAACTCTGCTTACGCCTCTTTAATGTGAGCAAGAAGAAAGTCTGCTTGTAGTTGTACGGCAGCTGCATGCGGTGGTTGTCGAAGTGGCAAAAGACTCGTTCAGTGTCAAGACCCAGTGTGTTTGGGGGTCGGCCTCTTTTATTAGTCCTGAAAGGCTCAAGAGATTGCGGACTGAACCAAACTCCATAATTAAGCTCTATGAAAGGATTAATGCCATTTTTTTCACCATCAGCTCATTTAGGTTTCCCTTAAATGTCCTGCGCTGAACATCTATTAATCCATTTCAAACTTGGAATAATACACATTTCTTTGAATTGTACACAGTTCTGAACTGTATACTATTATTATAAGTGTGTACTGTATTATTTCAAGAAACATGCATATATGTATGTATGTAACGAGGAGATATTGTGTGTAGATTGATGGCAAAAATTGCAAATTATTCTAATTTTAAAAACTTTTACAACACAAAATAAATGTTCAAAAATCGAAGGGGTCTGAATACTATTCACTATTCATGACTGCCCTGTCCATATTACAGAAGAAAAGAAAGGAGAGAGGATAGTGAATAAACGGGATAAGGGAAATGAGAAGAAAGATGATAAGTAGGGAGGAGAGGAAAGAAGTCGTAAAGGGAGGCAAAGAATAGCAAATGAGATTAGCATAAAATTAATGAGGAAGACGAAGGCAGAGACGAAGTGAAGCAAGGGGAGGAAAGGAAGTGAAAAGAAGCAAGGCAAGGGATAGGACTGTTTGGGAGACTGTAGGGAAAAAAGAAAGCAAGTGACAGGAAAGAGTAGAAATATAACAGAAAACAGGAAAGGGGGGAAAAAAATGAACACATTACAAGTAAGAGGAAGAGTGATGTGTTTTAGGGGAAATGTACAGTGCAATATACAGGACAGCAGGGCTGGACGATGAACTGCGTCATCATCTCGTTCTGAATCCCAGATTTCCAGACTAATAGCTGCCCGCTCAGCTCCTTCACTCCATCTCTCCACGGCAGCCTCTGCTCACCTCCCCCGTCTCCCAACGCCAACTCTACACTGCACTTAAAAAGCTCTTGGACCCTCACCTACATTAAATCCGATGTAAAACCTGCACATGCACCATTAAATCTCAGCACCATGATGCATATGTGAGTGTGGGCAGAACTCTGGAAGTTGATGTTCAAAAACCATGTTTCTCTTTTCACACAGTGGAGACAAAGAGAAACAGAAGTTGCTTCGAGCTGCACTACGCTAACAACACCCGTCACCACCACAGCACTTATTGAACAGGGAATGACAGGCCACATAATTGTGTCTGTCAAATACGTCATGTACTTCCAATCTGTATGACAAAAGAGGGCTGGGGGTGGAACGGATACTCCGTAATGTGGCTTTGTGTTAGATGAAAGGTTGGCATCCTCTGACTCCACTTTCACATTGTTCACTGGCCTCGAAATGTGGCACTGCTGTTTATCTGTCTGCTGTTCCGACGCAGAGGGAGGGGCGGGGGTGGCGGCGGTGGGGTCACGTTGGGGAAAGCTGAAAAATCCATTAACAATAAAAGGTCTCCCTGAGAGACTGGCAGCTGAGGATTGATTTGGGCATGCTTCTCAGTGATTACTGAGACCATGGGGAGACATTCAGCAGTAAGATGTAGAATCCACACAGGACTCACATTGTCTGTTCTGAGCTTCTTGGCAGGGCAGCCTCCATCCACAGGATGTAGCATGTAATACAGCCGCACTTTGTTGGCGTGTTTCCGACTCTAGAGGAGAGAAAAGAAAGAAAGTGATTGATTCTTGTTTTGATATTGTTTCCTCAAGAACTGAGCAGCACATCCAGTCCTGCGATGTCAAAATTAAATAATTTAAAAGCTGCTAGTGTCCTGAATATATCTCTGCTGCAAAAATCTTTAGCAATCTCGAATCCCACTGTTGGATCATCTTTCGCGATTATTAGTGTCTTCAATAATGATAAAAAAAATATGTATTTAAAGAGAACTGTGTATTGGTGTCCGAATTGAAATCTCTCTCTTTTTTTTTAACCTGGTTAAATAAAGTATGAAAATATATAGATGGAACGGATCCAAATAATTCCCAGTAAAGCAAGGACAGCATTGCCATTTTTATAATTTTTAATCAATCAATTATCATTAATTATCATTCATAAATAAATAATACATGGAAATTGTGTTTTTATTTTTTAAAACAACGATTCCACCACGGACCACCGGTGGACTGCAGATCACTGGTTAGAAAACTACTGTCTTGCTCATCATATTAAAAGTATTGCCGCTAACATAGGTCACTTGTGTTGCACGGTGACCAAACTTTTACTGGGTATTGTCACTTTGCGTGAGGCTTTTTCCTCTGTAAATTTAGAGTTTCCCTGCATGTTTAACCCATAGTATGGTTTTCACATTTTGCAACAAATCCTCCAATCTAAAAAAAAAAAACGACGGTACATGCTCCACATGGCAGTAGGCTTAGTAGGTTTTTTTTCCCTTCAGGGTTCACAACATTGGAACATGTTCCACATGTTGATTTGAGTTTTTTTACGAAGGTGGTCTTTGATGGCTGGGCGGGGCCACACCTGGTGGGGTGGGTGGGTTTTGATATTGCAGCCATCGGGCTACCCGGCCCTCATTATCAATAGATAATGCCAATAGATTATATATAATATTGAATGCTGCAATGTAGTTTGGTTTAGAAAGCAAAAATACAAGCACACAGTTAGGTTTAGATGATTAAAGTAACAACACTGATGGTTTCATACAGGAAACCAATCGATTTCACTTTCAAATTCTTATGCTTTGTCACCCACCCATTTACAGAGACCTCCTTCCTACACAGACGGCTGCTTTTAAATGATGTCACTGACCCTCCACTCCTGCTCCCATCATATTTAGTACGGCCGCCAGATGTTACCTTTTTTCTATTGAGGGCATTGCTGGCAGATAGATACCTATAAATGACTACTGACTCAAACATGGTAACATTAAAACTGGCAGCATGATATAGCGCCCCTTAATGGAGAATGTCATAATTAACACGTCACTGTAACGATCATAAACTTGAATTTCGGATCAAAAAACATTTGTAATAGCAAATTGTTATATTCATCAAAAGCATCCTATCACCCCGGCCCAGTGTCGCTTTCCGTGGGGATACCTGACGTAATATCTATGACAGGCTGCAGCTGTGTGTCAATGTAAATGCCAATTTAGAAGAGTGCTTAGAGTGACCCCATGTCATCGTTGCAAAACGAAAGCCAATGATGCAAATTTTACCACTTTTTTTTGTGGGTGTGCTGTGTCACCACTCAAAATGCTGCTCTGGGCAGCTTCCCATGTTGTCTATGTCCAAATCTGCATCTGTCTTGCCAGCACAGTGGATGTTGTACTCCAAACCGAATATTTAGGTAAAAAAAATCGTGGCACATTTTACTAATACATTTAATGTCAACCTGTAGTTTTTGGAACTTGGCATATCGGTAAATACAGAAATAAAATGACGATTTAATTGCATTTACATTTCCTGCAGTGTAGTTGTATAGACACATCATTTTGAGGAGACAGGGTGTTTCTGGTTTGCATCATGGAACAGTCGAGTATACAAAAATAAAACATATGTCCAGTTCATTCCAGTCTCCTGTGGAAAGGTCCTGTGTTTTGTCCTGTGTTCCTCCTAATGCAGTCACTTAACTGTAAATCTGTCTTTTACTGTTGGTTGTAACGTGCTTGTCAAAAAATCACATGGGCATTTTTAAACAAAGTAGAAACTACAGTTTAAAACACAGAATCAAAGTTTGTTTTTGAAAGAATATTGATTATGGCTCCAATAACAATGTATCAAATGACAATATAAAGGCAATGTGAAAAAGGCTGCGTACAGCTGTCACCGGACTTCATAAGACGGTTTCACTGTTCTTAGCATTGACCAGGACAGGCAACTGTTTTTAGTGAAAAAGCTCTAACATCCCAGTGCACACTAGCTCTGCAGCGACAAGCAGGAGGCTGGCTGATGAACACAGCAGAGCATTTAGCAGTTAAACAGCAAGAATTGTCCCCCTCAGGAGCTGGTGCAAAAGAGAGGGAACATCGGACCCATCAGGAGGACATAAACATCACTCTATGTGACTGTTCATATAGCTGTGAAACTGCTGGATTTGTGTATAAGCAGCTGTTTTCTAACATCTGTGCAATTTCAATTTGAAACTCAATCAACAGCTGGGCTCAAGTGGCCCAAAAATAATTAGATACTGCAGGATTAATATCAAATTATGCTGGTTCCCGCAACCATGAGATCCGTGCAGCTCTTTGTCTAACCATTACAAACCACCTGGCAACTCCTCAAGAATCTTTCAATATGACAGGATATTTTAAGTAGGCAATATCTGTTAGGCTTTTTGTTATTTTCTGAGATATTGTATGGCTTTGTTATATAATAATAGAGAAAACACAGAAGATGAGGTACGAAAGAGAAGGCATGGGACAAAGCTCCTCAATTGGACATGAACTAGTTGAGGGCACCAATGAACAGCAACAGCTTTGCAAAATATATAATTAAAAGAAAAACAAACATAATAATCAACTTTTAATACTAAATCATAAAGAAAACCATTTGAGCCGTATTTTACTACTATGATAAATATCTGATGACACTGCTTGAATTTTTCTTTTTTTTAAAACACTTATATAATGCTCCCACCACCAATTAGCAGCAGTTTCCGTGTCAGACCTGGAAATTGGTCCCATCTGAATGAATGATGAATACAGCCACACTCAAAGAGGTCTTTGAAGAAAACCTGCCCCAAAGAGCTCACAACCTGATCCTAATGTGACTCTTCACATTTCAACACGACAATGACCCGAAGCCACTGTACAGCAGTGAAAATCACTTCAGCCTAGTCAAAGAGTCAAGATTCAGCCGAGACGTTGAGCTACTGTATCTGGTGATCTGGTTTCGACAAATCTCACGTTTCTGCGATAATGCTGATGGAGTCAGCACCTCCGTTGCTGCACAGCATAATCACTGCTACGTATTAATGATGCTCTGATGAAATCTCATAATGTGTGGTGCCTGGCTTTCACACCTGAGGTCAGTCTGTTAAAATATGCTGCTTGAGCAAAAGAGCACAGGAGATATTAGACTAGGCTGGAAGTCACTAATATGAACAAGCTGGACTTCATTTACAATTTACCTGAACATTGCACTGCACTATTAAACGGAAGTGTGTGTCTTAGCTTTGTGCCAGATAGAGATACAATAAGAGACTGTCAAAGAAGTGCCAGCTAACCCTGACACTGACGCTCCCTGACACTGAACTGAATTGATAATTAGTAGTCGGTTCACTGAGGGTGAAGCAGGAGTCTTCTTACCAGCTGCCCGTCAATCCCCTAGGATCTGATAGCACAGCCACAGGAGGGCAAAGGCTGTATTTGGAAGGACAGACTACTTTATCTGAAACTGCTCAAGAGGAGAAGCGTCAGATGTCGAGAGAAGTGATACAGAAAGAGGAGGGAAAACCTCCTGTGATGCTGCCATTGCATAATCAGGGGAAACCAGGGAAGAAGGAGAGTTTACAGATACAATATAGCATCTAGCGAAGCACGTTTTAGCCTCACACAGGCTCCCAGCACGTTACTCCATCATGCAGGAGGACGGCCAATGGCTTCTCTTCACAAGGTCATAAGAGACAAACTCATCTCTCCTGGTCATGGGGGGGTTAGAATGAGGCTGCAGGAATCCATTTGTCTTGCTTGTCTCGTTTTCTGGCAGATATACTGCAACCTGAGCCCTGTCACTTCTTTAGCAACAATCAGTGTTGAAAAGCATGAAGAATATGTTGCAGTTAGCTCAGAATGCGTCGTCAAAAACATGTCCTGTTGCAATAATGTCACTTTCAAATCGATACACTTTAGTATTTGCATTGGAAAAAACAGAGACGATCAGGACAGTTTTAGCTCCAGTGAACAAGAACAAAGCATATTCTGCATTTGTGTGAAACACCAGAGATGTTACTACTGTATTTTGGGCATGTGAAGTGCTTCTATTCATGCTGAATTATCTTCTGAATATAAAATGCTCTCGGCAGTAGCAGGGATCCTTCACTCTCAGTGTGAAGAAGAACAAGGAAAAATAGAAAATTTGAAATTCTAATTTTGTCCCCCTCAACTTACCACCAAGTAGCCAGAATTAAATAAGTAACAGGACAGAATGAGCTTTGTGCTGTTTAAACTGTTTGTTCTTGTGCTAAAAATATAATTTCTGGATCCATTTCGATGTACGATAGCAGATCTGGGAAAGTTGCATGTTTGCCATTCATGAAGCACAGGAACAAAACAATCAAAGTGTTGAACTTCAGTATATCCTGTGAGGTCACTCAGGCTACACAGAGGTATCATTTTGCAGCACAACGGCTTTTGATTCACTCTTAATAAATCAGCGTATCGGTATTTTACGCTCTTTTTTTGGCTGCAATCAATTGCACTTCGGGTGCTCTGACGCACTCTTTGTTATGTCACCCCAAAGTGCTTCTTTATGCACCGAGGTAACATCTCTTCTTTGCCGCAGAGATACAGTACTTAAGCTTCTGCAGCACAAACACTTCCAGTTCCAAACTGAATAGATGCTCTTGACTTCACAGAAGAGGTTTCCACTCTTTGGTCTTTATAGATGCGCATCTCAATGCTATGAATATGTAGAGGATATTAATAATAATGCTACAGCGTGCATATATATCCAATATACTGTGTATATATACACGCTAAATAAATATGCATTTATATTTTAGCGGGTGCAGTCAGGTGTCATGATTTTTTTAGAGTGTGTAAACCTCTATCATTTCATTTGAATAAGAAAAATGAAAGTCAGATGTTTCAATTGATTCAGCTTTGTAGAACTGGGTCATGGATAAAACTAAAGAGATTTCTGAAGGCTTTAGATGATGAGTTGTTAAAGTTTATAATGCTGGAAACACTTCGGACTCCACCAGCTGACTGTCGGGCGAATATGGGAAATGGATACAAGCTGGATATGAAGAACATGCTTAACACTACACAGAATGACAGATAGCGTGCATCTGTTAGAGCAAACGTTAGGAAAACTACCACTTTGCTAAAGCGCTAATATGGACAAATAGTATTATTTTTACTTCATGTATTATTTTTATGGTTAATCCTCTAGCTGGGTTTTTTTCTTACTTATTTATCAGTAGCTTGTACTTGTACTTGCTATTGTTTGGTAGCAAGTGGGTTTTGATTGATTGGTGGGAGTGTTTGCCTTTATTTTCTACTTTTCATATGGAGAGCAGCTGTAAGAAAAGGCACACAATTTCCCTATGGGATTAATAAAGTTGTTTGACTCTTTAAAAGATACTTTTCTTCATGATTGAGAAAAAAAAAAGACATTAAAAAGCTAAATGATAATTATTATTTGTTGTAATTTAAGAGATGACCGAAACATTGTACTCTTTACTTTCGTAGCAATGTAAGTTTTGAAAAGCAAGTTAAATATTTTTTCCACAACTGGCACGTTTGATAATGTGATGGGCATTTGTAAAGTTCCTCTCCAAGCTACAAAACAAGCTGAGAATAACTGGGATCGAGTTGAGCTTCTAGTTGAGTTAGGTGTAGCATAAATTAATGAATAGCTGAAATAATGAATGCTATCATAAAAAGAACAATGCACTATGATGTTTTAACCACACTATCCACCAGCTAATGGGTTAAGGTTAAAATGTGGTCTAATTACAAATTCTATTTCCTGAAAGAGAGAATGCAATGACTGAAATTTCACACCAAAGAGGTTAACTGGCAACAGGGCAGTAACATGAAGGGTCTTTCAGAAATACAGGTGGTTCATCACTCTTTGAAAACACTGCATGGTGAATGCAATGACAATAAAGTTTCTCAATGTAAAAAATTCAAAATTATTTTCGGAAATCATGGATGCTGCATCTTCCAGGCTAAAGAAAGGGACCATCTGGCTATGTATCAGCACACAGTTCAGCTGTGAGGGTGCATCAATGCAGACAGCATATACCTCAGCTATACTAAAATGTAGTGTTAACTTGGGCACGTTAGCATGATAACACTTTAATTTAAACATGGTGAACACTGCACTATAACTGTTAAACACGGCATGTTGACTTTTCAATTCTGTTGTAACCCAAATTTAAGCTTCACGTTCATTTTGTGTTTGAATATCTGCTTTACTGTACTGTATGTACGTTAACAAGGTTTAAGCCTCTGCAGGTTGAGTTTAATGCCATGACGAAATAAATGCAATGTCATACACATGCAAGAGACAGAACTGAAAGAACCAACCAGAAGCATGTCGCAGGTAGATCAGCGATAAGACATCTCAAATTTATTGTGAGAAAAAAAGAATATACTGTATTTCTGCATAAAACACAGTAACTCTTGCATATTTTAACTGAGCTGACTCAGCCTGTCTGAGGACTCTGATTAGAGTAATGACCACTGAATATGAGTGTAAATGAAGTATATTGGAACTGCTCCTCTGTGACTTGTGTTTGAATGGGATATAAGCTAAGCGCATGCTTGACAAACCCAGGACTGAAGAAAAAATCCATACGGCATTACCACCACATCAGTGATGATTAACACTTGTGTTGGTTCAGATGTCCCCCTCCCCAGGGGCCAAGCTGCGTAGGGACAAATATTCACAGACATCCCAAACCCCAGCTGTACCCAGCTTGCTCTGTACACGTGCACAGGTGAAATGAAGTTTTTATTCGCGTTTGTTCCAGCACCAGTCTTTTGTTTCAACCTGTGCTCATTTTGCAATTTCCCTGGCACCAAACAAACATGTTTACACAGGTTTGGGATTACAGGTACGGCTTAGCTGAGTTTGTGCTGATTAGGTGGCGCAATGTAATTTTGTGCTGTGCAGCAAAGGTGTGTTTGCACAAAAGCTACACAGCCCCCCACTGCAGGTCTGTCTCCCTGCTTTTCAATCATTTTTGCCTGTGTGTGTACGGAAACATTGCAGTAAGGTTGGCACAGTATTCTGTGTAGCACTGCAGAATGACATGTCAATCAGAGACTTTCAGTGACATCCTTCAGTCAACTTGAAAACTCAGATGTGAGAGGCCCTGTGCAAATGAGCTACAGTAACTTGCAGTTGCACAGGGTCAATTGTTTGAATCTTTCAAGGCCACCAATTACCCACATTTTTTTTTTTTTTTTTTTGACTGTCTGGACTCATATTCTAATCAATGTATCCAAAGGTCTAAGTGTCCATTTGTCCCACATGTAATGAAATCCCTTCCTAGTGTTCCTGAGATGACAAGACCTTTTGAAGAACTGAATATGAAGGTCACATGGACCTTGAAATTTGATTTTAAGCCAACAAATTTAAATCAGTTCATCCTTTGTGCCAATTAAAAAAAATAACTGTGTTCTGGGACATACAAACACACAGAGGGACAGACAATGCGAAAGCAGAATGCCGTAGCTGAAATACTAAAATAATGATCGGACTGGACTACATCAATATCTTTTTAGATGATCACAGTATTGGCCTTACTGTTCACTGAGTCACAAATCTTTGCCATTACTTAGGTTGGCTCAGCAGTTCGTTTCCCTTCTTTCACAACTTGATCTGGCTTTGTTCTTCGGTGGGCATGTGACATACTGGCAAAAAACCCTTCACGACCTTTTCGTAGTAGTGTAGGCGTCAGAGAAAGTCTTCTGAGCCATAGGTCTAAAAAAAATAAAGTGCTATACTGGTGAAATTGCTTGTTTTATGTGAACTTTTAGTAGTGAAAAATAATTGCACATCATTTTTCTTACAATTGACAAGTTGGGCTTTATTATTTTATCCATATTCTTGTCTTGTGCACTGAGGAACTACACCGGCACCACCTCTGCTCATCACAGCGCTCCGACTGCCTTATGTCAACAACTGTTATACAACTCGGATGCACTTTGTTACGTCCTTGGTCATTTTTGGAATCTCTTACCCAAACAAAGCCATGAGTGTTTTGTGACTTGCACTAGACCTCTAGCTGAGTGCTGGCAGCCTCAGTGAGTCCTCTAATTATAGAAAGTCAGACAAAAACAGTTGTGACAGAGGTCAGGTGAGCTCAGAGACACCCGGGACCCAGCCTGAGCTGTCTTACTTAGCCGTCCCTGGATGATTTAGGGTTTCTGTGCTTACTAGTGCCTAGGGCTCTGACGTGGAACTGCCTGCTATTGTACCCCTTCCAGTCCATAGCAAAACTCTCCACTGCATGAAACCCAGGGAAAAAGCATCACAATCCACACTCAGACAGGCATTATCTCATGAATCACCACTTGTTTACATCAAAACATTGGGCTCATGCAGGGGTTTGGTGGGGGATTACAGTTTGTTTACCTCAGAGGATTTGAGGCTTTTAGCAGAGAACGCCGCAAAGTTCTGCTAAAGCCTTTCAAAACCAAGCAGCAGAGAACAGAGGGTGGATCAACTCTTGCCTACCATCATTAGCCTTGATCACTGTTACCTGGTAAAATGCATCAGCGGCCCAGAATTGATTTACTCTAATTATAAGTTTTCAAAATAAGCTACATAAAACATATCTGTACAGTGCAGGTCTTAGGTGGGAACTTTGAATAATATTTAGCCATATTGATAGCTTGTTTAAAATTACAAATACAAATCCAGACATTACACTGATACACACTGATAGGAACTTTATTTTTATACTTCAGTTTTGATATGAATTATGTAAAAATGAACTTTAATTATTTCTGAAGAAAAAACATTTGTACCAGCTGAATGTGCATTAATCATGACGGTGACTAAAAATAGTTTTACTGTTTTTGCCATTTGCCCTCAGGACGCAGACTTCGCTGTTCAGGCTGCAGGACACAGAGGAGGAAAACAACCTTCTTCCCCAGGGCAGGTCCCAGTACTGATATAGCTACACAGCCTTAGAAATAAAATTAAAAAAAACTCATTATAATTGAAGCACTGTACAAACTATTCTTGTGTTTTACCTGTGGATCTTGTCTGTTGTACTGCCTTGGTTGATCTGTTGTTCTGGTTTGAATTGAAATGAATTGAATTTCAAAATAAATCTGTATATAATAAATATATACAGTATGTAAATAATTATTATGTATTATATATATTATTAATAATTATTATAGGCCCCCTTGGTACCACAAATGGGAGCCGTGGCCCCAACATTGCAAAACTAAATCTTAACCTGTTTGAAACACTGCTAAAATACAAATTGTCTCTTAACCAGCAAGAAGCAATTACTGGACTTTTTCTGATTTTTCTCGTCTCATCACTTTGGGAAAGAAAACTGTATTTAAGTTCAAACGGGCTTTTCAATCTGCTTCAAAAAAAAAAACACAGTATGCACAGAAAGGACACTGGAACAAATTACTTTCCACACTGAAGCGTGATTTTAAAAGACGTTAGTATACATGAAATGAAAAACGGTGGAGAACTAATGGAAATGGCTGGGTGTAGGAGCAGCCACGCTTCCGCAGAGCTGCAGTTGGAATAGACCTATCCATCAGCACAACGTCCTACGAGAAGCACTGGGAGAGTTCTAATATAGTGGACCAGCACCTCTCATTTCACATCATTTTCCCTGTCATCTTACATTTGTCACACTAATACCTGCCAAACTCGCCAATGCCGAAAATCAAACTCACTTCAGCTGGCTCATAGCAACACACGCAATTGCAATCAGGGCATAAATCAAAGCAGGAGTTTGATTAGAATTTCAAGATATGAACCAACTTAATTCCTCAGTGTTGACAGTCTGGGGTGAATAAACACCCGTCTCATTGCTTGGAAACTACAGATGATTACTAGATGGAATCATAGTCTTTTTTCGTTCAACCCTTTCCACTAAGTGTGCTGACTGAGACGGCACAGTGGAAGGTGGATTGAGATTTCCGTACGTGAGCTAAACCCTCTTGGCAGAAGGCAGAGGATTGTTGAGCAGATCGGTAGACAATATGGGGAGTGAACTCTGACACGACTGACAACAAAACACCGCCACAAAAGTGGGCCACGGAGTCGGTTCTCGAATTCCCAGTAAAGACGAAGCATCGACCGCAAACAAAAGCCTCCCAGATCCAAGAAAACAGGGAAATCAGCTCTATTCAACACCCTGTATTAGAAAGCAGTTACATCTGTTTTGCGTCATTGAAATTAGCAGCTGCAAAACAACATTATCCGTGCGTGGACAAGACACGTCTGGTTGTAAACTACCTGTCTATCCATGAATATGCCATGACAGCTGAGGTTAAGCTGGGATATTTCAAGAAAACCATGTACAGTCAGAAACAGATGTAAGACATAGATGCATTATGATTCTGCGGCTGATTTGAGCCCAGTGTCTCCGCTAAGCCCGAGGACTTTTCCCTCCACTGACTTTCTTTTTGACAGCTCCTAATATTATATCTCATTCCTATTCCCCCAGAGCTTAGAGCGCTTTTTTGTTCTTCTTTCCATCAGTGGGTTTCAAGTTGATTTCACATGAAAGTTGGAGAGGTTAAAACAGCATGTAAGCACTGCAATGCAAAGTAGGGACAGTTTTTGTCTTATGCTTTAGGACTTCAGAAGCCTCAATCAAAGATGAAGATTTTCTCAATAATCAGAGTTACTTACACTTGAGTCCTTGGGAGTATTTTTCACTTTCGTTCAAGTGCATTTTAGGAGCACAATCAGATTTAGCACAATTCTAGTTGCTCTAAAAAAACGTAGTACAGCATGACCAATGAGTTTGAAAATTTCATTACTTTTATTTAATTTTCAACCTTAATCTTTCAATACCCTGTACTACGCACTTTCTGACAACATACTTACATTACCAATATATCACAAGCAAAAGTTACTAGTTTAAACCCTCCAAAGTTGGACCAAAATGGCTCCTGCACCTTTTACAATGCCACCAAAATGGCAGATGACTATGTTGTTTTTCCCTAAACATTCAAAAACAACTCAGCATAGTTTAGGTTTAAGTACAAAAAAAAAAAAAAGGCATGTTTCCATTTACAAACAAAATCTTGGGATATAGCTTAATATTACGCAAAGTAGCCATGTCTGTAGCATTGGGTACATCAGGTGATGTTACATATCTACCCGTTCATATCCCACAGCGTCAGATAATGACGCTTCCTAAGGCATCAAATGGCGTCGCTTTTTGAGGTCCTTTCGTGTATCATATTGACACCAACAGGTACTCTATGGAGTTATTATTATTAGATGCTCCAGGAGCCTCACCAATTGATGCCATGGACAAATAAACTGCGTTAGAATTAGGCATAAGAAAACTTCAGGGTAAAGTTAAGCTACAAGATGAATTTCATGAAAACAAAATGCTACAAACAGTGACAGCGGCACTCTTGTACTTCCTTACTATGGTTATCAAATGCACAACGTTGTGTTACAATCATCATTAAAGTGCATAGTGTCGTACAGCAGAGTTGAACCCTGCTCTCCTGTGGAAAAGTCCTGGCTCTTGTTGTACCATCCACCTCACTATAAGACGTTTTCACTTTATATTCTATGTCATATCTTTAGGCGTCAAATGTTGAAGGGTCTCGGTTTCTGTTTACCCTGAAAGCTTCCATCTCTGACACAAAACAGTACCCTAAGCATCTGCATGTGATGCAGAAGGGACTTTTTGACACCTCAGGAATGAGAACAGGCTGCACATAGGTAATGTCCTTGTGTCAATCAGATGATATCATGTGAAGGAGTCTTTGTAATTACAGAAATATTTTTACACAGTGAAGGCAACAGTAAGTTAATATACATGGACTGTCCAAACCACAACTATAGAATGGAAGCTGTCAATTTGTGAAGTCACCCTTTAAAAAAAACTGTATCTGCACCATAAATGTTATGCATTCAATCTACAAACTCCAGTTTTATGTACTGTGAGTAATTCTGTTGCACATATCCCACAGCAGGTAGTCTTGTTAATTATTCCATTCTTCAGGAACATTACAAGATCTAAGCGTAAATGACATTCTGCACAGTGAGGAGGTGATTCACACACATTCCCACTGTGAGATTTTTTTTAAAGCAGTGACTATTTTTACTTTAAGCAAAGCTCCACTCCATATTTCCTGTGGATAATCAGAATCTGTTCTGTCAGCATAATTCTTTAAGTGAGTTTTTAGTATGTGTAGGTAGCAGTTTTATTTGCCTCACAGTATCATCGATACACTTGATACACTATTGACAAATGCCACATTATTAAACAAACTGAAATGCAACAGACCATAATAATGAAAACATCTTTGAATACATTTTCTAAAACACTCACAGTACAAAAAGTACTGGAATTTAAATCCAACATTATTCTACGTACACTTGGAAATAAAAGTACTTCATGTTCTTTATTATCTTTCAATATTGTTATAAGAGGTCTAAAAATGTATCCCACAATTCTGTGAAACAGGCCTGTAAAACATGATAATGACCGTTTCTTTACTAAATGCTTGTGGTGAACTACATCATCTGTATTTATGCAGAACAGCCGTTATGCACTAAATTATCTTACCATGCTACCAAAGGCAAGATTCACAAAATCCGGCTTGTTTTGAATTTTTGCCCCTGTAGGGCTTAAAGCACACGCGGCGTGGAAGATTGTGGTAGGGGTGGGGGGGGGTTACATTGAAATTAAAATTCTGCCTAAGCTTATAAACTGAGTCATGCTGAAACTGGGAAAAAAAAAAATAAAAAATCAATCTAAGCGCGAGAAGAATCTGCATCTCACGTTTTTCTAATTTGACATGCTTCATTGGCTAATCGTCTCCCTGTCACCGAGATTCGAACTCCTTTTATCATCTTTCAAGAGTCGCAAGGACTGTTTCACCTATCCCACTCTCTCTGCTCATCTCCTAGGACTATTTCTATTAATAACCCCTCCTTCACTCTACCGTTTCCCATTGAGACAGCCTCATAATTAAACCGTGTAAACGGTGCTGCATTAGAGTGAACTAAATAAAAAGGGCTAAGCATCTCAGTGGTGCAGTTTTTGCTTACACAAGAAGCTTTGGGCCACTTTTCTTTGTGCCAACATGTTTGCAAGCATTTTAATTACCTTCTTGTGTGTGTTATTAGCACATGGCACAGAGACAGATTCCTGGGGTTGTCACATTCGTCTTTTTCCTACTTCATTTAATGAGAGGGCTTTAAAAAAAAAAAAGAAAAGAAAAGTAAATTTAATGTTGATTATGTTTCCCATTCTGCACTGATCACAGCAAAGGCTCATTGAACAGCACTTTTCAACCTCTTCAATTATCAGCAGGCACCAGGATGATTGAGTCTCATTTCACTACTGTACATTATTTTCTGTCAGAAATGGCTAATATTTCCATTCCATTAACTCTCAAGTCTATGAAAAAGGCATGAGATGACTGATGGTTGTAGTGCGGACATCAGTCTTGGAGAAGCAGACAAGGCCATTTATACATTTTGCAACCGACCTGCTGCAACACTTACAGTAGGGGACCTCACATAGCTAATGATGCATGACAAGTAATCA
Source organism: Channa argus (assembly GCF_033026475.1). NCBI lineage: Eukaryota > Metazoa > Chordata > Actinopteri > Anabantiformes > Channidae > Channa > Channa argus. The sequence goes on from NC_090207.1 coordinate 24,175,229, forward strand.
AGAAGGGATCATGGAAATTAGTTTATCTGATAAACACATTTAACAAACTGCAGCTGGGACCAAGTGTGGCTGCACAGAAACTAACCGCTGCAACTTTACCATAGAGAAACCAAGAAACGCCGGTTTTTAGCCGAAGTATTCCTAAGTATTTGCAACATATAAAATGATGAAAATAACAAATCGGATTTGATTTTAGGGAAGAGGATAAAGCAAACACTTAATTGCTGTGATCTTCAGGGTCTTCTTCGTGGCTCTGTAGTGAAAATCCCTGCATGCACTAAGAAACACCTCTGAAACCCAGTGTCAGTTGGTTTCTGCATCCACAAATGCAAGTTAAAACCCTACAAAGAAAAAACCATATATAAACAAGATCCATAAGTGTCACCATAATCTCTGAGCTTGAGCTCATTTAAAATGGACTGAAGTGAGGAGTCAAAATTCTAAATTCCTTTCAGAAGTCATTGGTGTTGCTTCTTTCATTCTAAAGAAAAGAAGGACAATATCACTTGTTATTAGCACACAGCTAAAAAACCTACACCAAGCAATAAGGGGGGAAAAAAAGTTTGTTTTTAAATGAAAGTCACCTTAGTTCCCAAATACTTGTTGGTAAAACAAACTCAGATGAAATATGGGTAAACATCAACCTGTCTCAGCTTTTTTCAAACTTATCACCGGCATCAAATTAAAAATGAGCAGATATTACTCAAAAACAGGTTTGAAATAATTTGCAAATCATTGCATTCTCATATTTACAGCATTCCTTTCTGCTAATGTTTTTTTTTTTTTTTAAATAAGTTCAAATGGTTCATCTTACTTAACTTCATTTCTGATTAATGCCACGTGTTTAGAGAGATAAAATCGGAAGGAAACAACAACAACTACTAATGCTACTACTTGTACTGAGCTACTGTGATCCACTAATCCTCTCCTTCAAAAGTCAATATTTGCAAAGGTCAAACAGAGAGTGTGTGGAAAATGCAGATTAACTCATCAATAGCTGATACACTCTCCTACACCCACATGCTATGGTCTGACCCCATATTAGTGGAGGGAGGAGTACAAGATTTGTACAATGTTACTGTGTATAGAGCTTTTTAAAGGTCACTTTGGAATGAACAGTACTAACTATATAACTGTGTTCTGCAATCAAATCACTGGCAGCACCACTTAACTGTACGATAAATTATGGAGCATATTTGTTAGTAGAGATAGCAGCTTTAATTTGCAAGAATTTAAAATATGTTTGTCAAGGTGAAGTGATCAAGTTTGGGTGAATGTGGAATAAATTCTAACTTTTTTATGTTTGTGTATTTTTGAAGTTATATTTATTTTTTTTGAAGTTAATATGTTTACAAGTTTTTTAGAATGTACACATTAACGCTTACTATTGCAGAAAACCGTATCTGGGGTTTGTTCTTTACATACATTTTCACCTGATAGCTTGTTACTCTTAAATCCTATTATATATATAAAAGACTGGTGCATTGTCCAAATTTCACTAAATTAAAATCCTGCTCAACCACAAGAAATCACTGTAAATAACTACTGTTCATTTGGAGTGATCCTCTAAGTTGTTATCCATAACTAACAGCCGCACACTCAAAAAAGCCTGACATTTTTTTAATCCATATGTTTTAGTCACACGAAACACTTTTTAAAAAGATGTACAGTATCTTCTTTGGAAGCAGAAATACCTGAATACATTAATAGTTGAGCTAAATTGTGATAAACTATAGCAATGCAAAAGCAGAATTTTCCAAAATTCTAATCATCATTTTCACTCATGAGGTTTTTTGCAAGTCTTTCATGTAAAATTTAAATATTTGTCTCTCAAATGTTTTTTTATGTTGCAGGTTTCATCCACAGAAACAAAAATGGGATAAACAGCATGTGGAAGTCAGTGGTGTAGGAAGTTTTCAGATCAATTACTTTACACAAATACCTAAAAGCAGCAGCAGAGGAAGGTGAGAAAGGGCTGGGTAGAGCAGAGTGAAGTCTCTCGTCTCACATCAAGTTGTATCTTATAGCTTTAAGTAGAAAAGTAAAAAAGCAAAAGCCAATTTCACAGGAATTAATTTGATATTATTCAATTATTATTATTGATGCAATAATGTCTTTATAAAGGTCATGTTGCAGCTGGTAATGGAGCTTTTTTATTGTTGATGATCAGTTGAATTTTGAAATAAAGTCCTATTATTATACAGTGTTTTTAATTAATAATTAATTTCATTCAAAACAGTAACTAGTAGCAAACTATAATTACCAAATTAATATGGCAGGGTTTGCCCGAAAGGTCAGGAACTTTGAAAAATTGCATAAATGACAAAAGTATATTTGTACATTTTACTCCCTAATTACACCACTTTTCATTTGCAATTCCACAATAATAGGCTGCGTCCTGCTCCGACTCTCGACATGGTCGCCAGAGCTTATGCTCAATGCTGATTCGAGGATGCTTCTGAAAACAGACCCATGAAGGTAGCGCTTTCCTCTGTAGCCTTTTTTAAGTACAGGCTAATAAACACTGTACGAAAATAGTTAGGAGGACGAACAAATGAATTTCTACATGACTAAAACAAAGCCAATGATCCGTCCATCTTATCCCGCAGGGAATGAAACCCAACAACGCGCAAGCAGTGTGACAGATCTGCACCTAGTGGAATTGTTAAGTCATGTCATCATTAAGGTTTCCTTTCCCTGCTGATCTGCAAACATCACAAATGTCACGCTCAAATCAGAATATTTTAAAAATCTAGTTTTCCTCACACAGCTCCCTTTTGCTATTTAAATCTGCCCTTTAGCCACTTATACTCCAAGGAGTTGTGTCCTCATCTCCACCAATTTGCATTCAGAAGTCAACCAGTGAGGTACATTGTGCATCAGCCTGGAGATTCACCACTAAAAACATTATTTGATAGTTTTCACTTGCTTTGACCCTGTGGCCTGACAGGTCGATAATCACAATGTCCAAGTATTGAAAACCAGGGAAAAGCATGATAAGACAGCTCCCTGGGCACTGCCTGTTGCATGCACACTGCTCCCCCCAGGGGGATGGGTTTAAATCCAGAGACTGAATTTGTGAAAAACGTGCACAACAATGACCAATAAAGATTTTAATTAAGAAATCCATTACTTTTACTTGCGACCGTTTATCACAAGAAAACTTAAAGGTTACGGGAACAATCCAACTCCACCCACTATGGCTGCAGTTATCCGCGCGCCATTGGTTGCTGCATGCGCGGCTTGTGACATTTACACAGAGCCAGGACCACATGGGCTCGTGCTTGGGGAGCTCTTAACTCGCTGCAGTTTTCTCTTGAACAATAGCTGTTTACCAGGCAATGACCAGGCAAAAGGACAGCGATGCACGTCTGGCACCAGCAGATGTGATGTTGAATTTGGTGCATGAATCACTAACTCCTTTCAGTGACTTTTAGATCAAGGAGCTTTCCTGTAGTTATGTTCCTGGGAAAGAACAGTACCTGGTACCTTTCTGGTGGAAGCACTTTTTTTTTTTTTGATGCTTTGTGAAGCACACTTTTAACATTTAAACCAGAAAAGCTGTATTATGCAGGCTAATGGTTACATTACTCTTTAATGGCCATTTTTTTTTACTCCAGCTAAAAAATATGTAGGTCATTACTAAATTGTGCATCAGTAAGCACAAGACATCACCCATTCGTTTGATACATGCTTACACAGTTAAACACTGCTGTTGTCCAACAAAATAGTCTGACTTTTTTTAAAATATTTTATTATCAGCCGTAAACCCAGTGAACATAACTAAGCAAAACCTAAAACCCACAGCAGAGTAATAATGTGAAAACGTACTAAGAGGCATTATATCTGATGATGTAGTCTAATGCTACACTGTTTATCTGTTGAACTCCTAAAACCCCTGTACTCCTCTTGCAAACCAAGCGAGACGAATTGCTGTACAGTCAGCAGCACAAACAAAATAGCATATAAAACATTGATAGGCAAACTCATTTTGCAGTGCATCCAAGATAATGGAAACCAATTAGTGAAGACATGAAGTGGACAAAGAGCACAGCAGTCAGAACAGCACATGTCAGCCAAATGCTGAACCACATGCAGCTGAATACTGCTGCTGTCACTGCGGCGGGCTGCTGCTTCTCTGGAGTCCCTCAGAAATGATTATGCTCCACATTGTAAGAAGAATCTTGATTTAATGCACTGAAAATACAGAATGTGAGCCTGGTACGAGGCCTGGTATTTAGTATTTGGCTTTTCGAGGGCGGAAAAATGCCAGCTGACAGGCATTGTCCCAGGATAAAGGGAGTGGGATTATTCTGGTTGGAGTGGCTGAAATGCATAGTACCCTAGATGAATGACTGTGCTAAAGGTAGAGTTTTATGTCGTGTAGAGCACACTGCTAAAATACACGAGCATATTGCCAATATAAATCATACTCATGCTACATTGTTTTGTGGGATCAAAGGTCAACGGCTTTCAGCTTGTCACTTTAGGGGTCACCACAGCCGAACGTCGAATTGGCATGTCTTTATACGCCAAACGCAACCCTCCCATTTTTACCCGGGCTCGGGGCCGGCACCAAGGTGCCCTTGCAGGCTGGGAGCGGGGCCACACGTGGTGGGGTGGGATTCAAACCCTCGGCCTTCTGTATCGCAAACCAATGCTCTACAACTGAGCCCCCAAGCCCCCTCGCTATGTTGTTTTCCAGATGCATCATGACTGGACAGCTGCTGATTTACTTTTTAGAAACTTTACTCTCAATTGTGCCTTGGGGGGGGGGCTCCACATACCACAGGGACCACAGCAAGACACTGAACCCCCAACTGCCCATTCTCTTCCCCAGCTGTGCAGTGCTGGCCCAAGCCGGGTAGAAATTGGGGAGGGTTGGGACAGGAAGGGCATCCGGTGTAAAAACTGTGCCAAATCAACATGCTGACAATGATCCGCTGTGGCGACCCTGAACTCGCGAGATAAGCCGAAAGGTCAAAAAAATAAAAAATAAAATAAACTCTCAATTGTGCCCAAACACAATCATCACCACACTCAGCCCTACAGACTTTTTAAATCATCTTTAAGGGGATTATTTGGGGAGGGGGTTTTCTACAAAGTTTTCCTTTTGATTCAGTCTAAACTTATCAACAAAAAGTCTTTCATTTTTATGGCTGTATAAAGTTTTACATTTTTCTGAATGTTTTGTTTACTTTAAAATGGAAAAAATAGAAAATTTGAGGCATAAATCTACACACAATTTATCTCATAATTATAAAATGAAAACTTTTTTTTTTAATCTTAAATGTAATCTTGCTTTGTTTTGTTCTTTCAGAACAAATGCTGCGAGTTCTTTGTCTGCGTGTTGATTTGGCACAGTTTTTTCACCGGATGCCCTTCGTGACGCAACCTTCCTGAATTTATATCAGGCTTGGGACCAGTGTTTCTGGGAACTGTTTTCATACACTTTTCCTGATCACTGCCTGACAACTAAATGTTACAGCTTGGTTTTTGTCCTGACATGCAGTGTGATTCATAAGACAGAAGACATACAGGTCTATGTCCAATACGTTCATCTTGCTACAGGTAAACTAAAAAAAAAACCAACAAATTCACCTGATTACAAGTTGTAAAGGTGACATTTTAGTCTTTTGACTTTTAATAATTTGCAAAACTATTTAAGAAAATTTTCTGACGCCACTGTACAAAGCAGGTTCTATCCATCCATTATCTTACTTATTCTAATCAGTGTCACAGGAGGTCTGGAGCCAGTCCCAGCTGTCAGTGGGCAAGAGGTGGGGGTTACACCCTGGACAGGGCCAACAGAGAGAGACACACACAGACAGACGAGCCCAACCATAAGAGAAAACATTAGCTTCTAATACCAATATTAGCATTCTGCTAGTGCAGAGACAATGGTATTTCCACAGCTCACTTTATGACTACTCGCCCCCCTTTTTTTCTGTAAAGTAACAGTGTTTGCAGCAAGGCATCATCACCCAATCACGTACAAACACACAGAGACAGATGCCGAAGTTTAAAGTGAGACTCGCACGTCTTTGAAACAGACAGTGCTGTGATCTGCTCTGCAGAGGTGCAGCAACTTTGATGTTTCTGGGAAGTAGGTTTAAAGATCTATTACATCTCCGGTTTCTACTGTCACCCAAAGCCTGTTTTACCTTTGGAGTTTAAAGCTCGTTTCAGTGTAATGAATGAAAAGTCTAGGGGACACTGACACTGACACTGACTAAATCACACATCACATGTTAGCATGCATTTTTTATTTCTATCAAAAGCATTTCAACACATTTTAGAAAAAACATATAACTTATAGAAATGTTTGTAGGATTCTGGGACTCCAGGTGGCTACAAAACTACAAAATCACATTTCATAAACGAACTATATGGATAATAGTGTATTATTCTTGTAACTTGATGATTGTGTGTAGTTTGCTTTCCTGTTTCCATAGGCGTGATGCGTAAAAGCTGTTGTGTATGAATAGCTGTTTTTTTCTGATTCATTTTTTCATTTCTTTTTTAACGCTGATAACTGCTAATGTCAAAAGTCTTGATTACATTTTTAGATCAAGCAGTGGAACAAGGTTTTTAGGGACAGCAGGCAACCAACAGAGAGCCAGATCCAATACTATTAAGTATCAACTACAGTATCTAAAATTTTAAAAGTAAACTGACCACTTTGCAAACTTTATATTTAAGTGAAGTATTAGGTCTGAGCCCTTTAGTGCTTCAATGACAATAAGTATATGTGTAAGACCTTTTCCCCAGTAGTGAAAATATTAAGTCCTACTAATTAGGGACATTTCAATGATACTGTATGCTGATTACTGGAAATCTGGAGGAGGATTTTTCTTAATTTGTTACATTGCACTATTACTTCTGGCAAAGATTCAGTGACCTTTTGTGGTATGATTTGATGCTACTTATTAATAAACTGTAAAGTAAGGATATTAAATTAAGACATTGTAAGGTTTGACCACATTTTTTATCATAGGCGTACGGTATAGAGAGCCCCCAGGTGTTGGCAACATTGTGGAAAACAATATAAAAGAAAGCCAAGAGACAAATACAGCAGCATTTTGGTTCCACAGGAAAATATAACTAATTTTTTTGACAAACAAAAAATAAATAAATCAGTCTTTATAAACCTCAGTGTACATACAAAGTTCATATTTTTATGCCTGTGCTAGACATAGATTTTGCTGTATGCTGAAGACATTTGGTTTTAAGATCAAATTATGGATATGAGAATACACTTCAGATGGTTCTTTGATGGTATTATCACCTTAATATGGTTAATAAAAGAGAGGACAGCACATCTCTTATCAAATGAATCAAAATTTCCATGCCTTAAAAATAAATAAAACATCGGGTTGCACATCAAACGGGCATTTCTCTCAACATGTGCAGAGCATCTGTCAATCTCAAACCCAAATGTATTAATTTTACAGCAAATACAAATGAATTAGCTTGGTAGTCTTGTGCTTTTGGAGAGGACTGTAAAAGTGTGTCTACACCAGAAGAATTTGAACTTTCTGTAGCATCTTTGCCTGTGTTTATTCATGTCGCCAGTGATGGTGTATTGAGCCCTGAGAACTTCACTTTGGTTTTCACCCCAACATCTCCTTTGTAGGCACGAAGACTGCTGTTGCTCTCCGAACGTGGTGCTCACGTTAAGCTATCTGTGTAGACACAGCTGTAGAACGAAGTGGTCTCTTCTTCATTTGTATTTAAGTTTCCAACCCCCTCACATTTCTTTACACTTACGGGTTTTGCGCTACATTTAAATTAGGATTTTACGTATTTTCGTTTGGCAGCTGCTGTTGCCAGTCATTTGAACATTCTTTTAAGGATTTTTTCTTTTTTGCCACTAATCACTACAATCCATCAGTCTCAGAACAGTAAAAGAAATGTTTGTTGGACTCTGGAACTTAAAAGATCCCAAGTGAAAGACGCTATCAACAAATGGAGAAGACTTGAAAGAAAGAACAAAATAGTGAACCTTCCAAATGTCGCCAACTATAATAAATTAGTCCAAGAAGACTGTTGACGTGTCAACCGGGAAGTCACAAAAGATCCAAGGAAAGCGTTCAAAGAACTGCAGGCCTCTCTCACCTCAATAGAAGTCAGTTTTCATGACTCCCATGACTATCTGAAAAACTTGATGTAGAAACAGAATCATGGGATAGTGGTGAGATAAAAAAAGAACATTTAGACTTGACTTAATTCTGCTAAAACACGTCCAGATGATCCTCAAACCTTTCAGGACTATCTTCTGTGAACTGATGAATCAAAAGTTAAAGCATTTGGAAGTCAGAGGTCCAGAAAAACACAGAATTTAACTAAAAGAACCGCATGATGTTCTTATACTTGCATCGTAGCGGCAGTGTGAATGTGTGGGGATGGTTTGCTGTGTCAGTGACATGGAGACAACTGAATGAAACATAATTGTCTGAAGAAGAATTTTGAGTCATCAGTCTGTGAGTTGTAACCTAGTTGCAGCTGGGCTGTGCAGCAAGACAGTGATCCCAAGAATAAAAGTAAGTTGACCTCAAAATGGCAAAAAAAAAAAAATCAAATGTGGCCTAGTGGCCTAGTTAAAATCCAAACCTAAACTACTTTTTAAGTTCACATTAGTGTTGGATAAACTTTGGTTAAGTCGCCTTTGTTTTATGCTGTATTTGATTTGATCAGCTGAAACAGTTTAGTCTGAGAAACATAGTCCTCTACTATTGGCCATTCAAGCCAAATTAAATATTCAAGCTAATTCCTAATTGAATTATTATGATTTTATATCAAGCAAGACCCCACTTATGTTGCCACTGCTGCGTTCTAGCTGATGGGATATTTGAGATCGAGCGAGTCAAACAGCATAGGCAGCAGTGTTTCTGTCTGAAGTTGCAGAACACTTTCTTATAACTAATAATAGTTTTCTCACACACTCTGATTGTCACTCGCACATACAGTGAAATGTGTGTGCTGGGGAGCTCGGTTTCCATTGAGTGCAGGCTGCAGTGAGCAAAGACAAGCAAGTACAGTAAAGACAGGATCCAATTTTCATTTGGTTCACTTTAGCCGACCCTACAACAATCTTGAGGACTGGGGTCATATAAACTGACTAATTATATCCAGGCATCCTCTTCTGAGTGTCTAATTTAAGGGTGGGCTTCAGGTACATTTAAACTTCCAGCGAGCATTTTGTCTGAAGCTCACTGAGGCCTGCACTGTCCGTCTTTGTTGGTTTCACCACAGCAGCTGCACCCGTGTTCACATTTCTAATATAAGATGTTCTGCAACTCAATTAGCTTAAGTTCTAAGCACCGAAAATCAATTAGCTCAGGTTTCTGTTCAAAGACATATCACAGCCTCAATATTCGGCAAAGCAGTCCGACCGATTCTCCTGTCATGTCTTTGAAGTGTGAATCTTCAAATACAGTTCTGGAGGAATAATTATAGACAAATCTACAGTTTACATACATAACTGAATGAACTTTTCGCCACAGTAAACTCCGTCTGAAAGAAAGTTAAGTTTGAACACACTTTTGTTCCCATTTGTCACCACCCTGACCCAAACATGTCAGGTTGCATTAGACCCTAACTGTGCTAAAAAAGAATCTAAATATGTCCCATCTCCAGCAGGCTACAGGCCAAGCGCTGTATTCCGCATCCGCCACACAATAACAAAATGAATATTTGATTTGGTTTGGTGCAGCCTCTTCCTGTCTCCTGTCACACCCTAAAAAAACAAAGCAGTTCTCGTTTTACCCATGGGCAGTACTTTTACACCTCACACGGAATAAAGTTTGACTTGTTAAGAAAAGTGAACTCAAAGAAAGTAATGCAAACCTTGAAAAAAAGTGACACCGTCACAGTGGGCAACAGTTGAAAGTCCATACAAATGTTAAACCCAAGGTCTCACATATTTTTCCTCGAGCATCTAAGGAATGAAAGAACAGCTGCAGTTGGGTAATGCATCAGAGTGGACCACAGTCTTCATGAGTCCTTTCAGCTCTTATTACTGTAGATGTCCAACAGCAGCAGGCCTGCAGTTGGTCTTGAAACTCAAAGTGACAGTGAGTGAGCGGCAGCATCTGCCGAGACAGGCAGGTCCACAATCTGACGAGGCTCAGCGTGAGAAGAGCAGCCATTTGGCTCTCTTTGTCCTGTCTGTCCTTGAGATGACTGAAGAGGTGTGTTCAGTACACAAAGTATATAAAGTTTTCTTCAGTGGCCTGCAGTGGCCGACAGTGGGGGGCAAAGCTGACCGTTTATAGCAAATGGTTGGACACTTTTGTGACTGTAAACTTCTAAGGGTGTATTTAAACTTGATTGTTTAGTTCAGCTGAATCAGATAATGGTTCATTTTTCCCCTCGGAACAATTCATTCAGGAAGATGTGCAACACAGCAATTGTTCTTGGGTGGAGATCGAACAACCACACTGAGACCTTAAGTCTCCAAGTGGTCTCGATCCAGTGGTAAATTAATTCTGAAGCAGGTCGTCTGAGGTGGTAATGTACTCAGCATTATGCTAAACTGCTCAGAGACTGTTTGCGTACCAGGATTTGGATCAGTGAAAATCAACAGCTGATATTAGTGAGTTGAACAGAGAGGGAGGAAGCTGAAGGTCTGACATGGACTACACTTAAAGGAGCCTTCTTGATACTTGTGCAGACAGGACATTGCTTTCTAACTCCTGCCCCTGTGCTAATGCACTTTTTGGGCCTTTTCTATAGAAGCTGATACTGGGAGGGAAACAGGTGTTCAACTCAGTCACGGATTTCAAGAACAAACTATAAACTCAAAACACCCAAAGGACTTTGTGAACAGGAAGTTGAGGTGCAGCTGCAACAAAGTTGACATTAGCAAATCACTAGATTATTAGTTTGTAATCCTACTAGTACTATTATACAAGTGTAATGTAATATTATTACTACATTAATACTATAATGCTCGTCCTGTATTGTACTTCCACAGAAAGCCATGAAAACAATGTATTTCTACATAAAAACAGACAAATACTGAAACAAACAGTCTAAGCTCTACTACATCAATGCTACCAAGGAACACAGCCTGAAGTGTTTCGTGATCTTTCAACTTTTTTTTCTTTTCTTTTTGTTACCTTGCTTTCATGATCAAAACAGAAAGATATCTTACCGCGGATTGGTCTTTGGTCGCTTTTGGGAACAGCAGGTTATTTCTCATTTGTACTCCGTGCTCCATGTAAACAAATGTGTCCAGTGAACAAGTGAAATCACGCAGTAAAAGTCATAAACATGAATTAAACTGTCTTACTGTGATTAAAGTGGCAGGTTCAACACCTCAATAACAGTCAGCTGGTATGAATGAACCAGCTGGTGCCAATCAGACTAATGCAAGTGAAAACCTGCAGTACTTTGTTTCATGGTCTTTACAATAGTGACTGCACCCAGGCAACACACCAAGTCACTCATGTCAAATACAGTGGCCAAAACATTAGAACCACCACACCAGTATGACTCCACTACCCACTTTGACTTTGTGGAATTGTCAGCTTTCCGGAACTTGGGTTATAATTATAAAAATATTTACATGTTGTAGTAAATATACGAAGAGACGTGAATGACAGCGATATTTCTCTTTACTATATGTTTATTTGACCTCAAAATAAACAAATAGTAGAATTATCACCTTTCTGAAAGTTTAATGCTCAAAACTGAGAAATTATAACCTTGTAGAAGTAGAATTCATGGCAGAGCCACTGTATTGGTGGTCATAATGTTATGTCTGATTGGTTTACATATGTCAGCATTTTTTTATATATGGCTTTAACAAGCAGCCAAAACACACGAGTATCGTGACAGACAGTTACTGGTTATCATTCTGTGGCAGTATATTGTTCGGTAAATAAAAATGATTTTAGTGTTTTTATTGTTTTCTGGCTTCTCAGACTTTGGTTGCCATGTCTAAAGTCTGTGTTCACACATTCTGCAGCGCAAAGTGAGAGCTGTGAGAACAGGGTGCCACAAAATATACTGTAAAATGTAAAAGTTCTATGTTGGTTGTTATTACTTATTCATTTCCTGCATATTTTTCTACAGAATACCAGGAATGACATGTTAAAGGTAGGTCTGTCATGTTTATTGAGAGTGTGTAAGCAGGTGTAGATGAGCCAAGGGTCTCTCAGGATGGAGCCAAAACAATATGAGCTTTCACCAACTCTATTAAAAGTAGTGCAGAGTCATGTGAGGTAATGTTGATGAGACTGCTGTGTGTGTTTGGGGTGGGGGTGGGGGTGGGTTTCACCTCATAATGGGCGACCCTCTGGGACTCGGAGATGAGCTGAGCGCTGCACACTTTGCAGTAGCTGTCTGTGAAGAGCCCTTGGTCTACTTCTGTTGACTTCATCTGGAGAAAGAGACAAAAGCAGATGTGGTTACTGACCTGGACGCACGTTGCCGCAAATGTGCACTAAGACGCAGTGTGTGATGTCCTGGTACTGAAAGTTGGAGCCCTGGACCTTATTCACTAGTAGAAAAAGTGCCGACAAAGACATTCATGGAAAAGTCTGCAAGGTTTGCTTTTCACACGGAAAAGCCACTAGGTTTCTGTTGTCACTATCATGCAACTTTGCTTCATTGGTCTGCAGGGATCAAAGGCAAACCGACCTAAATGTAATAGAGGAAGTAGACAGAAATCTCATTCCGCACTTTCATTGCTGTTAATCAATATTTCATTACCTCAAGAATCTCAGTTAGTGGCAGATGCTGAGCAGCTTTTGCAAGCAACGAGTCAGAGAAACCATTTGTGGCAGTAAATTTTCTGCCACAAAGCCAGAATTATGTTTTACGTCGATAAATTAATAACAAGGACAAATCACACGGAGTTTTTCCCAAACGTTTAATTGAATATATGACTGCACTCAGAGAAATAAGAGACTCAGGGATAGACATCTATAAAAGGCTTTTATTTCCATTCCCACGGACACGGCTGAGGCATCTCTGCTTTCTATTACTAATTCAGCCCGGCTTCCATTAGGGTCTCACATTTCATATTTGGAGGCAGTCAGGCTCAACCCATCCTCATTTACTTTGACACCACTTCATTAAAAGCAGCAGGACAGATGAGAACTGAGGTGGTGTGGACATACTGTACAGGCAGATTTGGTCCAACTTGTTTGAATTCAGTTTCTCAAAAACTAATCAGCTTGTAAAGCTAAGACTCCTGTTTGTGGAATTTTAACATTAAGTACATAAGTAAGAGCTCTACTGTGACTTTATGCATTTATTGAATGTTATAAACTGTAGGGTGCACAGTGTATTTCCCACATTTTCCCCTGATGATGCCCTGTGTAAATAAATGATGACTTCGGTGGGTTGGAGCCACTTCCCACATGTTGTTTTCCACCTGGAGCTACAAGTACACTAAATAATAAATATGAAAACTATGACAGCAGAGGGTTTAAGTGAAGTGAGACCAGGTGACTTAAAATATTTAAAGTTAATGTTTTAATTTTAATTGTAGATTAATTAGAGTCAGTGAAGGTCTGTTGGCTGTTGGCTTCATTAAACTGTGACATTCAGTGTTAACTGGGACATTTTAAACCTGAGTGTGAAGCAGCAACTCAAAATCTAAAGATTTTGTTTTCTGCAAAAAAAAAAAAAAACAACAATGAAATGCTCCCTTCAGGTTTGCAGTAAGTTCCTGTTCCAAGTAAAAAAGTTTCAATATGTCTGGGTGTTGTTCATGAACGGGGTAAAAATGGGGCAGGAGACTGACATTCTGCATTCCGTGTTTATCTGTTGAAGAGGGCAGGGAAAGAGAATGTGAAACCAGGATCAGGAAGAAGGTTTGCAAAAGGTTTTAAACAGATTCAAACAGGTGTCTTGGAGATTTGGCTTCACTAAATGCACTCGGGGGAGAAAAAACAAATTCCACATTTAAAAAAATGTAAAGGTTGCAGAGGTGATGTGCATTGATGTGTTTGATAAATAGGATCTGTATCTGCTCTATAAAAAAACCTAACAAACATAACAGATGACAAAATGACATGTTTTAGGCATTTTTAATCAGGAGCACCATCAATACTGTATAATACCACAATATGAGGCCCTAATATATTAGTTATAAACTGATGATAGCTTATTTTAAATATGTATTTATATCTGCAGTGGCTGTGAACAATTGGCTTCACCATAACAGTCTGTTTCTGTTACCATGACAGTTGTTCCAATGCTCTTATTACAGATGTGTGACCCATTGCTGGTAAAGAATAATTCAGTGAACTGTGCTATGCTCATTGTGGCAATCCAGCAAGCGATGTTTCTACTATGAAAACATAATTAATGTTAATACAGAACTTATTTATAACAAAACTTGTGCCATTACCCTTAACTAAACACCCTGGATGCCACGGGAAGAAAAGCCAAAATATTTCTCACAAACATGAAAAGGTTTGTGTGTGTTCTCTACATGTGTAGGAGGTGGTGAAATGGTGAGATGGTGTTGGACTTAACCATGTCTCCTAAAAATTAAGTTCCTATACAACTACACTGCCAATGCGATTATGTTTTCCTGGAAAGCCGTAATACGCGATCCTGAAGTACAATGTCCAGTATGTTTGACAGCATTATTAAAGCGTTTTATGGTTGTGATTAGGCATCTACAGGAGCTGGTTAGAGCCTGAGGAAGATCAAGGGCTGGTGTAATAGAGAAAAATCTAACAGCCGTTTTACACAAAAGTGTTTTATCTCTTTGAAACACATCTACAATCTTACTCTGACCCTAAAGTCAGTGGTTCGGGTTGTTGCGGGTCGTTGGCTTGATAGTTTACATCCACCACCCTTCCCAACCACCTCCTGGCAGCTCCCTTTCCTTTAATAAAAGAACAGTTTCATTCATTCTAAAAAGACGTTGCATCAGAACACAATAATTACGTTCGCTAAAAAACTGTAATCGTGTTTGGAGTTTAGTTTTATAGGAACGTAATTTGTAGGAGACAGACAAGTAAGGACTTCAAGTGGACAACCTACATCGAATCAGTTGTTAAGACGGCAAACCAGCTCATTTTCTTTCTATAGGAAACTGACAAGGGTTGGCATGAAATAAAAGGATACTCTGCAAATACAGGTTCATAATCAACAGTTTCCTCTCTGGCTGCATCATAGTCTGGCATGAGAGCCGCTCGAAGCAGGACCAGAACATTCTTCAGAGAGTCATGAAAGTGGCCCAGCACTTCCCAAGGTCTAAATTGCCTTTCATGCAGGACCTCTACACTCAGAGGTAGACAAGGGAAGCTGGGAAAATCATCAAGGAGCCCAACCCCCAGCATCCTAACAACAAAATGAACTGTACAAAGAAAACAATAGAATTTTCCTCCCTATTCACTGAACATCCATCCAAAATATTCTGGTTTAGCCGACATACGCCAATACAACGAATCAAAGATTTTTCTTACTTCTGCTCCCCAAAAATAATATTAAGAAAGTAATATTCATTGTTACAGTGACCTAACACGGGTGCAGGTCAGGTTTTCAACTGTAATGTGGTTTGTCTAAAAGGTGTTGCCATCCGAGTGCTGCTTTCCTACAATCTTCTGGCAATATCAAACAAACTAATAAACTAAACTTGCTTTATGTTCACTGAATGTAGATTATAAAAATAAAGTGCATATTTGTCATTAGAAAAGCTCTCTTAACCCTTTCCATGTAATTTAATGTAAAGTCATTTATTTGCTTTTATTCTTGTTTATTTCTGCCAGAAACTACAGTCATATGAAAATGGTGGTATCTTTAAATTTCACAGCTGCTGATTGACCAACAGAGCTATTGTATTTTTTGCTGTTAGACTGGGATGTGGATGGATAATGATATGAGTGTAGCTGTGTAGTTACCTTAAACTAAAACCAATTGTCACCAGAATATGTAATATCATTATAAAAATAAAGTGTTACGTAACCTCTGGTAGCCCTGTAAGCAGTGCAGACTTAATACCTGGGACAATTGCAGGTTTGGTGAGCTCTTATTATATTGTGCACGCTTTCCATCAGCGGGATAACCACAGTAGCTTGCTGTGACTGTATAATTCTGCTGAAATTAACCAACAGCAGGATGACCTTCAAGGAGAAATTCGTTTTCTATCTTCAGCATTTACAGTAGCCTCACCTCTCCAGGACCTTGGCAGGGAATAAGTTACATAGAGGTGGGACTCTGCTTGTGAGCTGATGCCCCTCTGCACCCTCACAAGGATAAAACATGTCTGAGGCACCAATGTGTGCAGACACAAAGCAAAGGAAGAAATAAATAAATCAGCATCGCAACTCTCCCCCCTCAGTCGTATAGTCACTCGAGAGCGTGTGCTGTGTCCTGTCCAGATTCTACAGGACAAGCAACGTTATTGAGCGGCTTTAACAGCTTTGCCAGCTTTTGCCAGTTTTGGGCCTCAGTGCCTGTTTTTAGCAACTTTGCACAGATGCTGGAAATGAATGATTAATTGCACTAAGTTCTGTTAAGAAGCACTAGCGGCTACAGCAGCAGCAGCAGCAGCAAGGAGATGCAGGAACAAAACTCTAGTATTACAACAACTAAATTGTTGCCACAGATAAAGGCGATAAATCAACAGTTTATTTTCCTAATATGTCTCAATAATGCATCATAATGCTGGTGGCCAGGAAGCGGTGTTGTTGTAGCCACTGTCGTTGATGCAAGCTGTTGTCAGCATGTAAAGTGAAGGGATTCACTATTAATGTTACACAATTACTGTTCATACACAAACTAGTAGTTATCAAACTGGGAAAAACTGCTTCTAGGTTTGTGGGTGGACGCGTTATGGATGGTTACACGGTTCTGAATGGTTAGAAAGTTCAAACTCTGGATAAATAGGTTAGAACCCATTTGCCTCTGCCAGAGAATCTGACAAGCGCAAACATCACATGAGGGATTTTAATTATATTT
Source organism: Channa argus (assembly GCF_033026475.1). NCBI lineage: Eukaryota > Metazoa > Chordata > Actinopteri > Anabantiformes > Channidae > Channa > Channa argus. Next base: position 24,192,161 of record NC_090207.1, read on the forward strand.
AAAGACTGTTTGTTAAACCGCTTCAGGAGTTTGTGAGGCTGTTGGTTTTTCACAACGTAGATTTCAAATGACTTTTTTTTGGTAAAGTAATATGATCTTTATAAGATATTTATTTATGTATTTATTTATTTATGCCATTTTTAGGCAGGCACAGCTCTTGGTTAAAGTTAGGGAAAGAGTGTGGTCTGGCCTGTTGGAAAAAATATTACACCTGTTTATTCACCTTTAAAAGAAACCACAGTCTTTCGCTAATCAACCAAAGTGCTTTTGTTGCCTAAAAAGTTTATTACTTGCTGTTCTCATCCCACAGCATCAGATATTTATGCTGAAATACATGCATTAATAGTGATTGTAACAACCCCTAGGATCACTTGCACTTTTAAACCTGGTATCAACATGTCCCACTCACAACAACACAAATCTTTATTCTGCAAACAGCTAAATGCACTAAAAAGGTCATTTAGGTAGTAATATTACAGTTTCCCTTACTGTTCCGTTAAGAGGCATTTTGAATCTCGGAATTGGAAGTTGTCATTTCTGGGGCCTATCACCTTTAAGCCAATGGCCTCCTCACCGTGTCCTCTGAAACTTATTGCCTAGCTCAGTCTATCTTTGTCTCAATGTCCAGCATCTACCAGAATTAACATTTTGTGCCTAATATCCATTACTTTCTGCCAAGGCAGGTATCCCACCATTTTCTGCAACCACATACTCCTGTTCTTATATTACTGCTGCCGATATTAGTTATTAACTTGATAAAAAAATCAGAGCACTGCAAATTGACAAAACATAACCAAATGTAAAAAAACAAACTACTTCATCAATTTCACAACGCAGCTTCAAGAAAATGCTACAACACAACCAAACGAGAAAATAAGCAGCAAAACACCAGGTAGTAGTCATAAGGAGTATTGTTTAAAAAAAAAAAATCTGAAAACTTATGTGTTATTCAGCTCATTTCCTAACCCACTGTGGGAGAGCCAGCATCAGAACCTATGGCATCCAGTGTCCCAGTTGTGTCTTTTTTGTGTCCTCCAGAACTATTGTAAACGACTGTCATTGCAATCTCTCCAGGGGCCACTAAAAACTGACGGACGTTTAGGTTTGTCGATGTATTTTTAGTTGCTTCCATTGTCATTTCCTTTCTGTTTTCCGCTTTTGCAGTGCATGTTCTTCCTTTGGTTGTGTCGTGGTTTTTGAAGCACGTTTCTTCGTTGCCAAACTGATATAAAGACAATTGTTTTCTGGATGAGCTCTCAGGGCCACCATACAAAACTTTAAAAAAAAAGAACCTTAAAGTGGTAATAAACCGGATTAATCTTTTAACCACAACTTGACAGTAGCAGTCTCACCTTGTCCTGCACATTTATGTCACTCAGCAGCACAGGGAGGGCAGCAGGCAAAGTCCTCCTGAAATACAGCTCTCCAGACAGCAACCTTCACTGAATTAACACATCTCTCTCCTTGGCGATCAATTCATTAAGTTAATGGATTTTACTGTCAGATACACCGCTATAATTGCCAGAGGTTGACACTCCTCTAAATGAGATGCTGAGAAAAAATATTAATTTTCGCCAAGTGTAATTGGATAAGGGGGGGCATAGCAATCGTAAACCAACAGGGGGTTTTCTACACAATTCAATCATCAGTATCTGATCAGAGCAGCTGCTGTCAACTTTATTCCAGGCAGGCAGCACCAGGAGCTCATTACGATCTCCATATAGCTGCTTTGGTAAAGGAGAAACACAGGACAGAGAAGTCATACAGCGAACAATGCAGCACGCATCATGTTGACAATTAAATTAGCACGGAGGCAGCTTGTTTCTCACATCAGGTCAACACTGTTTACCGTGTGTCTTTGACTATGATGAGGCAACAGGAACCGAGATGAAGCAAGACGTGCAGAGCTTGAAACACAAAAAAGAAATAAATGTGAAAAGAAATAAAAAATAAAAACCCAAAACTGATGAAACAATGGGAGGGATGAAGTGCGGCGCCGAAAGAGGAGGGGTCACAGCAGTGAGTGCCCAGCAGATGTTCCAGCTATAAAAGGTCAGCTGCAATTCATTAGGGAGGGTGTTAAGCTGGGAAACTGGACAAATGCCTGCACAGATGAGCTGGACTCGTACTGGCCTTTCCAGCATGTGTTTCTTTTACTAAGGACAGTTCAGACACTGAATTCCGATCACCAGCTCCACAGACTGCAATTGTTTTCATCACGTAAGATAATTGAATATTTAAACTACATTCAAACTGATTGTATTTTCTTCTCTGTGCCCATCACAATCAGATTCTGACTAAAATGTAATTAATTCTACTATCAAATATCATAGAACCAAGATTAAATCTAAACAGACTTTTTTTTCTGATTTTAAAAGGCAGGCTGTGGATTCATCGATCGATTATAAAAAAATGTATAGTCACACTTGTGGCTCTGTATGGCAGCACACTGAAGATAAACAGTAAGAAAAAAAATTAAAGACCTTATGTTGTGATTACGAGATCCGGATCTCGTGTTTAAAAGATAAGGGTCTCGTATTTATGACTTAGGGATCTAATAAATATGAGAATGTTTCAGAACCTGCCTTAGAATAATCAGGTTTTTAGGATGTCTTCAGTATCACGGTAGTTCAGTAGTAGTTCAGACATTTTTCAATACTTCAAAAAGTCCGGGTGGAGAAAAGTGTCAGGTGTGTTGCGTGATAAAAGATTATCAGCGAGAATGAAAGGAAATGTGTTCAAGACGGTGGTGAGACCAGAGATGTTGTTCGGCTTAGAGACAGTTGCACTGAAGAAAAGACAGGAGGCAGAGCTGGAGGTAGCAGAGCTTAAGATGTTGAGGTTCTCTTTGGGATTGACGAGGATGGACAGGATCAGGAATGAGTACAGCTGAAAGGAAAAGAAGAAGAGTAAGTCTTATAATGTTAAATGTGATATTTTCAAAATACTATGTCAAAAATGAAACAGGTAAATTGATGTTGATTGATGATCATATTCAGTAAGTCCTTAATTCCCCTATATAACATTGAGAATTAAGAATTTAATTAGGTTACCGTCAACCATGATGCCATTGTCGTCTCAAATAGCGACGAATAAACACTATAAATTTGCTGGACATCCTAATGTCCAAAATTATTAAAGATTAAATGTTGTGTGAAGGGAAACAGGAAGTGTGCCTCAACTTGGCCTCAGTTTTAGCCTATACGTTTACAGTTTGGTTCATTAAATGTGCCAAATTAACTATTAAGAGTTCATTTTCACTTTGTACCATTAGACGTACAGATAACTTATGGATTTCCTGTTATCAATGAAGGAAACTTTCAAGCGTGATGATTGTCAGGCAAGTTCCAAAGTGTCACCTTCAAATTCCTGCTTCAGAACAAACATATAGTATGTGTTGAAATATGCGTTATACTATATGTTGCAAATTGAACCTCGCTTGTTGACATTTTGGAAAGTCCACCGAATTATCTATCGACACTTCCATTTTACTATAGAGTTTTGGAGGTACTGTCACTGAACTACTGTGATACTGAAGACATCTTAAAAACCTGATTCTTCTAAGGCAGGTTCTGAAACATTCTTATATTTATGAGATCATAAATATAAAGTCATAATCATGAGATCCAGGTCTTGTAATACAAGATAGGGTCTCAATTATTTTTTTCCTTTGGTGAATGCAATGCGCTGCCATAGCTTTTGACCAGATGTCACTATGTGAAAATCATCACATTTGTCAATAGTTGTTAAGAATTGTTTTGCTAATATGAGGTGAAATCAAGCTCATAATCTTTGATGGAAGTTAAACGTTTAGCTGCTTCATCTTTCTGTTTCTTCCTCCTCTTGGTTTTCTTTCTATTTCCATTTCATTCCCACCTGCCAAATTGACGACATCAACCAATCAGCTCTTTGTTTGATATGTGTATACATCGCTCAAGATATAGATAGTATATTGTTGTTGTGTTTTCCCCTTGTGCATTTGTTCATTAGCCTGAATTAATTGTCTGTTATAGCAAGCAGTTTACAAGATGCAGCAGCAGTTACGATGGGTTAATACATCAGATGCATTTTAAGAAAGGCTAAATTAAGAGCCAATACTCCATGAGAAGACTGGTAGATAAAAGCAACTTAACTCTCACATAAGCAGCATGAATCCATTCTCCAAATAAAATCAGGTTCCTATGCAAACACACTGCAAATGCAATTCTCATTTTGTCAGGAATGTAATGATTTGGTGCCATGTGCAAACGCTGATTTTTGTTTAGAGCCTGCTGTGCCAGTTCCTAAACACAACCATAAAAAGTTTCATAATGCTGTAACTTTAGTCACACAGACGGGATAATGAACTGCAAGAGAAATTGAGGAAATGTGTGTATAAGAGACATTAGACGTCCTTTACTCAGAAACGCCATCTGTAGCAGAGTCTGTTTCTAATGACAGTGGCTCAGCTGGACCAGCTGTCAGTTAAACTTATTAGAGTTAGTCAGGTGCAGTTTGGAGCTTATTTGCCTATATACATGCTGTCAAACTAAAAATTATGACCTGCAGTAACTACACTCATCACAGAATGTTTGACAAACATTTCTAAATTTAAAACCTACATTCTTTATTTTAAACAACAGTATGTAAATGTTCTCCAATGATCGGACACCGGATGCACAAAAGCACATAAAAACCAGCAAATCATTTATTAATTGCTTTATTCCCATAAATATATATTGTTTCCAGAAACATAAATATCTGTATCGAATTTCAGTTTTTACTGAATAAATGAACTATTTGATCCACTGCAGACAGCAATGAAAAGTGACAGGATAAAAATGATTTTTTTGTTTTTTTTTGTTTTACAACGCTGTCTTTGCAGCGATGCCTACCTCTGCCTAATACCACTAAACCTTCTTCTACACTGAGCAATGATCCCTTAGAACCAGAGCAATATAATAGCCAAATGTGCTGTCTCCTCCTTGGTTAATTTAATTTGGAGTGCTACTGGATTCACATGGGGTGACTCTCTACCTCCCACACAGAAACCTCTGATTCCTCTTGTGAGAAACTGTTGTGGCATCTCAGCCCCAGACAGTTCTCTCCATCATTAAACTGTCAGAAAGCTAAAGCACAAAGCACTGTGCTGTAAAAAGAGAAAAAAAGGCATTTTAAAGTTATGACTGAGAGCAATCCTTAACCCTTTATTCAACTGGTTTTCGACTGGCTAGACTGGCCCTTTACCGAGTACCTGTACGAGTACCACTGGATTCACAGAAACACAGCTCGAAAATTCACTTAATTTTAACTTCGTTAATCATGTTCAATGTTATTTTCAAAAATAGCGGAGAGACAGACGGCAGCAGCTGCAGTGGACAGTAAGTATTGTGTTACTGTCCAATTGATTGGATTCATCTCAGAGACTTACAGTGAAGCTCCTAAAAAAAAAAACATCGGTATGATAAAAGCTTTACTATGAGTTTTCTATTCCAGCTTCCAGTCCAAGTTCGGGTAATTTTGCAGTTGATTTAGAATAACATTTTTTAGATTTTTCATTTTTCATCACCAGTGACATGTTTTGGACCATGTTAAATTGCCAGTCACTGCTAATCTATTCCTTTCTGAAGCATGTGTTTACTATAAAATGTGTACATTTTGTGTAAAAATAGATTCTCATTATTTATTTCTAACACATTATTGCTTCAATAATAATTACACTATTAATAATATATTTAATATTATTATATTTATTCCAGTAACTAAGGGCCAAATGTGCAATATAAATAAAGAAAAACATAACACAACTGTACAACCATAAAAGTACCATCCACATATAATAACTGCATATTTGACTATGAAAGGTTCCAAAACACAGGTGACCTACACTATTTAATGTACCTGAATGCAACAGTGCAGCATCACAAAGTAATGGTTGGTAACAGGTAGTTGAAGGTACATGTAGACACAGCACCATTTTTTTAAATGTGAAGCCTGCACACAATGACAAGTAAAAGAGAGAGGAGCTGAGATGTCTGACTTTCCATATCACTAAGGTAACACAACCTCCTTTCTTTACTTTTGTCATGTTGTCGTAACCTGCTGCAGCTGCCATTACTGTGGCCTGTTGACAATATCCAAGCACACAAACGTGCAGCTGTCTCCAATTGCTTGGAGACAGTGAACAGACACTGAACCACAACGTCCCGGTGAGTGTTGGCCAGCTGCATAGCAGCTCCCCCATCGGTGTGTGAGTGTGTGTGTGATTGTGATTACGAATAGGTGAATAAGAAGCAGTGTAAAGCGCTTTGAGTGCCAATAGGTAGAAAAGTGCAGACCTTTTAGTTATTTTTACTAGCAACTCCAGGAAACTGGGACAAGAATTAATCTCGAAATGAATCCCAAATGCCTTTTTTTTTGGCACAATTAGGACTGAGCTACAGTCAAGTTAAGTGTGTGAACAACTGGAATTTTCCCATGCTTTCTGGGCAGGTTAGGCTTGGGTTAAGGTGGCTGTTCTTGCCGTGGAGGAAAAGAATGAATGTCGCTAAAGACATTTATACAAGTTCCCACCCATCCAAGAAACTAGAGACCTCTGCCAAGATGATAATGAAATAGGCCGTATTAATGTAATTACAGATATAGCAAACAGTTTAAAGCACCATCTTGGAAAGTTGACAGAACATATTTCCTGTTTAGTAACTCTATAGTTCTTCTTCTGTCTCTATTCCAGCAGTGGGGATTGAGTTTGTCCTTGATGATGATGTCACGACCATGCTCACTGGTTCAATTCAGCATCAGACTTTCCCAACATATACACAACCATTAAAAAACCATTTTCCACTGTTTGGTAAAATGTTCTCTTATTTGCTTTGCTTTTTCTCTCACTCCATCATGCACCAATGCTACCCAACAATCATTAACAGTTTGACAAACATCTGCACAGTTAATAAAAATTCTGTATTCTGTATTTTACTGCGCTCAGATGATTACATCACAATGTGTAAATGTTCTCCACTGCAGGATGCACTCAATCACGTAAAAACACATTTTCTTTAACTGCTAATTAGTTGCATCTGCATTGATTGGTTTTGCTTTGTAAACGAATTATTTAAAAGCCTAATTGCGGTTATGATTAGTATTTTAGGACCCAAAGTAAAAATTATATTTTTTTTCCATGAATCATGTAAATTATATCAGTCATGTGACTAATGGATGATGATGATGATCATGAATCATTAAAATGTGATTATATTATTTTCACTAGGAAACGACTACAATAAAAAAGAAATGAATAAAAAAAAGAAAGTTGATGTTTATTTGGTAAATTAGAGCTACAGTTAACGCAGAGCCATGACACAAATAAAAACCTGTAGTGTGAGATTGGTTCTGTTATTAGTGTATTTTGGTATAATATTGTGCTGGCATTGTGATGTGGTTCCAGATCCAGCTGCAATCAACAGCAGGGTCTAATCAACAACTGGTTTCCAAACAAATACAGTGATTGTGACATTTATGAAGGAATTCAATTTAATCGTAACTGCACCGCCATCTACTGTAGGCAAAGGCTAATTAGAACAACCTTTAAATACTAATCCATTTAAAGTTAGGAATCGGACTGCTGCAGTGGACGTCCCTCAATTGCCACAATAGAGTAGAATAAAGTGTGGGCCTGTATAATGTACAATGATGACTACCCAGGATCACAAACATAAATTAGTTGATGATTGCATTCCATATACAATACTATGAATAAAACTGCCAATTAATCATAGCTGCTCCACACATTGAGAGTATCAGCTGAACTGCTGAAGCACTCAATGCCGTCAAAAATGAAATAGTGTTAGAAGGATCACAGTCTCCACAAGATGTAATTTAGCATTGTGCTTGACTTTAAATTTGGATTCAAATGTGATATTGAAGGATATTATAGGAATTATAATTAGATTTCTGCTCATGGACTTACAAGAAGAATAGGTTTCAGTTAACTTGTTCTTTTAATGACCAAACATCAATAAACTTGGAAAACAACAGATGCACTGTGTCCAATGTACTGTGATGGTCAGACAACAAGTTCTTTAAAAAGAACAAAATCTGCATTAAAGTTTTGGCAGCTGGTCCTAAAGGTTAGAAACTTCATAGAACTTATTATATACTGACAAATTAGCTTTTACTCTTAGTCATTAGTATACAACCCTATAAAATTTGTTATAAGGAAAACTGTTTATTTATTGGAAAATGTTGCAAATTCAGTTAAAACTGTAGCATTGCAATTTTTCAGTAGGGCTGCAATAAATGAGTATTTTCATCGATGATTAATGGCCCAAATATTGTTTTTAACAACTAATTTCATCATCATGCAACAACAAGCAAAGCTCCAAGGTCCACTTACGCCAGAGATACTCTTGATTTTAACCACGTGATTTTAACCACAATGTCAAGTACCCTGCACAAATATGGAGATTCAGTTGTGTTAGAAATTAGAATTACAAATACAATAATGTATTATTACTGATGGGGTATATCAAATTTTCTCTGTAGCTCCTAAATTACCACAACATTAGCGAAATGTGTGAAAGACATATTGTCCACTACTACCCGCATCTACAAAGGATGAGCGGCTTTTTTCGCGTGTTGATGATCGTTGACGTTGCTGGCACAATTTTGTCAAGATAGGACTTTGTTATGAGCAGAGGGTTTCATCTGAGTTTCTCCGCTCATATAACAGCCCAGCACATATAGCGAGAAGTCCCAGGCTCTTTGTGGATTATTATTCCGGCAGGGACGAGGCGAAGGCGGCGTAGGAAGAGGAAGCAAAAGCAGGGCTGCAGGGCTGGCACGCTGACTGGGCTAGGGAGGCAGCAACACAAACCACCGCTTCCCAGTTTTTTTCTGACCAATGCCAGATCCTGCACCAATACTCTGTACTCTAACATCAAGCTGGGCTATAGAGCAAAACCACTTGCACCCCCAAGACAGTGTGACCACAGGTCTCTGCTTCTGATCCCTGCATATGCCCCCTTCAGGAAAACTGCTTACACCACCACAAGGACTGTGAAAACTTGGCCGGATGGTGCCTTCCAGCAGCAAGACTGGAAAGTCTTTGAACAGCAGGACCTAGAGGTGTTAGCTGACAGTGTTCTGTGCTACATTCCACTCCAATTTGATGTGGAGCCACCAGAGGCAGCAACATCACATCCCACAGCTCACAGCAGCTTCACCCTCAGAATAGAAGAACATGAACCCAAGGAAGGGTACTGGACCGGATGACATTTCCGGTCATGTCCTGAAGGATTGTGCAGACCAGCTGGCTGATGTGTTTACCAGGATTTACCAGCGTTAACCAGTCTATCCCAGTACACTGTCCCACCATGCCTGAAGTCCTCAACTATAGTTCCACACCCAAAAAATACCACATCTCCAGCCGCAATGACTACTGGCCAGTGGCACTTACTCCAGTGTTGATCAAGTGTTTTGAAAAGCTTTTCCCACAAAGTCTAGACCCACACCAGTTTGCCTACTGGGCAAATAGATCAACAGAGGATACTGTGGCCATTGCCCTCCATGATGCACTGTCCCACCTGGAACAGCAAGGGAGCAATGTGCGTTTGCTCTTTGTGGATTACAACTCTGTTTTAATGCCATCCATCTTGAAGTTTTCCAGTCCACCTGTCAGTGGATAAAACGTTTCCTGACTGGTTGCACACAACGTGTAAGATTTGGCTCTTACATCTCCACGGCCCTCAGCCTGAGCACCGGCTCCCCACAGGGCTGTGTGCTGAGCCCTTTGTTATTCAACCTCTAAGCCCATGACTGCTGCCCCATCCATCAAAACAACACCATCGTTACGTTTGCTGATGAGACTACAGTAGTGGGGCTAATCTCGGGGGACTTAATCTGCCTACAGGGACAAGGTGGAGCAGCTGACAGTGTGGTGTAGAGAAAACAACCTGCTCCTAAACACATCAAAAACCCAGGATCTGATAGCTGACTTACAGGAAGAAGAAAACAGACATTCTACCATTATACAGTAGTGGGGACTGTGTAGACTGGGTGCCAAGCTTCGGCTTCCTGGGGGTCCACATTGAGGAGGACCTGACCTGGGGACTTAACACCTCTGAGCTGGTGCAAAAGGCCGAGCAGAGACTGCATTTCCTGAGAGTCACACAGAGACTGCGTGTGTCTTTTTTACCGCTGCTCCATTGAGAGCATTCTAACATACTGTATCTCTGTGTAGGACAGCAGTTGCACAGTGGCCCAGAGTTTAGAGGGTCATTAACAACGCACAGAAGATTGTTGGTTGCCTTCTCCCTTCTCTGGAGGAACTACACAGCTCCTGCTGCCTCAAAAAAGCTGAAAATATCACAAAGGACACATCTCACTCTGGACACTCTCTTTTTGAACTGTTGCCATCATGAAGATAGTACAGATCAATTAAATCAAGGACGAATAGATTAGAGTTTATATAATTGAGTTTTTACCAAAGTGCAATAATCGCACTAAATGCTGCAAACACAAACTGAGCACCCAGTACATGACCATTATGAAATAAGGGGTAAGTTGAAATAAGTTTTTTTTTTTTCAGTTTTACCTTTCTTATTTATTGATAGCTGTTTTAAATGTTGTGTTTATAGTAGTTATATAAATCGGATGGATGAGGCACTGTTTAGGATGTCGCTTTTTCAATTTCGTCTTCTTCTGTTCTTCTTAAATCTCTACATCACCCACTTGTACCAGATTCTTGATGTGTAGCAAATTACAGTATCCAAACAATCCAATAATGGCAGCCATGATTAAGTAGTCAAAGTCCTGATAGTTCACCATTTAATCATACTCTCCATACTTTACAGTAAGTCCTTCTCCACGGCACTTACATATTTTATCATTTTGCCTGACTTTGCAAGTGAAACAGATGAGGTTTAAAAGCCCAGCACAGCAGAGCGAATCAATCACTGATTCGGTACAATGGCCAGAATGGTACTTTTTGAATGAATGATGGTTATCTTTGCTGACCTGTTGCTGACAGTGAATGATGATAAAGAATAAAGGGAGCTTGTAGGTCATGAATTTTGGAAGGCCTCCAGTGTAGCTCTCTGAGGCCAGACATTCACGTAAAACCCAGCGTAGGCAAGAATCTGAAAGTCAACAAACTGTGAAGATGAGATATAAACTCTTCAGAGTGAAAGATTACGTGATTACACCTAAAACACCTGAACCGGATTTAAAATGAATTCATTCATTTTTCAAAATCACCAGTATACCTTTAATATCAAGTCCAATATTTCATCTCTTTCCCAGAAGTGTTGAGTGGGCAGTTAAGCTGGCACTATACTCATAATGAAGCACCCACTGGAATACAGTTCAGAGTGGGATTCAAAAGTATGTGATATTAATCATAAAGCTTTAAATCGTAAACATTCTAATCAGAACTAAGTGAGCGTGTCAGAAATCAAATTGTTATTTTTTTATGCCAAAAAACAATTTCATAAGACCAAATCAAGACCGGAATGAAGGTCTCTAAGGAGTCTCCTTAGTGGAAACTATATCAGTTGTCTCCAAAGCAGGACAGCAGGACCAAAAACGATCAAACCATCAGGAAATAAACTGATGTCTTGTCAAGAGACAGCAAAGCAACTTCATTACAGATGCAGAATTGCCGAATAAGTCCCTATAGAGTAGCCATCTCTAAAGTCCTACCCACCAGTGTTTGACCTTGTTTCTGTTCCTGACGAGTGGTTTAGAGACTTCTATTCATCCTCTAGCCCCTTTTAAACTGCCTGTTATAGGCACTAAAATTGCACTTTTTTTGTCACCACACCATTCTGTATAAAAGGGACCAAACCAGCCTTGTGGGTGTGTGTGTGGGGGGGGTGGGGGGGGGGAGTGGGGGGGTGTTATGTTGTCCCTCCTTTATGCTCAAACCAGTGGCAGTGAAATTTCCACATATCGTATCTGGATTGCCACCTGTCATATAGTAGGGTCAGTTTAACAGAAGTAGCCCAGGATCTCTGTCTATAAAGGTCTCTCTCTCTTTCTCTCTCTCTTTTTCTCTCTCTCTCTCTATATATACACATCATCACTATCATCTGATGATGAACATAATCTCCTTCATTCTTTTCATCCACAAAACTGTCATTGTCTGACATCCCGCTGCTAGGTGTCTGTATAAGTGGTAATCACTGTTCCAGCCATTCACTAGATGTTGATTACCCTGCCACTTGATTACAACAGACCTAATTCTCAGTCTCAATAGAGGTCCCGTCTTCAGACTAATTCCATGTCTTGTTAGCCAGGGTGGTCTGCTGCTCGGTGAGACATAACCAAAAACATATAGCTCAACAGATAACAACATGTATGTAAGGTGCTTTGGAAAAGTATTTAGTAGTATTTACTTTGCCCGATGTTACACAGTTAAAGCAGTGTGTTGCATCACTGATTGCATTTAACTTCAAACTCTCCATATCCACACATTTTTTGGAATGTAGACTCACTGTGTTTCGGACATAATGTTATTCCAGACACGTTACACTTTACGTTTCGTCATTGCTATGACGAAACCTTCCTTTTCTCTTCTAAACATCAAACTACTCCATTCATTTCAGGAAAATCTGAGTCTGTTTCCAATATGCGCTGCCGATGCTACGAACATCAGGGGTGGGGAAGACTCTGTGACAGGAAGCTCCGGGGCGGGAAGAAGCTTGAGTCCGCAAGATCCTCTCTAATGGATTCTTTTGATCACAGTAAAGTTATTAAATATGTAAACATCATTATTTTGTTTTTTTTTCCATGATTTCTCTCAAATTATTTGTCCAAAAACATACATTGCAAGACCCTCAGGATAGCAATCACACTTGTGTGTGCATGTAATAACACAATGGATGGAACTTACTGCAGCGAGTGTCGAGAATACAGTGTGTCTACGTTACATAACGCATGTCAGAAACAGAAATGCAATGATTTGAAAATCTCATCAACCCATATTTTATTCACAATAGAACATAAACATCACATCAGACGTTAAAGCTGAGACTTTAGCTCGTAACAAATGCACGGTACGCAACTTACACATCATAAACCAATAAGGTGATCTGTACATAACAAACACACAGACCAACTAGAAAACTCTGGATTTTGCTGGAGTCATTGCAACAAGCCCACAAAAGCTCTAATGTATTTATACTATGATTCAAAGTAACAATACATCTGTCACCTTTTCATGACCCTTAATGAGACAAACAATAGCCAGATACAGATCACCATTCTCAGGGTCAACCAACCAGCCTTTGGTTTCAGATGACTTTCAAATGTCCGTTTTGCAGTTCAGTACATTTGAGTAACGCTAAAAAAGTCCAGATAAATTACTCTACCCGCTGGTAGAGGAAGGCAAGAATAGATGGATAATGCTGCGGATACTGTGACCTATGAGGTCTACAGACACTGTTACTTCTTTCATCAGCAGCATTTTGTCCAGCTGGTGCTTTGGGCCCAGTGAGAGACTCCAACATTGTTCCGGTGGGGGCAAATTAGCCTGACAGGATGAGTGAGGCTGCACACTCACATACCACAGAGACTGTACTTTGTATCCCAGAGCCCTGTGCAGTGATCTGCCTCCCATTCTGCCTCCATCATTCTGCTGCTTTGGCTCTGGGGGTGGCAAAGGCAGGCCGAATTGTAGTGCCATGCCCCAAGGTCAAAACAGTGAGCACTTACTTTGTGTTGGCTACTAAGTGGCCTATTCCCATGCAGCGTGACCTAAGCACCATCCACAGATCTGCTGAGTGAAAGCATTAGCACGCACACTGGCACACTGCCTACACTTCAGTAATATAATCAGCTTGGTGTTCAGCCAGAGCAGACATTTAGGGCAAATGTTGACTCGGTGCAACAATAAAACTGTGACAGTGGTCAGCGTAACCAAATTAATTCTCTCTGGTGTGGGCACAACATCAAGTTAAAGGATTCAAACTCAAATTATGCGCTGTCAAAAAAAACCAAAGCCAAAATGTTACAACACAGAGACACATTTGTTGCAAGGGACTGCAGCTTCAGCAGATCAGAGATTACACCCAGTCCAGCTTGCTAATTTGTTCGGTGATATCATTTGACTGAAAAAAAAAAAAAAAAAAGGTTAGTCCTGCAAAAGGCCATTGTTAAAAGTCTAAAAATGCAAGCGGTAAGCGATCTAATTCTGGGTTACCATTAACTCTGTAGACTGCTACAGGCACATCCACCATCCAAGACCAGTAAGCTACAGTATAATGGGCTGTAACTGACTTACACAATGAGAAGATATTCTCATAAGGTTCAAGGTGGGAACACACCTGAAGACCAACAAAAACGGTCAGAGACTGGTCAGTTCGGACGTAAAGACTGTTTCCAACAACTATCATAGACTTCTAGAGGGAGCAGCACACACCTGACACAACGCCTGGACATTCTGGAGATAGACACACCCCAAATATAGCACGACCGGGAAATTCTTGAGTATTCTTGTGCCAAAACAAATATGGTGGCAACTGAGAACTTTGCCACCATATTTAAACTCAACAATTTGTGTAGAAAAGAACATAGCAGCACAGTCCTGGATGTGAAGGCGAGGACAATCTGGACTATAGAGCCTAGGGAGGGAAAGGAAGGTAAAATAACTTTATAAAACATGCTTGACAACAACAGCAGAGACTGGGTCTCAAGACTAAAGACTAAAATCTTTAGACAGCACACACCTAATGATTGTCTCTGCCAGCTGTCAGCACCGAATAGGCAGGAGAGGAACAGGCCAGAACCAACGAGGTTCCTTCTATCCAAATATCCTTGAGACATTTGAAGCCCAATTTCCTCCATATTGCTCAAGTGCTTTAAACGGTAAAGTAGAAAAGTGCTAGATGAGTCCATTTGAAGAAAAGGGTCAGGTGCGACTAAAATGTTTCAGCCATCTGGTAAAAATGGATTTTTTTTGGTGGAGTTGACGCTGATCGTGTTTTGGGCAGCTGATGAACTTTAGTCATAATTTCTTCAAAGTGTGAGTTTGTTTTAATTAACTAGGCAACTTAATTGTATTATATTTATATATTAATTTTATTTATAATCCTTTTGATGTTGTAGAGTGTATGGTGCTGCTGTAGCTTTTTAATATAAAATAGCCTACTTACCACTGCCCAAGGCTTTGGTCTTTCAAAGGGAAGATGTTAAAAGACTGTGTTTACGCCCCAAGTTAAGTCACAAGTCACTAGTGTGAAAGTCCAAGTTGAGTTGCAAGTCTTGGAGTCTAAAGTCATTAAGGCATGACTCAAGTTTGACTTAAGTCCAAGTTTTGTCACTCAAGTCCCCACCCCTGTTTTGTCTCTGCACAGTGCGTCCTGTCCCCAATGCTGGAGGAAATAACTGCACAAGCTTGACATAGGTCTCGTAGTATAAAGTATAAATCAAGCTTAAGACAGTAGATTCAAAACTTTCATGTCCTTGAACAAACAGCAAGGTTTCACAAGTCTTGATTCATATGCTATTTTTTTATCCCCTCCTGACCAGGCCCATAACAGACAAGACAGAATCACGATGAGCACCCCAGACGCTCAGATTACATTTGATAGAAATCCTCAAGGCCAGAGTCTCCAAATCCAGAAAATGGACATTTGGATTCGGCTGGTATCTCAGCCTCTAATACATCAATTTTGAGTCTTCAATATATCTCCCTCAATCCCCCAACCATTTGGTCATGTGCCTTATGGAGTCATTTGGTGGTGAAAATCTAAGTTTCTAGGCGTCTCTTAGACCGTGCCGTCAATCACTTCACAAGAGTAGGTGTAACGAGTAGGTGTAACTTTTTGGACACCGTGTTTCAAATCTCATTTAGGATTTACCGGCTTTTAAGTGGATTTGCTTTCTGCTTATATGAAAAACTGGAATAAAGGATTCATCCCCTTTGAGAAAGTACACATTTCTTTTGTTTGTTTGTTTGCCTCTCACACTCAGAAGCCTGTGAAAATAAGTGTGTTGTGCTCAGATTATTGCATCTCTTTGCCACTTTGTGTGCTATTTATAAAAATCCTGAGGCCGATCTCAGTTGACCTTCGGTGAACGAAAATATTGGAGACAGGAGTGAACAAAAGGAGTGGCAATGAAAGCAATGGAAAGCATGAAAGAAGCAGAGCAATTTTAACTTTATAAAAGCAAACAATTATTGATGACATCGAGGCACTGAGCTTCAAAGCCTTGTATTTATAGGCATCAGAGATTAGACAGCATGGAGTGCAGTGGTTTTTTTTGTTTTTTTTTTCCCACTTTTAGTTTTTCAAAAATAGAAAGGATGCCTAGGGGGCCTGAACAGATGCCGAAAATCACTGGAATATTAAAGAAAGGCGTTGATGTGGGAGCTTTATTATCTATGCCTGTTTGGAACATGTTGCTGTTGAGTGCACAGCTTTCATGCTGTGTCTTAGAAGAGAGGGGAAGTGAAAGACAAAGGTTTGTCTCACAGTGCAAATTGTCAAAAAAGGACAGATTGTGCCAAGATGGGGCCATCTTGTGGTTTTAAGGACGAGTTAGTCATGATGTTGATTATGATGATTTCATGCAGTTTCTCGAGAGGGAAAAGAGTCGAGTTGAAATGAAGCAGATGGATACGGAACTCAGAGTGCAGTTGGTGAAACTCTGGAACATTCTTTTTCTCAAGCTCGAGGCTGCAGAATAAAATGCATCATCCATTAATGGGATCTTAAATAGGTGTTAGACCCGTGGAAGAAGAGAAGGCTCCGGGTTCCAACTGAAACATCTACTCTTTGAACAAAGTCAACCCCACTGTGCTTATAAAATACATTGTTGACTAAAAACCAGTTATGGAAGCCGAGCAAGGATTCTTGTCTATAAAGTTAGTTTTACAGTTAACGTGCTGCTCGATTCCAATAACATAGTACAAACGTAAAACCATTTGTCATTAGTTGATTAGTTGACAAATTAACACTAAACAACAATTTCAATGATGTATTTACATTTTTGTCAATTATAAAAAGGCCAAACACAACTGTTACAGCTTCTTAAATATCAAGATATTCATCTTCTCTTTGACTGTGATGACAGTAAGTAAAAGGGACGGACGATTCCAGCATTATCATGCTATTAAATGGCACGTTATCAGTCCCGATCAGTCCCGAGTTATGTTTTAGGAGGTCTCCTTCTACCTTTTTGCAGAATTATTCGTAGTGAAATGTGTGGGAACATCTAGCACCTGCAATTCCTAGTGTTGAAGGCTTTTATAGAGAAGTTGGGGGGATGAGTGGGCAACAAAAAGATGAGAGTCCTGTCTTTACATTAATCAATGTTAATGTAATTTCAGTATTTTAATCTCCCCACAATCTTTCCTCATGTCTATCCTTCACTTAACCCTCAGTGTGTATTTTTTATCAAATCCAAATTACATTTCACTGCATAATACTCCACAGTAATAACCTACTGAGCCTGCCAGCAGGTAGAGCAGGTGCATAGCTATGGACTGATCAAAAATAACTAATTGATTGAGCAATAACAACTGAAGCAGGTGCATATGAATGACACTAAGTGATTAAAAAAACGTGTCACCAAAAACTGATTAACCAAGAAAATATTTAGCAGATTAATCAATTAAAAACAATTACAAATAGGCTACTGAGGTCCTATTTTAAACGAACAAAATCTGCACTGCACTAGGTGCAGCAAAACAAACATATTGAGTCCGTGAATGAAAGCTACCAAAGTAAATAGAAATTTAAAGCTGCATCTAACAAAAAGCCACCAGAGCAACATCAAAGCAAGTGACTGTGACAACCATGTTCCAGATTTTCTATTGTGTTTGCTTTTTCTGAGCAGGAGGGAACAAACGGCATTTATATCCACAACAATTAATTGAAAATAAAGAATGTTTTCTTACCTATAGAACTGATTGAAATAACTGATTAGTCAGCGAGGAATTTGACAAAGAAGATTGGTGAATAACAATCTTCAGCTGACTCATTTCACGTTATTTGGGGTTTTGACTGTGAGTGGAAAAATGAGTTGAAAACAAGTCCCCCTTGACTCTGGTTGATTGAACTGAGCCTTTTCTTACAAATTTGATTAAGCGAGAGAACGAACCACGTCCTAATATATTTTCTGAACATTTCAATTGTCTTATCCAGAGACATCTGTCTGCTTTTTGTTGTTGTTTTTTGCGGGTTGAGCAAAGTTATTTTTCAAAGTCTCCTGTCCTAGTTTGACATTATGGCCCATTGTGTCGGTAAATCTGATGAGAATTCATATCAGCTCTAACCAAACACCGAAGGCTCATCCACAGCGGCGAGGAAGGTGTGTTTTACTCCCACTGCTACATCTCTGCTTTTAATCCACCTTAAATGTCACCTTGAGAAACCTGACTTTCTCCTGCATGCTGAGCAACCTGTGGTGGAATGTGTGGGGGTGTGGATGTTGACACGCTGCTACATTGCCTAATATTAATAAAGCTTAGAATTAGAAAACTCAGAAACACATCATGTTGTTTGTGGACGTATGAGTTTTACTAAACTGCGTGACCTATTTTTTGAAAGTTCACCCCAGCTTGCTCGCTGTCTCTGATCATTTATACTGAGGGGGTGCTCCCTTAACAACCCCTCATGTGGCGCCCCCCTCACACACACCACCATGGAGGATCTGTTTATGAGGCTTGAGGTCAACCTCCATCACGCTGATCAGTTCACTCTTTCACCAGGCAGCCACCGCTCCGTCTCCCAGCTGCGGCTGCAGCGCGCAACAAGAATCTCGGTGAAGACCCCCCCCCCAAAAAAAAAATAAAAATAAAATACAAAATCAGCATGCAACACGACAACCATGCCTTTCCCCCGCAGTAAAGCACATACATAAAGTCAGACGCGCTCCTCTGCACTCATGTACGCCTCTTATCACACACAGTCCAGGAGAAGAGAGACAGAGGAGAGAAGATGCGGGACTGGCAGGTGGGATGCAAAATAAATGTACCTGTAACTCCACACTGTAGCCCTGATAGAAGTGTGTCGGGAACAACGCCAGCTGATGTTGCACTTGGAGGGAAACTGTATAATCCATTAACCAGAGGATGCTGAATGAAGACTCGCTGAGCGGGAGACGCGCCTATACTGTTGGCAGCAGTACTACACTGTAGTACAATCTGCCGCTGCTCCCCGCCCCGCTCCGCTCCCATTGGCCGCGCCGCGCTCATCAGCCGCGTCAGTTCACTGAGGCAGAGGAGGAAGTCACATATACAGCGATGATGAAGATGAAGGTTTATTTAGTTTTGTTATTATTATTATAGTACACATTTTATTAGCTGCTAAATAATTTGCTAAACAGATGTAGTACATTTTTGAACAGTTTAAAATACATTGTTTTCTTAGTAGAATATTTGTACTTTGAGTACATTAAAGCATGTATTTACTGCTTTTATTTGAATATAAATCATTCTGTCTTTTTTTTTTAGCCAACAGAAATTAAACTCGAGTTTATTACTCATTACTTCTAGTCAGTTACCTACATTGGCAATGCTGCTTGCAGTACATTGTAGAGCCTCAGTGGATGCGTCTCCCTACTTTACACTTGCTCCTGAAATGGGCCCGATTTTTTACACTACAGCTGGAAATTTAGGAACAAAACGAATAACTTATTAATTCTTTTTTTTTTTAGTTCACGCCGTGGTCAGCGGGGTCAAAAAGCTCACGGACACTCGTGAACCCTTTCAGTGAACATCCACACAGAGCTGTTGCAACACACCACAAACACAAAAGTGAAGCAGAATAAAGCAGTTTTCTTCGGAGATAATGTGAATATACCATTGCTGATCATCCATCAGCTACTGTAACTTGGTTTTGGTGACTGCACATAGCTCCAGACATCCTTAGCTCAGCAGCTCAGCTCAAAACCAAGTGACTCCTACAGTACATGAAGCTAAACCAAGTAAGTAGGAAATACACATGCAATGTTAGGTTTAATGGTGACTTTAATATAGGTGTGAATGTGAGCGTGAATGGTTGTCTGTCTGTGTATGTCACTCTGAGATGGCCCTGAGATGGACTGAAGACCTGTGCAGCGTGTACCCCACCTCTTGCTCAGTGACAGCTGGGATAGGGTCCCGGCCCCCTATGACCCTGAAAAGGAAAAGAGGCTAGGATAATAGATGGAAAGCCAAAGCGACTTTCAGGATTAAAATAGCACTCATCCAGTCTACGGTTGCTTGTGTTTTATGCTGACCTGTATCCAAAGAAGGTTACTACTTGATTTTGTAATAATTGTTCTAATAATGTCAACCTTTTGCCTTGCATCCACAACAGTGGTCTTCAGATTGTTTCATACTGGGTCACAATCACTACTAGATACAGTATGGAGAAACATAACAGCAGCAATAATAGGACACAATTATGATTAAGACATAGTCTATTGATTTGGTTAACAAATTCCATTTCCAGTTGTTTGCATGCATAACACACATTACATGGGCATTAGAAGGCATCATTGTCACAACTGTTATGCCACTTAACACCTAACCTACATTCAGGGTTGTTGGTTAATTTAATCAATGCAAAGAATCAAAAATACAAATAAAATAAATCACCTTCAGAGAGGGAGACTTTATGTGAAACATTCAGGGCTAACTCTCTCTAAGATGATCATTTGGTTTTTACAATTGATAATACACTAATGCCGTCATCATTCACGATGGAACAACACGGGCCCGTAAAGTTTCTGTAGCAAAATAACAGAAGGGGTGTAGCTCAGGGTTTCAATCGAACAAGGCAAGCTTTAAAGTTTACCTTGGGAATAAAGATTTTATTTTAAAAAATCCAAGCTCTGTCCGGTTTATGCTAAACGCTGACCATCCACCCATCCATCTCGTCCACTTCCCTAAGCAGATTTGCTCTGTGTTTAAATAATATCAACAACAGTTCTACCTGCTTCTGTCATATTTAATCTGGCCACTAGATGTTGCTTTATTATCAGATTGCATAAAAGGCAGAGCGTCGTTTGATGCATGGGTTCTCAATTCTGGTCTCCAAGGACCCCTGTCCTGCTTGTTCACTGTTCACTGGAACTTATCTACTGAACCATAATTATGGATTGATAACATCTGATAAAGCTTCAGCGGATGTGTGATAACAATAAAGTCAGCAGACCATAATTTTGTATTAATACTAAAACTCTTAAATGATGATTAGACAATTAATTATGTATATGGTTTTATTTATTTATTTATTTTTATATATATATATATATATATATATATATATATATATATATATATATATATATATATATATATATACGGTTGTTAACATAAAGGAACAAAGGTTTATTCCAATCCAAAGTAACAATGTTTTGTCTGTGTGCTCAGAATAACCCAGTAATTTTAAAGCCCTAAGGCTTCATGTTCCTCAGGTTGTGCAGTTGCTGCCTTGCTATGAAAGAGAATTGAATACATAAAACAAATAGGCTGTATATGTATATGTATAACTCCTGAAGTACCTGCTTCAGAATATGGGTGGAGGTTGAAAGGTGGCGCATAGCTGCAGGGCAACATTCATGTGCAAATAGGGTCAGCAATGCAATTTGCAAAATATCTCCGCTGCTGATTATTTCATCTAGGTCACGATAGCAGGTCAGAACAGAATTGCAGTCAGTGAAAGAGAAGAAGAAAAAAAAAAAAAGCTAGGATGGGCGAATGTCTTTCATCTGCCCTTGAGCACAGGGCCCATGGTCCAGATGGTTGGACGGTCCCGACAAGCTATGTTTGCAGCAGGAAATATGTCACATCCTAGGGGGTTTCTGTGCACCACATTTACATTATGGGCATTTCTCCAGAGTGGCTCCGTGTTAGTGAGCAGGTAGGAATTTAGCGGGGTCCCCGACGGATAATTGATGTGCCAGCTACTGCGGGAATCAAGCCTGTGACCTTTCAGCTAGGATCAGTCAGTCCCACCACCAGGACACCCTTCCCCCTTTGGAGAGGTGTTCTTTGATCACAGCTGCACACTGGCCACTGAATGGAGCTGTGAGAAGAGAAAATGTGTCAGGGCCACATGATCTATTTTTGTTCATTTGTAGAATTCTTTGCATCTCATTACTCAGCGCTCGGTATTGGAATACATTGATGACATGCATTATGGAGGAGTGGTTGTAGCTCAGTGCTGAATATTAATTTTTCCACATTAGCTTCATATTTGCATCTCGTTGCATGTTATGTGGTTTGTCATCAACTGATGCACTTGGCAACAAAAGACATAAATGCAAACACACCCACTGAAATAGCAGCACTAGACGCACTTACTCCCAGTTGTGTTGTGAAGCATAAGAAGCCGAATTTGGGCCATTCCTAAAGGTTGTTAATTTATGGATGAAATCCCTGCCTCGGGTAACAAGATGCACTTTTTGTAGCGTTCCGTAAGGGGGAATCAAAAGTAGGAATCATTTCCCCAAAGACAGTGGATCCCCCCCCCCCCAAAAGTTCAAACACGTGCACTTGAACAAGGTCGTATTACTCTGAACACGGCAGGCAGCTGCAATTAAGCTTTTCAAACGTGACCCAGGTTTTTGTGGGTAGCCTTGATGTGAGCCTGCAGCACACATTTCTGTGGCTGGCACACTGCATCAGCTCCTATCTTTCCTTTTTTTCCTGTTTTTTTTTTTTGTGTATGTGTGTGTGTGCTTTGAGCTGCTGCACAAAGGGAGCAAATGCCACCATCAGTCTCTGCCTTGGTAGCAACCGACCAACACCGTGGGCATAAATCTGACCAGAACACTGAACAAAATGCAAGCTGAATGAAGATCTCAAGACTCTCATGAAATGAAGAAACTAAACTGACATATTCAACAGTCTTATGAACTTCAGTCTTATGAAGTGTTATATAATATCTCTATCTGTGTGTGTATCTGCAGCTGGTTTCTGATGGCATAAAAGAAATTGGTCCAATAATTTTGAATTTACATTGAAATGTTAAATGAATTGCTGGAGAAGCACAGATGTGAAAGGCTGTACAGTACATTTGTCATATTTGTACGATTTCTCAGATGTGAATGTTAGAGAATCTGAATTAATTCATAAAAAACAAAGAGGATATAAAATCATATAAGAACACAAGACAATGCTTGTGAAATATGTAACATTTAATTATTAATGTGTCACCTTACTTGAAGGTGGACAAAAAGAGTAACACAGTAAGTGGTCTTCTGGACACCTTGAAGACCAACAAGTCCTCCAACTTTAACACCCAAGGTGCTGATGTCGGATTGGTTTTAAAACCTGGTCCAAAAAATATCAAAAAGAATAACTGATAGTAGGGTAACTATGATTTACTGAGGGACTGCTAGGTAACTATTTATTAGAGTACACAAAAAAAATATCTAATGACTAAGTTAACCAGGAATTATTCCGTTTCACAGATACTTATCAAACAATTATTACCTACTTTGAAAAATATTTTTATTTTAAAATTTGGTGATGAGTCTGTGACTCTCAGGAAAAAAAAGCCATGGCCCTGTCAACGACAAATTGGAAGTGATGCGAGGGTTCACACCCAACGCTTAACTTATTAAAAAACAAAGATGTGGCTATTGACTTTAGAAGGTGGTCCAACACACCAAAGCCCACTAGGATTAAGGGACAAATTATTAAAGAGGTGCAACCTTAGAAATGACCTCGGAACGGTAATTTAAAGAACACAGCAAAGCAATATGCAGGAAAGGACACTGTCTGTGAAAGTTGTCCCATTTCCATATCGATAGGACCACGACGACTCTCTTTTATCACGCTTTTATCTCTTATATGTCTTGGTTTGGAAACCTGTCCTTGAAAGAAAGAAATGTACCGCATCAGATTATCAAATGGTCAAATTGGTTCGTTGGAGAGCCATGTTTGACTCTGGAGTCCCTGTGCAGTTGCAGCGGATAAGCAGCTCAATCTGTAGTGATGACCCCCATACGTTAGCCCATGAAATTCAGTAGCTTCCATCTGGCTGAAGATTTTAAGCACCGTGATCTAAGACCAAGTGCTACTGGTACAGTTTTTGTTCCAGCTGCTATTGCTCTTTTAAACAAGTCTTCAGAGAACGTTTAGTACAATTTTGCTTGTTTATGTACCTGTCTAGCTGTTTCTTTTGAATCCGTTTTGTTTTCCAAATGTCTGTGTGTAATGTGGATGCCTTTCTGCAAAACAAATCTACTTACGAGTATGAATAAAGTTGCCTTACCTTGATTTATTATTATTTGTAATATGTGCCAATCTGTTCTCTAATAACTCATCATATAACTCTATACAGTCCTTAATTTTAAGCTACTCAGAAACGATTAATTCACAGGTTGTTTCCCATTAGTTCCTTAGTAACCAGCTCAAAGTTCAGTTTGCACAGATTCAAACGAGCATGTTCATTGTTTAAAATTTTGAATTTCGAAGTCCCAAAGCTGAACACTTTCATTTCACCAGGGAAGCTCCATCATATCTACATAGAGTTGAGTTTTTAATAAACGCTAAAATCAGCTTAGTACATTGGGGTTGGATTAATATACACAGCTACACACACACACATACACACACACACACACAAAATGGGAGAGAGAGCAAGAGAGAGACACACATGCATCTGCCAACAAGCACAAAGAACAGACAGAGGTGACAGGGATCTCTGGAGAAATGGCATGACAGTGGTGGAGATGACACATCCTGACAGGTGAAATATGAGTTCCACTGATGTAGGGAGCAGTGGGATAAGCCAGCAGGCTACACACACACACACACACACACACACAGACAGAGAGAAACATACATTTATATCTCGTTGTACCTTTCCTGTACAAATTCCTCACCTTACTCCAAAGTTCCTATACATCACTGCAGCTCTTGCTGTGCACAAAGATGTCATTCTTCCTGCTTTCACCTTCTGTCTAAAAACAGAGTGAGGGAAAATGATCACAGCCTATAGCCACATGGCACATTTTACAGTATTAAACCAAAATTAGACTGTCAGAATGTCTGAGGAGCAGGGGACAAAATGTGCTTATAGTTGATAAATATGACAAAACCTACAGTTGTTTGAAACTATGAATGGGAAGATTTATACAGTAAATAGCCACTGTTTATTAACACCATTTAAATTCGGTAACAACACCACAGCCACAATCCCCCCCGACGACAGTTCATCGCTCGGTTTCGCCGTCACAAAGGGAAACCAGACACCGTTCCAGCTCCTCCAGCAGACAAGAACCTGTTACAGCTGCAACCACACCAGGTTAGAACAACGTTTCGGAGAGTTGAGACGAGGTTTTCCCGGGTGTCTTATCAAGGCCTGCGCAGACCAGCTAGCAGAGATATTTACAACTATCCTCAACCTCTCGCTACAACATTCTGTGGTCCCCCCCTGCCTTAAATCTACAACCACCACCTAGCATTCAATAGCTCTGCCCAATTATTGCAAAGTGCTTTGAGACTGTTTGTCCCCAACATCATGTTTGCCATCCCTGACCAACATCAGTTTGCATACACAGGAAACAGGTTGACAGAGGATACTGTCATGATGGTGCTTCTCACAGCCCTCAGTCACCTGGACCAGAGTAACACCTATGTAAGGATGCTGTTTGTGGATTTCAGCTCTACATTAAACACAGTTATCCCCTCAAAACTGGTTACAAAACTTAGCAACCTGGGCCTAGGCAGTTCACTGTGTGCATGGATTCTGGACTTCCTCAACACACCTCAGTGAGTCAGGATGGGAGATCACACCTCCTCTGCTCTCATCCTGAACAGAGGAACACCAGAGGGTTGTGTTCTCAGCCCCCTCCTTTTCTCCTTGGCTCCTTCTTTGATGCCTACAGGAAGGAGGTCAAACATCTGATGGACTGGTGCTCCCATTACAACCTTGACCTCAACACAGCCAAAACCAAAGAACTCTAGGTTTCAGGAAATCCAAAAAGTCTGCTCTCCCCACCCTCTCTATTAAAGGTGAGATGGTATAGATGGTGGACAGCTTCAAGCTTCCTGACCCCCTGCTGGTCAACTTCAACAGGGCTCCTATCGAGACCATCCTGACTTACTGCGGCAGACTGTGGTTTACCAGTTACACCACCAAGAAATGCAGAGACATAAGAGAGGATTATCGGAACCACACTAGAAATCCTGTGTGTTTGTTGTATGAGAGAGGCTGGTTAGTTGCATACGATAACTAGAAGGAACAAATATGTAGACTTAGTGCTCAAAGATTGAGCAGGTACTTTTTTGACTTAAAGACAATAAAAGTTCAATTTGGTTTGTAAGAAATATGCTATAAATCCAACAATCTAGCAATTTTCCAATATTTTGTTCGTCCCTTTGGGCACCATTGTTGTTGTCACCCCTCCTGTCCCCACTGAGTCTGCCTATTAACCTAGACCACAGTCTTTAAGTGATGGAAGAATTACCAATATCTTAAGGTTAAGTCTGAACGCCAGTAGGTGTAGATCAGCAGAAAGTATAATGTCCATCTTAGTGTCCTACAAAGATGGGGACTCCAGTTGCACTTAAGTTACATTCATAGCGATTTGAGACTTGACTTCAATCAGGTCTCTTAAGTCAAGTCTCTTAAGTCAAGTCGACTTACGTCAAGTCGACTTAAGTCTCTTGAAGAGGAGGAGGACAAAACATCTTTCAAAAATGTAGACTTAGTGCTCTAAGATTGAAAAAGAAAAAAAACAATTTTAAGAAAAAAAAAGTTCAATTTGACTTGTTATGAAATGATAAAGATTTAAAAAAGAGTGAGCATAGAATGAAAATAATTTGATGGAGACAAAAGTGACAAGGTGATTTAAGGTCGAGCCTGAACTGATGACTGATGACATTCCTGATACTTTAAAGGTAATGGACATGCAACTTCTTTTGTGGCTTGGGGGTCTAGAGGACTCATGCTCTGTATAGCATGAGGCTGATTTTCTAATCACCATATGGTCAAGAAGTTATGTCAGTATCATTATTAATGTAACAAAATCTGAAATAATCTAATGACATTAAAACAGCACATCAGTGCATGTAGACATATGTATTTAGACACCATTTGTTATTATATGCAGAGTAAGAAATACTAAGAATAATACAGTTATCATTGGTAACTCATTCATTCTTAAACTTGTAAGTCTAAATCATGTGCAAGAGATTACCACTCAAATTTCATAAACCAAACAAATATGCATTAATTAATGTGATATAGAACTGGATATGAGTAAAACATTTCAAAACATTACAAAATCTGAACTAGTGAGGTCAGATTAGTCAGCATGTGGTTAAGAGATATAATGAACAGTCTTACCATTTGGTGGTACTGTTGTTCCATCATACATTTAGCAGTAATTTTCAAAAAACTATTATCTTTGCAGGTTTTTACCGGATTTTTGACCTGGATAAAATGTTATGAAGTCACTTAGGGGAACTTATTATTCAGGTTTTAAGAAAGTTGCGAGATTCATTCATACAGATTTTGGACTTGTATTGGACTCAATATGTTCATGCATGATGTTTTATGTTTTGGCCTGAATCATAATGGTGTAGTCAGGACATCCAAGTCAGGATCCTACGAGTTTAACCTGAGTTGGATCCTGATAACTTTAACAGTTTCACACACCCACTGGAGAATTCTGACATTCTCCTGACTTTGTCCGGAAGCTGTGTATGTGAAGACACAAATGTCCGACATTATCCAGACTTTCTCCTTTGAGCCTCTTAGTACAATGTCTGTATTATGTGCATGAGCTCATGCATGCAACACACTGCTCTGTACTGAATTGTGGTGAGGATTTAAAGTGTACAAATGGGTGTGTTGATGAAATTACTTTTAAAGTCAGGGGTCCTGTGTCCGTGTACATGTCACAAGAAACTTGAGTATTTGTTCATGTAGAGAAAGTATTTTTAAGCTTTCCAGGACATATGCATTGGGAAAAGAAAGACTCTATTACACAGTAATTAGGTTTAAAGAAAAACTTTCATTGTAATTTGTCCATACTGCAATATTTGATTTAAAGTGAACAGATGAACAGCTAATCAATACTGCTGATAAAGGAACGATGATCATTTCTTAGATATAGAAAAGGAGTGTTCTAGGCAGTCCGGATGGTGGGAGTAAATGATAGAACTCATAACTAACAACAGACTTGAGATTTGAGTATCTCTGGTGTGATGTGCATATCTAACTAGTTTTCACCAAATTATGTTTTTGTATTAGTGGAATGAGACAGTGTGGTTACTTTCTGCATTTGGCAAGTCACAAATACAGTATGTTGTTGTTCATACCGAACGTATTGTATCAGTAAATTGTTAACTTTCCCCCCCCCACTATCTACCGCAGTCAAAAATCAGGTCACACCCAAAAAAGAAAATAAAAAAAAAGAATTAAGAAAACACAATCATGGGGGAAAACAAATGCTGTCAAAATGAGTCCAGAGTCCAGGTCCAAATTCAGTCATTAGTTTAGCAGTTTTCCATCCTGTAAGATCCCGGAATGTTACACAGATCAACGCCTGGCTGATCACAGGTCATGGTTGACTGGTGAGTTTGATTAGCCTTCTCTCTGCACGCGTCTCCCTTCGTGCCTGTATGTCACTCTTTAAAATAATGCAGGCCTTCTTATTTATATTATACTCAGGTCGTGGTAGTAAATGAGCAGATGTGGTAAGTGGACATAGATGGCTGGGCACACTTGAATTTTCAGCTGCTGAGGGTTTGATTGAAATTGCTTGGTGCATAAAAGGAACACACCAGGCAATTACTCACACACACAGCAATTATGAGACAATATATGTTTGCTGAGAGTAGAAAACAAGCACAAAACACATTTTGCTGAGAGGTACGCGCTCATGAATAAATAAAGAGCTTCCCGGTGGCCAAAGAGGGTCTGCAGCTGTTGACAGATGTGGACCTTGTCACTAACAATAAGCCACAAAATGTTCTGGCAATGTGGGAGAAAATTAGTGCAGAAAAGTTGTCAACCAATTTTTATTTAGATGTTATTGTTTTTATATATCCCAGGGTTGGATATATGACAGATTTGACAGAGACTTGTTGTTATGAAGCCGCACATTTTTGTGGACAGCCTAGTTTTACATGTTTCTGGAACACAAACTTGTACCTGAGCCCTTTGTGGTCAAAACCGAAAAAGCTCCAGCTCAACTACCATCCATGCAAAAAGAATCAGGTGGAAGTGGAAGTGTCTATTAGGTGAAATTCATTAAAGTTTTACTTTAAATACTAATACTAAATACTAAATGATATTTATTGTTTATTAAACTTTGATGATTTCAAACATGCTATTTCAAAGTAGCTGCACTCTTTATTGTGTAAAATATACTCTATAATATACTATATAATATATTGTTTTTAATTATTACTTCACAACAGTCTCAATTTTTAAGTTGTTGTAAGTTGTTGAGGAGTATGATGCAGTGGTTTCTGTTTTCATTTAAGAGAGTTGGTTTTTGTGGATGTTAAAAAAAAACAGCAGCATCTGTCTCCGGTGTCTTTGGTTTGCAAACCCCATTGAGGTTTGTGTCTTTCGGGTGAGTATAGCCACATTTCAGTTTTTCAGAGCCTGCCTTTCCATTGTGAGCTGAAGTGGTTGAGATATTGTAGTACGGGAGACAGTGGACTGTGGTGGAGGACCATGAAGAACTAGAGAGTTGCCTTTTACTCTTAGTCGAACCAGTGTCCGCAACTGGTATCCACTAGGCTGCCTATTTCCACATCCTAGAGACATGGCAGCACTGGCATTGGAGAAATCCATCTGAAAAACTCAGTTTTGGTCTCTACCACTGTTTATAGGTGAAATATCTGGTCTTTAGTTGCGGCTGTAAGTGCTACAAGTTAATTTTTGTTGTATGGAAGAGCAAAACGATGAACTGAAACACACTATAATGCTGGCAGAGATGAGGCCAAGTATAGAGTTGCTTAAGACAATGGGGGGGATCCAGCCTACTGGGCACAGGGGCCCAAGAAGACATGGAAGCCACTGGGTCCGAGTCTCTTTGAGTTTGAAGTAGTACAGTTAAACGTCTCAAAATGACCACAAATAGACAAACCATTAAATGACTCAGAAAGGAGTCAACAACATATAACTATGACCAAATCAACTAACAGAGATGAGGGTGGGGTCCCCTTCTATTTGCCTAGGAGCCCATTTTCTGATGATCCGTCCATTCGTGATGCTGTGGATTTGCTACAGAGTGATACCATTCGCACTGCGCCCTGTACTGTGGCATTTAAAGGTTCATTAGCTTGTTCAGTTTTGCCACTCAGTCTGTAATTTATGCTGTGTGCCTCCGAATTTGAAAAAAATCTTAAGCAATGACGAAGAAGAATGTAGGAGGGCTTTCTGATGGATCTAGTAATCCTTGTGCTGTCATACAGGCCTGAGTCAAGCTCTTAGCTGTCTGGCAGACATGCAATCTGAGCCCAAAATAAGACTGCCAGCACAAACACGTAGCTCTGAGTCAAGGATCCTTTGGCAGTGCTTTTTCTTCCTATCCCCCAACCCCACCCGCTCCCAAAGGGTGAGATACTCCAGGTAACCACAAGCATCAGTTGTGAAGCTGGGGGCCACTAGTGAGAGAGCCATGACTCCATTATTCTCCAAGGCTGTTTGACAGCGAGGCCGCAAGAGTTTTCTTTTCAAAGGACATTAAATCAATGAATTTCTAAGCTGTAGAAATTGATATACAACCGAATTGAGTAGTTCACACTCAGAAAAGTTCACAGGCTTGTAAATAGCAGCATAAACACGCCTGTCATGTGTTCAGCAGCTACACCTCTGTAGGATGCTTAAGATAACACGGCTGTTTGCATGATGAAACACACATGCAAACATATTCCGCTTCTCACACACACACAGACACACACACACACAACACACACTGACAGGCACATACACATGCTGAAACAAACTCTACAGACAACAGATGGTGAAAACAAGAATGCTTGCTTTTAATTTTGCTGCACAAATCAGTGGTGCAGACATTTTTTGTGCTGCTGTAATAAAATGTGTCTGCCAGAAGTCATCTCTACCTGGAACATCTCAGGGAATTCAATTTTGTGAAATGCAAAAAAAAGAGGACCGTAACTGCCAGTGCCATGAGTCAGCACAGTTTTAGTGGTACCCGTACTGGTTCTGCTGGTACCACTTATGTCACTAATGCTACTACTGCTGTTTTTACTATTAGTTCTTTCATTGCTACTATTAGTGTTGCTCCATTAGTACTACAGCTGCAAACAAAAGCAAACAAAAGTTATTTTATTTTTTTTAATGACAACCTATAAGAATACGGTTTAAATGATTCATGACCATCAACAGGCTCAAAATTATAGACATACAATATTGCAAATCTCATCAATTTCATGGAAAATATTAGCTCATTTTGAATTTGATGGGATCAACACATCTCAAAAAAGTTGAAACAGGGGCAACAAAAGGCCGGAAAAGTAATTGCTGCCAATCAAAAACAATCAGAGCAATCTGTGACAAACTGCATCTAAAAATTGTCGAACAATTTCAGAAAATTGTTCCTCAATGTAAAATTGCAAAGACTTTGAAGATCCTACCATCAGCAGTATATAATATCATCAAAAGATTCAGAGAATCAGGAGCAATCTCTATGTGCAAAGGACAAGGTCAAAGGTCAAAAGTGGACGTGTGTGAGCTTTAGGGCCTCAGGCAGCACTGCATTAACAACAGGCATGATTCTCTACCTGACATCACTGCATGGTCTCAGGAACATTTCCAGAAATCACTGTCTGTGAACACAATTTACCATTCAATCCACAAATGTTAGTTAAAGCTGTATCATGCAAAGAAGAAGCAATATGTAAGAAACACCGCCGTTTTCTCTGAGCAAAATGGAAAACTGTTCTGTGGTCAGATGAATCAAAATTTGAAATTCTTTTTGGAAACCATGGACGCTGTGTCCTTTGGACCAAAGAGGAGAGGGACCATTCAGCTTTTTATCAGCGGACAGTTCAAAAGCCTGCATCATGTCGAAGTGTCTTTGAGCAAGACACTGAACCCCAACTTAGGAGCCGCTAAGTTGGGGTTCAGTCTTGAGTGAGCATTGGCCAGGTGCATAGTAGCTCCCCCATCGGTGTGTGAGTGTGTGTGTGTGTGATTGTGACTGCGAATGGGTGAATAAGAAGCAGTGCAAAGCGCTTCGAGTGCCAATAGGTAGAAAAAGCGCTATATAAGTGCAGACCATTTACCATTTATCTGGAAATGCACCATCAGAAGAAAGTGAAGAGAAAAAAGAAAAAGAGCAACAAAAGCAACAACAAAACATCGGGCAGGTTGGTAGGACCAGTAGCTGCACGCTGGAAAACACACAGCTTCAAAGCCGGGGACACCTGCAGAAAGAGACAGAGAGCAAGAAGGACAAAGACAACTACAGGAGAAAACACACAGAGTTAATCTCATACAGTGG
Source organism: Channa argus (assembly GCF_033026475.1). Lineage (NCBI taxonomy): Eukaryota > Metazoa > Chordata > Actinopteri > Anabantiformes > Channidae > Channa > Channa argus. The sequence goes on from NC_090207.1 coordinate 24,224,576, forward strand.
TGCCAATTGTGGGGTGAGAGGAGAGGAGAGAGGGACAAGAGGATGAAAGGAGCTCAGTGGATCGGTGGGGGGGGGGGTCTAAGCCTATAGCAGCAGACTTAAAAGTAAATAAATATTTTCAAATGAAAAAAAATATAGAAAAAGTAACAATAATGAAATACTTATTAACATACAATGGCATCTTCTCACCAGAGTGCACAGGTTGTATGTTTAGTTATAATTGTTTTCAAATTTGACCAAATTTAGCAGAATTCCCCAGCTTTGTAAACGGGACACAAACCAAGTTGCTTGGACCAGGTAGAGTAATTACAACCACTCTGTCCATGAAGTGCTGTTGTTCCGTTCAGCATTCTTGTGACTGCACCTTCGCCGGTAGAGAAATGACCAATTCGAAAGGCCTATACAGCCAAAAGTCTAAAAAGGGAGAAGCTAAGCAGAACAATAATTGAAAAAGAATGTCTTTGCAGGAGCACAAGTCTGGGTAGCGTGTGGTGTGAGTGTTTGGCATCTGTCTACGCAGTCTCCGCCACAGCGGACCCTCAGTCCAACAGGGTGATTTATTAGCAAATACATGCTTAATCAGCTCCCAACAGCACTACGTGAACCTGTACGGCCGGCTGTGGGCCGTGTTTGCAAATCTCATTTATCATTCACAAACCCTCCCCTCCACTTCTCTGCTCAAACAGACAGAGGGAAATTAACACTGGCCTGCAATTATGAGCCAACAGTGAAAATCCAATTAAACTTCTGACACTCATTCAGTGGCAGCGCAATGCCTGGTGGCAACAGATTCCCAGATTCTTCCTGATTGACAGTCAATGTTTATCAAGAGTCTGCTGAAATACCCTTTAGCAAGGCATAAGTGCTATATCTACTTAGACGTCTTAATATTTGCCAACATCAAGTGTTTAAAATGGTAACATGAGGTTGATTTCCAGTGGGGTGTTAATCGTTCTGACCTGTCCTGTCATGCGAAGGCTGTTAACTACACAGGTCACCTCGATGCCCTGTGCTGAGCCTTTTTCACTTCATTTGCTCTTGATTTAAAGTCCTAAATGATCACAGTAAGAATGGGAACTTCCTTCAGTTACAGATCATGATGTTTCTGTCTGCAGAAGTGCTGTGATCAACAGAAGCCTGGCCGTGTGATATTTTTCAGGGGTTGGCTATGATGGTGGAAAGTGGACAAGCCCCTGTGAAATTGGGAGCAGGGAATCGAATGCTGATCAGCCAGTCTGTCGGCTCTTGGGAGGTTACACTGTGGAACCTCCGGAGTTATAGCATTTGATGTTGTACACTAATCGGGCTGGTCAGTCATGGGTCAAATGTGCAAGTGGCCCACTGTTTTTAGCCTGCACCACTGATTGTGCCTTCAGCAAAAATGATGAGGAAAGGGGAACGTTATTAGTGGGCTGAATCTTGAACTTAATTGTATCATTTTCATTGGACCTCCTCCTTTACTTTGAAAAGCCAACACTTGACTCTGTTAGCAATTAGACTCATGTTTTACTCTCAAGGTGTTACATTATCTTAAAAACACAAATATAAAAAGAGGAGTCAGAGTTGATAAGTAGAAAAGTACATTTACTTACATACTTACATACATACATACTAACTGAGAAGCACTTGTCCTTTATTGCATTATCAACCTTTTCATCTTTTTCTTCATTTCTTCAATCAACTTTTTTCTTTCCTCAACAAATTATACACTAAAACTTAGGTACTTTCGTGTTCTTTCAGGAAATGTGACAGGACTTACAGTTCTCTAAGTATTTGGCCAGAAATGCTGAAGGTCCCATTGGAGCCCATTTTAAGGGAGCACTAGAAATGCTCCTTATATCACAAATGGGGGCTGTTTGAAAACTGGTGAAGCCTTCTGCCACTGACAGTTTTTTAATTTTGTTAATAGGACTAATACTTTTTACATGATACACAGTGGATGTGTGTTTCCTGTATTTCAATGGTACAATGGTAGTTTGTGGTAAAGTCTCCCTTAATTGCACACACAACCACAGACACAGATGCAAAATACGCTTTCAAAATAAAAGCGACTTTGATACTAGCAACAGTTTCCAGGATTTTCTACTTTTATCAATGTTTTTTTTTAAATATTTTTATATTAAAAGTTTTAACTATTTTAGCAAAGGCAAAACATTCAACAATCTTTAAATTGTTCAGCTTCAATTCAGATTTCAGCAAAAGCAAAAATTTCAGCTCTTTCAGCAAAAACAGGCCATTAACAGTGCTTTTTCGTTTTAAAACGCTCTTTTTTAAAAGTCCAAATGACATTTAGGTTTATTTTCTAATGTCAGTGATGTTACCATCAACTGCTGCTGACATTACCTACGTCTCTGCTACACCTCTGTTAGCTATCTGAACATACGTGATATTAGTGCAATGCACTGGTCGCTATTGCATTTATGTTTTCAGTTTTGATACCCTGGCAAATACATGAAAAAAATAGTTTTCTGTTCATTTTTCCTATCTGATAGAGTGCAGAGATATGAAGCCAATCAGCAAAGCCCTCAGTTATTCCAGACAGAGGCAGACTAATAATCAAGGCATTTTGTCACTGTCCAGAACAGCCATCAGACCAGCTGAACTCATGCGGAACCTGCTGGCTCACAAATTAATCAGACAGCGTATTTATCTGAGTAATAACATGTATTTCTACATGTAGAGCTGCTGCTGTGGAGATACTGGTACTATAGCAACAACAGAGAGAGGGGCACCTAGAAACAGAAAGGGTTTCAAAAGACATTTCAAATATATTCTGCATGAGGAAATAACAATAAGTGAGAAAGAAATATGACACATAAACTGACATTGTTGGTATTTGTGATACTTTTGATAGTTTACATTTATGTATGGGCTAATATAGTTATTTTAGCTACCATAAGCATATTGAGAAACCCGTGCCAATGACGGCTTTGTGTTTTCATGTAGCACTACTAGGTCAAATAAAAAATAAAAGGGGGCTTGATGCATTTTGCATGAAACAGTATAAAGTAATGGAAAAAGTCTTATTAGATGCAAAAGAAAAAATATGGTGCTGCAAAATGTCAGCGATATGCAATTATTTATGATTTATAGGTGTAACATATGAACACTGTGTTAAATGAGGCAGGTAAAACTTGCAGGAGACAATTGGCTGCAAAGCTTCAGGGCTGTTTACGCTGTTTCACCAGGTGTGGAAAAAACACATTTAGTGGAGTTGTGGACAACATTCAATGTGGCTGGCACCAGCACCATCGAGGGGCTCCGGCAAAAAATAATAAGTCCTGCAGCAGAAAAGTTTTTTTGTGTTTAGTACCATGGCTCACTGTGCCATCACTACTTCTATGTTATTTTACCAGACAGCATTTACATGCTAATGAAATAACTGCTCACCGCCTACTTTAATGATCAAACACCCTAATTTCAGTGAGCGGATTCTTAAAGCAGTATCTGACATTGCTAAATATTTCCATGCACCCAGAGTTTTATTACTTCAAATTATGATTTCGGTTGACAGTGGAGCTTCCTGTATAAAGTGAGGCATGGAAGCTCATCAGTTTGGCTCATTTGTTGCAGTTACTGTAAGTTCAGCTCATTTCGGCTGCTGGGGACAGTAGCACTAGACTTGGTTATTCACAAAACCTGGTCATTCACTTTAGCATTGCTTCTGTTAGGAATTAATAACTTGCTGCCAGCTGAAACATATACATAACTGCAGTAGTTATTAAATACAAATAATCTTTTACCTATCTGTCAGCGTTGGGGCCCAGTGGTAGAGCATTGGGTTGGGATGCAGAAGGTTCAAGCCCTTGGTGCCTCTTCCAAGCCCGGATAAAATGGGAGGGTTGCAGCAGGAAGGGCATCTGGTACAAAATATAAAAAAAGAAAATAAAACTTATGCTCAAGTCAATTTGAAGAACATGTTCCACTCTGGGACCCCTGAAGGAACAAGCCAAAAGCCACTGATCTTTTTTCCGCTTCATTATATCCAGGCAGCATTTAATGAAGTAGTAATTTCCATAGAAAACAACAAAATCAGTCGGAGAAAAATAATCTGGTCACTAACAATTTGTCTTCACTTTTCTCTTCACCTTGGGCCGAGGACCATGTCAATCACATGCAAAACATAAGGCTATTCCAAACTGATTTTGAAAAATTAGGAAACCGCAATTACTGCTCCGAGATTGGCTCTGCCAACTACTGAAGTTGCAGTTTACATTCATCTCTGTCCAGACTCATTCAGTCAGATCCTCCACGGGTCCAACAGGACATTTTCTGCCAGATGTGATCAAATTCCAAGCATTTCTGAGATTGACAGCATTGACCACCAAAATCAAGTAATTCATCCTTAATATTAATAATGATAATACATTTTATTTATAGGTGCCTTTCATGACACTCAAGGTCTCCGTACAGATAAAACAAAATAGAAGAACAAAATACAATAAAAGTCAGATAAACTGTAAAGGTCACCAAACACATAAAAGTCAAGTAAAAGAATTACAATAAAAGATACTAAAATACAATAGAAAACAATTAAACATGGACAACTATCATCTGTAGAGACATCTGTGCAGGCCAACCACTTGTAGACAGCTGGGATTTTAAGTGAATTAATATTATGAAGGTCAGGGGGGAGGGACATACATACAAACACATTTAGTATTTCTAGAGCTGGTCCAATGGGAGACAGTTACAGATTAAACAAGGAATTGTTTTTCTTCTGATGACCCCAAGGGGAACTTCATCATGTGTAGATGTCATCATGTCCAGCTACCACGTTGCTTGCTCTCCTATCAGTGGCACTGATGCTGCTACTAGAGGAGATAGTGCAACACATTTAGTTGAAACCATCCCCAGGCTGTTACCTTGCACTTATCCTCACCTTGCCAGACAGACAAAAAGAGGATTAAAGCTCAGTACGTCGGCTAGAGTGACGGGAGAGGGAAGAAAACAATGCCAGTTGAGAACCACTCAGCAAATCCTCCTCTAGCCTCATTATAACCTCAAAAAGTGATAACCAAGGTCCTAGAGTTCTCAGCCATGACAGAAAACTGATCACTCGTTATCAACATGGACCTTCAGTTCCCCTGATTAAGGTTGCTGCCATGAGCAACAACAGACAGCAGCTTTCACTGCTACTAGTCCAGCTGAAATGCATCACATAGTTTCATTACATTTACTCAAATATCAGGCTGATAGTGTCATTTTTAGAATGACCACATATTGACCTGTGTTGTCCAGCTCCCCAAAGATTCATATAATGCAGGGTGTTATACATTAATCAATGAACTGATCGGTAGTTCACCGGTGGTCTGTTGAAAACTGTTTAACTGAGGATTTCAATGTTTTAAATGTTTTAAAAGTACTGGGCACTTTGGAGCAACACAACACAGTAAAAATGTCATTGAAATATCATCACCTATTAAAATTCATAGCCTGCCTATTTCCATATTCATTTGGAATGTGTCCACTAAACAAATCTAATATTTCAGCCCTGTTGTAGCTCTCCTGAAAAAATGGGTCTTTAGCTGCTAAATATTTTTTTTTTCTTGTGCTGTTTCAAGTCCAAGTAATGCTTTGATGGAAATATAGCTGCTGAAAACAAAGTTTGGGGGGATAAACCAGAAACAGCGCTAATGCCCTCAGTAGAGCTGAGGGGAATTACCGAGTCTGCCGATGATCCTTTTTTTAATCTGCTCTTACAACGAACCACTTTCACATCACATATTGTCAAGACTTTTATTGTCAGTGTAAATATATTAGGCTAATTCTATCAGCTATGAATAATATATGAAGTACACTGTACTATACTCACTTATTATCCAGTATTTAATGCTGACAAACCAGCAAACAAAACAAAAAAAAAAGAATTCTGCAGGAGTCATTATATCACAAAAGCACTAACTTAAATCATCTCCATTAACGCCCCTGATTTTATGATCATCTACTACAACAACAGTCCTAGCTCCCACCCCCACTTTCCCAAACAGAAACACACACACACACACACAAACCCACACTGTGCATGAACTGATTAACAGTTCACCCAGCGAAATGGCTTGTTGCTAGAGGGCCAGTGTCCTCTGGAGAGAATACGGTTGACAATGGAGGGGAATACACCAAAAGTATGTGAGGCAACAGATCAATAGCCCACAGCTAAACATACCATCAATCATTCAGACACATGTGACCCAAGGCACAGTGCCTCCACCTACCTCATCAATGATGATGAATAAACTATGACCCCTGGGACCATTCAATTCAAATGCAAGTGGATTCGGTTTAACAGCACAGCTGTTTGCTATTTGTTTTCTTTACAGCACAGTTCTTACATGGATAATAACATGAGAATCTGCTGTGTGCTGTAGGTGTGATATCATAGCCTTCCATTGTAATGTTTGAGAATAGCACCATCTTGAGGTACTTTATCCACAAAGGATGCAAACTTTGCATCACAATTTAAATCTGTGCATATCTTTTTAACACATTTTCTGTGTACCAAAATATCAAAAAAAGTATTCTTTCATAATTCTTTAATTATTACAATAAAGAAAGACAGACATAAACCATTATGTTTTACATTCTTTTGTAGAAAATGTGTTTTAAATAAATGGTTTTCCTTCATAAATTGGTCATGAAATGCTTGAAATTTTGTCAGATCTTCACTAATACCAAAGACAATATTTGTAAGCTGATAAATCACATTCCTAATCTTTCATGTCTTTATTGAACACAACAATCAAATGTAGAAAGTAAAAGTGGAAAAAGTAATGGTAACGCTAGGTTTCTAATGTCACTAACAATCAACGGGAGTCAGGTGTTAGCAGACCTGGAGCCTAATAAAACTAGAAAATTGAGGTCTGGTTTAGAGCTATTGTACTTTGACTTATAAAACCACTTAAACATTGTCAGATTGCTATTCAGAAGCAGCATCAGCTGATGTCAACCATGCCTCACAAAAAAAGGGTTTTTGATTTTGCTCTAGCTGGAGAAGGTTACAGAGTGATCTCAAGTCCTTTAGACATCCATCAGTCCGTAGACAATGTCCATAAAATGGAGAAAATATTTGGCACTGTGACTACTTAGAAGTAGCCAAGATCACTGCTAAGGCACAATGCAGAATGTGCAAGAGGTAACAGCTAAAGACGTAAAGGAGTCACTGGAATTGGTTCACATCTGTTCGTCAGTCAAACTTACAAAACATTGAATGGAAATTGCATCCATGGCAGCTCAAAGCAGAGATTGGTCTTTATAAATCAACGTTGCAGCAGATCTATTTTGTAGACGGGTGAAACAAAGATTACTTAAGAATAATTGTCCAAAATTGCTTCTGAACATTGTGCAGTTCTAATTTACAATTCATAAATTTTGTTACTCAGTAATTATCCTTTAGTGACAGATTCCAGAGAAGTCCAACTTCCTATTAACTTGATTTATAATTGTTATAAAACTCCAATGACAAACAATCAGACTGACTTGATTTGCTGTTTTATTTGGATATAGAATAAAAGAAATGCCTCAAAATCTTATTTTTTTGACCAGATTCTGTGGAACTACTTCTGGTTTTTACTCCAGAAACATGCCATTAGTTGAAAATCATGATTATAAGCAACTGTTAGTCCACCCATCTATCTCAGGGCAGACATAAAGACAAAGACAGACAACCATTCACTTTCTCAGTTTTTTTTTTTTTTGGTTTCTCTTTTTGTCTGATGAATGGCAACAAGGAGACAAAGAAAAGAGTAAAGAGAGGAAATATATCTGAGTTCACCACTCTACACCTCATTTGACAGCATTTCAACCCAAACCACTGCCATTCTTTTCCAATAACCACAAGCAGGCCGTTGGAATTGTTTCCAGTCATGAACAACATTCCAGAAGGGAAAAAAAAGGCAGGAAAAAAAAAGTCTAACCTGAAGCACAGTGAGCACACACGGCTGTCACCACTCAGGGAAGGCTGGGAAAGTTTGTGGGGGGTTGCCGGTCGTACGCCAGTTGTGTCCACAGAGGTGGAGGGCTGCCAGGCAGCTGCAAGTTTGTCTTGGCACCCTACAGTGGAGTGAATGGAGAAGAAGGAACCTCTTGTGCAGCCAAGTTGAGGATTGAATATCAATGTAAATGTCCAACAGCATCTAATCTCATCCTCTCCTGGTCTAAGTGGAAGAGAGATCAGTATCCTGTGACCAGACTGGAGGTCAGACAATATGCGGGAATCGTTTTATCATTTGTCTTAAGCTTCTTGGAGGCAATGCTTGGCGCGATCTAGCACAGTGTAGCTCAGTTGCCAGTTTGAAAAGCATCTTAAATATGATCAGCGTCTGCTGGTCATTTCTGTAGTTTCCCTGTGGCATGAGATTTGAATAATAAAAAAAATAACTTAATAATTATGATAACAGAAACTTCAAAAAGTGAGCATGACAAGGAAACTGTACCCTAAGTATTTGTATTGCCTTTTCTTCTTCAGGTTTTATTCTAAAGATCCCAACACAAATAAAACTAACTCAAATCAGATGGGATTTTTAAAAATCTTAAAAGCAGTGGCAACAGAAAAATAATTGAGCTCTGGATTTCTTAACTGAACGTCCACATGTTTTCTCCACGTCTTTTAACTCTTACTGTGATTGAGTGTAAGTTTGTTTTCCCTGGATCCCAGCAATGCAAAAAATTGACACTGACCCATATGGAGCACAAGAGGGAGCCCCACACCAGCTGGTCAGACCAGACTGCAGAGGCCTGCTTGAACAAAACATATCAAGAAGTTGACTCCTGTATATAATAAAGTAAACTACTAAAGTCTTTATTATTGAATGGCATTTCTGGGAGTGAGCGCTGTTGTTTGTGCTATTACACTGTTTATCTCACAAATGTCTTTTGTGAACTTAGCGAAAACAAAAGAACTTTATACATAATGTTTGGAAGTGTAGTCGCTCCACCGTATATGGGCAGCTGTCACTACAAGATGTATTACTGTATGTACCATAAAGCTGTTTGCTGAAATACACTGGCACAAAAAATAAACAGCTTTGGTTGGGCACAAAAAAGAAGGGTAGTTGTGGGAAAGAGTAGTGGAATCTCGGCTAAGGGCAGAGGTGAGCATTTGTGAGCAGAAATATGGTCCCATGCCTAGAAAGAGAACAACAGATGCAGTATTTGCTTTGAGGATGCTAATGGAGAAGTACAGAGAGGGTCAGAGGGAGTTGAATTGAGTCTTCGTAGATTTAAAGAAGCGTATGACAGGGTGCAGAGAGAGGAGCTGTGGTATTGTATGAGGACGTCTGGAGCGGCAGAGAAGTATGTTAGAGTGGAGCAGGACATGTATGAGAGCTGTAAGACGGTGGTGAGGTGTGCTGTAGGTGTGACAGAGGAGTTCAAGGTGGAGGTGGGTCTGCATCAAGGATCAGCTCTGAGCCCCTTCTTGTTTGCTCTGGTGATGGACAGGCCGATCGACAGGTTAGAGGCAAAGAGGGTACAGGGTCAGCAGTTCAGAGCAACAGAGAGTGTGGAAAAGAGGTGAAGAGGCGAGTGCAAGCAGGTTGGAACGGGTGGAGAAAAGTGTCAGGTGTGTTGTGTGATAAAAGAGTATCAGCGAGAATGAAAGGAAATGTTTTCAAGACGGCGGTGAGACCAGAGATGTTGTTCGGCTTAGAGACAGTGGCACTGAAGAAAATACAGGATGCAGAGCAGGAGGTAGCAGAGCTTAAGATGTTGAGGTTCTCTGTGGGAGTGACGAGGATGGACAGGATCAGGAATGAGGACATCAGAGGGACAGCTCATGTTAGTTGTGTTGTAGATAAAGTCAGAGAGGCCAGATTGAGGTGGTTTGGACATGTTCAGAGGAGAAACTGCGAATATATCAGTAGAAGGATTCTGAGGTTCGAGCTGCCAAGCTGGAGGTCTAGAGGAAAACCAAAGAGGACATTTATGGATGTAGTGAGAGAGGACATGAAGTTAGTTGATGTGAGAGAAGAGGATGCAGAGGACAGGGTTAGATGGAGGCACATGATCCGCTGATGCGACCACTGAAGGGGAGCAGGAAAAGAAGGTGGTTTTCCTGGGGTAGGTTAACATCAACACGTTCCCACAGTGTCTGGTAATGACGCTTTCTAAGACGTAAAGTCCTCTGCTGCATCATATGGACACCCCAGGTACCCTTTGGTGTTACTATTGGGTGCGATATGAGCACTGCTAATTGATGCTCCGGATGCAACGGTGTTCGATATTGTCGCTACAGGTACAGTATTGGACACACCGGGAGCATCACCTTTTGACACCAGGGGATCAACTTTATATACTATACACAAAAAACTATGTAACTCAAAACAACTTCTGGTTAGGGTTACGTTGAGAGACGACATCGGTTAGACCTCAGGGGAAGGTTAAGTTACAGAATAAATTGCATTTAAAAAAACCACACACTACAAACCGTAACAATGGCAAACACGTACTTGCTTACAATAGGAACAACACACGCCACCGAGCATCATTAAAGTCCACACGTCCCGCATTAGATCACCTAGGTCCACCTCCCTGTGAGACACTGGTGACTCTAAATTGCCCGTAGGTGTAAACGTGATTGAATGGTTTATGTCTCTGTGTTGGAGTGTTGTCCAAGGTGGACTCCGCCTCTCACCCCAAGTCAGCTGGGGTGGGCTCCAGGCCCATATGACCCTGAATAGGATAAGTGGATGGGTTTTATGTTCCCCCCCCCAAAAAAAAATCCTGTCCTGACATGGCCTCCATCTTTTTGACTCTGCTTACTGTTTTGTTTGAGATGCCTTCCAATAATTAAGATTTATGCCAGCCTTAAAGGTAGGAACAGGTATTTTATGTGGGGTTTCCCTCTCCTGCGTCACTCCACATCAGAGAGCGATGGAAAAAGGCATAATGACTTGAAAATGAAAGAAGAAAGTGAAGAGAACAAACTGTATGAGAGATAAATGCAGGGTGTGTCCCATCAGGGATATGTAAAATCTATATTTTATGGTTATTCAGCAACATCATATTGCTCTCCCATTATCTGCTTAGCTCTGTCATCAGCCACAATGCTGGAACATTGTGGCTGATCCGATACTACTCTCTTAATTTAGAAAGCCGATTTACATCCACACAATAAGTAATGTTAGCATTCTCCTTGGTTTCTTTAGAAAAAGTCTTTTAGAACTACCCATTGGTCGCCACGTTGCGCCTCCATTTTTCTACAGTGGCCCAGAAAGGACAAACAAAACACTGGCTTTAGAGAGAGAGTGTCACATTTCTACAGTGAATTACAGCAAGAGCTTGGATTTGGTGATGCTATAGCGCCAGTTAAAAGATAGAACGACAAGGATGAACAATGACTGTGTTTACACGCACTGGACGGGAAAGCCGAAATTCAGGGAAAGCAGATTTACATCCACTTGAGAAACCTGGTTATTGGAAATCTGTGTATACACGCAGCTGAGGATTAACCTGATTTCTCCTCAACCTCTGACTTATTTCGGAAGCCTGGTGCACAGATTTTATCTGTCCAGTGACAGAAAACAGTGCTTTCTTGTATTGCACCACAGTCACAGCGAGAGAAAGGGGATGGGGGGGTGGGGGGGGGGGGGGGGAAACACACAGCTCTGGGGTAAAATGACTTATTTAGACTTCTAAAAAAGCACTTTTTCTGTCGGACTTCAGACAGACTTTGTTTTAAAAATGAGGCAGGATCGCCCCGTTAATGATCTCTCCGCTCCCTTAGTCTTTCCCTCAGCTGCGGGTTCCTGTCTGCAGCCTTTTGTTGCACACATGTGCAGCCGGAGAAAGCTGATTAGAAACCTAGTTGCACGTATATACGTGGCAAATAAATAGTAACCTGGTTACTTCAGTCCATGCGAGTGAAACCTTTGAGAAATAAAATTTGGAGAAGTGGAAGCTCATACTTGTGATACACAATTAATCACAAGAAAATGGAAGAGAACAAGACATGGAGAAGCCAAACAAGATTGCGACATGGACGACAACGACACAAAACGAGGATAAACAAAAATTCACTGATGAGGGACAAATACGCTCACTGGCCATTTCATTAGTTACACCTGTACAATCTGATGTGATCCAATAAGCAGCTCTGCCATGAATTCGACTTTTACAAGGTTAGAATTTTTTTGTTTGTTTGAAACTCACAAAATGGTGATAATTCTAACATGCGCTTATTATTGAGGGTCATAGAGAATGGTGGAGTCCTGATCATTTGATGGCTCTCTCCTTTAATGCTTTTCACACTTATTTTTTTTTTGACGCTGACATGTCCGTGATGATCCTGAACATTTTTAAATGTAAAATTCAAACACTGTATCATAAAACACTGCCATTCTTCTAAGCTTTCAAAAACACATTTCAGTTGAAACCGAGTCAACAATGATTTCGCTGAAACTAGTGATCTGTGACCTAATACTGTTGCCCTAACAGAAACACCATGTTGTTCATTTTGAGCCCCGCAGGCTCTGTACAAATATCAGTTCAATCCTCCTTTCACAGCCAGGGAAATATGAGCTGGCCTTTTCTCCAGACTCATTCTTCAAATGATCCTGCTGTCTATGGTTCGCAGAGGCATTCCCCAACTAATAATGGCCAGCACAAGGTACACATTATATTGCCAGGCAGGGAATCGGTTCCATTTTTAAATAGTAATTCATTTCTTCGAAGAAGCAGATGGGATGTTAAAGGCTTAAATTATTGTCTTTTGTACTGTTTACCATACCTCTATTTTTGCAGGCAGAAGGGTTGTTGCCATGGAGTTGATTAATCCGTAGTTCAGTCATTCAAAATAAATGAAAAACCTTTTTTTGTAATTGAGTTTCAGTTTCAGTCACATGCTGATGCCCCACTCAAGGCAAAGTCTAATAGTATAATCAATTAAGTCTCTTCAACTAACTCTGCTATTAGTAGCAGCCAGTGAGCTACAGGGAAATGTGCAAGGCATCCTACATCTACCTCACCTTAGTGAAATGCAGTTTTTCCTAATTTTATCATTTACATGTGAACTCTTACAGCAATAATAAGGCAAAAACATCTGCAAGCAAACCAATCAATAGCAAGGGGAACAGAACATACGGTTTTCTGCAGTAGATCACAAGTAACATCTAATAGCCCAGCCTAAGTCTTTGGCCTGTTTTCCTTTCCTGAGAGGAAACTGGGCTGCTCGGCCTCTGTTACCACCGTTAGGCAGCTTTCTTTTGGCAGCGTTTTCGCTGATTGGAGTTCTTGTGTTATTTATTAAAACTCTGTATCTGTGATTGATTTGATTTTCTGTCTTTCAGTGAACAAAGCTTCGTGTACTGATCTTCTGATGTTGTGGTCACTTTTGTTCTGCCTAATCATGGTTTGGACACAACAGATCCCGTTTCCACAAATCATGTTGGAGAACCATTCACTGCCCCCTTTAGAAACCTTCATTCTTGCTCTGATTTGATGCAGAGAAAGCTCTTGTTTGCCAAGGAAAACAATTTGACTTCTGACAATTTCACTTAATCTGATGCCATGCTTCCTAATGCTATGTAGCAACCATTGTTTTGCTGAAACCCAGGGGCGGCCATTTTTCCACAGGTGAACAATGGGGGAGCCTCTAAAAAAAATCAATTACATTTACCAAAAGTTTAATCTTTACATGTTTCAAATTCATTCAAAATATAAAAGGTGGTATAATATTTTTAGACGTCAGTGTATGTGTTGCAATTTATCTTGATTACTTAACCCAGGCCCCCTACCCTGCCTATTTTCCAACTATCGTTGCCCGACTCACTGTTGATCACCTGGTCCAGGTTGATTCCATCATCAGAAGCTGAAAGACACCATCTTAGATGAGAGTTGAGAGGGAAAAAGCAAGAAGTAAATTCCAGTTTCTGATCTACTGAACACACCTGTTTTACATAGAGCAAAACTATAAACACTAATTATGCTTTAATATGATTAAGAATTGTTAAACCTATCGTGAAACACACAAGTCCCTTCGTACACCACTGGCTATTCAGAAAGCGCTGGCATTCAGTATGATTACCGTAACTCAAGTCATCACAACTGCAATACGATCAACACACAACTCTACAGATGGAAACCCTAAGAGTCAAAACTCTTTACACACCAATTAGAACCTCATGAAAGAGCTCTGAGTCAGTTCAATTGTTTTGAAACTATGGATCCACAAAGACTTTGACATTGGCTGGCGATCCCACCTCTCCCCCAGTGAGAGCTGGGATATGCTCTAGCACCCCAACGACCCTTAACAGGATAGACATAGGACATTCCAGCAGTTCCTCAAGGTTTAACTATCCCTACCCTACTCACTGCTGATTACCTGGATCAGGTGTGTCCAGTCAATCAGAGGCTGGAAGATACCATCTTAGATGAGGATGGAGAGGGGAAGACAAAGTGTGTTGGTATCCAGGAGAGTAAGATAGGGATAGGTGGAAAACAAGAAGAGCAAGGGTCCTCGAGGACCACGACTGAGAACCACCGGGATAATGGGTGGATGGATTGTTGCGTTTAATCTGAACCTTAGAGATGAAAATTGAAGTCATTTACGCACTGTAATTATTTACTGTAACCATTTGCTCTGTTGGACTGTATGTTGTCTGAAATGCAGTTACAGTAATTAGGAATGAGTCTGCTGCTATTTTGTAAATTGAATTGTTTACAGTAAACTCAGCATTACTTCTGTTTCGCAGAACTTTGAGAAGACCATGTGACAGCGGAAGAAGACGAAGAAACGAAACTCGCCAATATGGTCAGAGAATAGGTAGAGTATATAAAAATAAAATGCTTTCAAAATAAAAGTGACTGGACTCGTAGGTTCCCAAGTAATACAGTGGTAACCATGCTGCTGTCTTTTGAGACATGTTGCTACGCTCAAATTAAAAACGAGCAAAAAAGAAAACGTTTTCAAATCATTGCATTTGTCTTTTTATTTGGATTTTTCACAGCACCCTAAATTTTCTAGAAATGAGATTGGTGGATACATGATGTGCCGTAAGCATTGCAGGCACTTGGCTGCTGAATAACCAGCTGACATCTTAAGAGCTCATCACTGGCCAAAACGTTGGAACAACATTAATTGCATTAGGATTATATTTAGGACAGTGGTTTGTGTTTTGACAGCATGAATTTATTTTAAGTAAGCTTTGTAAATTGTGGTAACGGTTAAACAAGAAAAAAATCCACCAAAATTGTAAACTTCACTCACAGAAGAAACCTATTGACATGAGTTTAGAATTAAAAGCAGATCATCAAATTTTAGAGTAAATGCTTCCATCCAGCTAACCTCCTCAACTTTGCTTTCATTTCCGTGCCAAACTGCTATTTCTCAACATCTTTTCATTCGTGTCTTGGAGACTTGGACCACAGTCGGAATTCTTGGGTTATGGCACACTCAGGTTCTGTCATCGCTCTTATTGCAACAGAAGTGCATTGTGGACTTATGATTATTAGGCAGGTAGAAGTTTAGAATTTTCTGAGTGTGTGTAAGACAGGGGTTCTCAACTTTTGTGCTCAAGTACTCCTGCCCTGATTCTTTTCCCAAACTATCCCTTTACTACCAACTGCTGGTGATCTGGTTTGGTGATTTTAAGGTAGTCAAAAGCTAGAAGATACCAATTCTTGGTCTTTCTTGGTCCGACTCCACCCTCAATAAAGATTGTATCTTCCAGCTTTTGACTTACTGTGTCCACCTGACCCAGGTGATCCTCAGCGAGTAGGGCAGGGTTAGGTGGAAAACAAGCATGGCAGGGGGATTTGAGAACCCCTGGTGTAATGAAATAAAAATACAGGATTTTCCCAGCAAAATTTCTGCTTGGAAAGCCAGTTTTTTGCCTTTTTTTGATTTTTATATGTGACCAAGGGGATTTTTCCAAATTGAGGCTGATTGCAATTCAGTTTTAAAACAAATAAGGATTGTTGCCAGACCACTGATGATAGAAAAAAACTGAAATTACAGAAGGAAAGGTTGCTGTTGGTTTGATGTCACGGTTGCTGTTGACCACATCTCTGGGTCATTCAAACAGGCCCCTTTGAGGACACAGTGAACATAACATTGAAGTCATCAATACCTTCTCTTGGTAGACTTGAGTTCCAGGAATAGAAAATGTTAAAGGGTCTTTTCCCCCTCATTACCCTCATCACCATGATGGGATCAACTTGGGGATTAGTGTCTTACACAAGTACACTTCCACATATGGACAAGAGGAGCTGGGGATCAAACTGTCAACCTAAAATGTTCTCATCCCACAGTTTCACGTTGATGTCAGATTGCGTCGCTTTCATTCTTTGACATATCATATTGATGCCACGGGTACCCCTTTGGCATTACACCCCAGGAACACCACCGTTTGATGCTACGAGAACAAATTTATATGCACACAAAGACTGCATTAAGGTTAGGGAACACAACTTCTGTGTAACGTTACTACAGTGACAACATGGATTAAGGTTAGCCACGAAAACTTCAGGGTAAAGTTAAGTTACAAGATAAATTACTTAAAAACAAAAAGCTACAAAGAGTGAGAATGACAGACACGTACTTCCTTACTATTGTAGCCCTATGCATCAAATAGCAAATTGAAAAAAGTGAAAACCCCCGATCTCTTGAAAAGTCCTTTAACTTGTCATACTATCCACCACCTTATCCACCTCCCTACGATTTTTTTTTTCTTCCTATAGTATGGCATTGTTTTAGGCATCAAATACTTAAGCATCGGCGTTTCCTTTGTACTAGAGTTAAAGCTCCGAGTCAAGTGGAGATACCCTAAGTGTCAGCATGTAAAGGGTCAGGACCTTATGATTTGCAGACATACATCCTGAGCTACAGCTGTCCCAATTGTCCCATCACATATTTAAAAAGCACACGTTCGGGGCGAATGTGGCGCAGGAAGGTAGAGCGGTCGTCCACCAATCTCACAGTTGGTGGTTCGTTCGCCGGCTCCTCTGGTCACGTGTCGAAGTGACCTTGAGCAAGACACTGAACCCCAACTTAGTTGCTCCCCGGTGAGCGTTGGCCCCCATCCGTGCATGAGTGTGTGTGTGAATGGGTGAATAAGAAGCAGTGTAAAGCGCTATATAAGTGCAGACCATTTACACTACCACACTGCTCTGAAAGCCCCCAGCAGTTTAAAGTTCAAATGACACACAGGCTTATGACGTTTCCCGATCTCAATACACGTTGACGTATAATGTAACTGATAAAACAAGAACTACTCTCAGGGAGTTTATGAACAATGTCAAGCTTTGGGTCAAGTTCCCATTTAGTTTTGTTTGATTAGAGCCGAAAATACATTTCTAACAATGATTATAAATCTCTATTACATTTGAATGAAATATGAGGATCGAGCGGCTGGGAAACTCTGGAATCCACTATTGCTGTTTGACCACACTTTACACTTCAAGGTTTAGTAAGTGTAGAAACACGTGTAGATGAGGCACGGCTTCTACATCAGTGTGTGTGCACTAGTGTGTCCTCCGTGTAAGCACACACATGAAATAAAAGCCCTCAGGAATCTTGTTTTTTTTTTTCCTTAAGTGTACTGAATAAACAGAGGTGGAAAAATCCTCCCCCTGGAATATAATTCTGACATCAAATTTATGAGTGTTTTCATAGCAGCTTGTGATTTTAAGTTTATTTAATCAGAGCAAACAGAAAGGCCCAAATCATCAGACATGTTGCGAACAAACCACTGTCAAAAGCCGTGCCCAGACTTGATAGGCTCATCACAGGGTGCCAACCAGCCTCGGGTTGCTTTTCATGAGCTTTGACTTGGCAGCAGCTCACAGTGCTGAACAAACCCCCATGAAATGAAAAAAATAAAGAAAAGCCCTTTATGATTTTGTGTGTTGCAAATTGAAATGAGGACACCTATCCTGTGTGAAATCGGGTTTTTGAAACAATCGGTTCATAATTGGATGTGCGTTTGAAGAAGTTTTAACATATTTGACACTTTTTTCTTAAACGAATATTTAAGAATTGGACTGGCTCCCACCAAACTCTTAATAGATAAACCAGGTTTCTGTGTTTTGGGAAAGAAATTAATCTAATTTAAAGTAAGTCCACCACCCTGACAGAATGTTAGCTGCCTAACCGCTGAGATAAATTGATGAAAGGACATTGGTGTTGGTGGATGTGGGTAAGGAAGAAGCCAAGTTGTGATTAGTTTGTGTTCTACTGTGTTGGCAAATGTTCATTGGAACAGTTTTTGTATGATATTAAAAAGATGTAGTTTTCTTAAGGTTGTGACTCAGCTTCTACACTAATAGCTACAGTTTTAAATAAATATTTGTTTTATACTATTAACCAGAAACCAAAAAACCAGGGTCTTAATACTAGCCAATAAAATTGATTCTGATTTCAATTAATACTAAATCCAAGGGAAACGTGTCATTAATTGAAATACGGATGAAAAAAAAATACAGAATTTGGGACAGTGTTCTAGCCTCTATTGAGCAGCTGGGAACCCAGATACTGGTTTCAAATACTGAAGCGCAAGTCCACATGCATTTTTTTTCTGGGGAGGTTCGAAGTGCTCATACAGCCAGCTAAAACAACCAATTACATCATGCCTGTTAAGTGACCGTTTTCATTTCCTGTCACAGTAAACACTCCATTAGACCACGTTATGTGCATGGCTGTAATCATTTGCCTCCTTGTTCCAGATGGTTTTTGTGGGATGAAGTTGGTTTTTGGGGTGAGAGCAGAAGCCACAATTCTGAAGCAACTCTGTGTGGAAGGACCCCAGAAGATTTATAACAGTTAGATATAACTGAAGAAAAAAAAAAAAGAAAAAAAGAAAAAAAAATTATATATATATATATATATATATATATATATATATATATATATATATATATATATATATATATATATATATATATATATATATATATATATATATATATATATATATATATATATATATATATATATATATATAAATAACATATATATAAATTCTGACTATGGTAAAACAGAAAATGTCTGACTCTAAATCAAACCCATTAGAAAGGTCACACTTTTTTTTGTCAGCATATATAGTATAGTAGTATTAAAGTAGGTCCAAGTGAACATTTTGATTTACTATCTCAATTTTGACTGACAGTCTAACATTTGGTATTTATGACCTTACAACCTAAACATCAGCATCAACATTGTGTCTTCAGTGAATGTCCCGACTTAGTCTGCAAATTAAATTAGGGGGTCATAATCCACGATCAATTGAGCTTTACAAATTACACCTCCTCTGTCCCGACGGCAGGTTTGCCGTTGTTGGAATAAGCTTCCAAACTCTGCACTCTCAGCAGCCTCACTGTCAAAATTGAACAAACAACTAAAAACAGAATTGTTCAACAACTTCTTAAGTACTTAAATCTTAAAAAACAAAAACATCTTCTTCCACTTGCATCTCAAAATACAGAACAGAAAAGCGTCTCATAGCACTTTAATGCTTTCTTCTTGAATTAGATTTTTGCTGCAGTGTTCATCACTAGTAAGTCACTTTGGATAAAAGCAAACTACAACTACGTGTAAATGTAAATCGTACTAACTTGTCTAAAGAAATGCCACTAAACATTTTATACTGACCTTTAGGCTATAAATCTGTAAGACTGCAGAATTCTAATTGGGTTTATACAATGTATTGTGCCTGTTGCCCTTAATGGAATACCCCACTTTCCCAATAACCACATCACCAGGTATATGGTCTTCTTAAGTGTAAGTAAAAGAAAAAAAAAAGATTTCGACATACAACATTTTATTTTTCCCTTTTCAGCCTTGTTAGTTTTAATGGGGAGTAAAACATCAATCTCCTCTTCAGTATCCACTTCATAACTCACAGAACTGTGTGGAATCAGAATATTCAAGTTCAATCAAAATTATAGGTCTGAAAAATTTTAATTATAGGCCATTAAGCAAACAGACACTAGATTGTCTTTCTACACCACCCGCAGCTGTTATCGGCAGTAATTTACAAAATTATCTGAGCGTCTATGATTGAACCATCATGATATCTTTGGCCTTTTATATACAGTATCTCTGTAGAGTCCAAGAATCCCCTTTTTTTTTTTTTTTACAATAACTAAATCAATCTACAGTCATTTCCTCTGACACCTGTGATTATTCATCTTGCTTCTGGTTCCAAACACATACATCGCGCATTTAGTGTCACATTTTCTAAATAATTCCTGCATAACAACTTATATTTGTAATCTTAGGAAAGTGTACATTCATAAGTACAGCTCCTAAATATGTGGATTCTTTACAAAGAACACCTGAACCTTCAACATTTTCCACACAGAATGGTGCCAGGAAAACTAAATGTGCAATGTGTGTGCAATTCAGGTGGAAAAACCCCATAAAGCTGTCCTTTTTGCATTAATATATCATGATAACATAATAAGTAGGTGGCCGTGGTTCAAAGCCAGCCCCAGGAGTGAGTTAAAGAGTCAACCCAGAAAATAATCACTAATGTGCTAGAGTTACAAAGGGGATGATGAACCTATTCTGGGAGAAAAGGAACAGTCAGTGAAAGCTGCTATTATAAATGAGTAGCTAACATTTAGGTTCTGCTGGTTTTTATGGACCCACTGCAAATTTTGCAGTAGTTTCTATTCAAAGGTGATTTGTTTTTAAAACTGTTTGAGTTTTTGAACTGCTCATGCAGGAGACATCTTTTAGATAACATTAAAAGGTGGATAGTTTCTAAATTAACAGTATTTTCAACAATGCCCACACTTTCCCAAAAAAATGAATTAGCGTGTGCAGCTGAGAAAAACAAGAGAATCCAGGTTGGAGACTTTACAGATTCTCCACGTACGTCTGGTTCACTTTCTAGTGGATTGGTGGGAAATTACAGATGAATCAGTGTAAACAATATTTCACTAATACAAATACACATCAGAGGAATGAGTAAACTCCAAGGTACAGCTAGAGCCTAATGAAAGTGAGTTTAGGTGCATTCTCCCCCCCCCACATCCTGGTCATAATTTTGCTAAGTAACAGCTGCTTGTGGTTTAATGGGGGGGGGGGGGGGGGGGGGGGGGGGAACAATTTATGAAATTCACTTAAAATTGTTGGCTCGGGAAGCTGGAGAGACATTACTGAGGAACAACTGAACTTTTAATGGGCTGTCATGATTGATTTAGCTGATTCTGAGCCATGAAGCGCACTCCTCATGCATCAACTAGAGAGCTGTATGGCTGACGGTCTAATAACTCTGCCTTGGGAAACATGCCTGAATCAGTTTACTTGGGTTTTTTAGTTGCTGACTAGTTTGCTGTGTTTTAAATCATTACAGGAAGAATTCACAAGCTATTTGACATTATCTGGATTTATGGTCCTGTGAGAAAAGATTACACAACACCCAACTACCTGCTCAGTCTTGGAAAACTTAACACCCCCCCTTGTCTGCTAGCTCACACAGCATTTAGTTTCTTTCCACTGCATTGCAGCTAATTTGAAAGTCATAAAACAATCATTAATTACGCTACAGAGAAATTATACCACCTTATATAAGTTTGTCTAAATTTAAATACATAATTCCTGTTTAAAAAAAAAATTATCTACAGATAGCAAACTATCCTGATTTTAAGATCAGGTACCCAAAGTTGACTCAGCTGCTTCCATTGTAGCACAACTCTGAACTACTATGTGTGGTTATTTCAGACGGGCCTTTGTGGGTTTTAATGACCAATCATAAATCAAATTTGTTGTTTTTTTTTTTTCCCCACCAAATGCTTTTACAACTTGTGGTTGGTCACTGGTGATTGATACGCAGTAAAATGCTTCATAAATGACATGGACATGTTGACAGTGGCACCATACAACTTTATCCTAAGACTTGAAGTTTTCTCACATCTTCACCCAAGTCCACAGGCAAACAGGATGAGACTCACTAAGCGGGTTCTCAAGAGGAAGAGATTAAACTGCTTGTTGAAAGCTAGGAATTAAAATTGGAGTGAATCAAAAATATACCGAAGCCGGAAGGAGTTTTGTCTTTTTCCACGAGGGAAAAGCCTGATTTGATTCTGGCTGTTTAGTCTGAGGGAACACAATCACCAATCACTCCTTTTACTGCTAAAATGTTTCTTCACCTTTCTCTGTGAAGAATAAAAATCATGCATTGCAGGAGTCATTTCAGGGATCCAGTCCAAGACGGGAAGAATATAGTTACTGGAACAGCAAACCTACAATGACATCATCCTCTTAAAACTAATGGCTATTATTCAAAAACATATGGCTGCTGGCCACATGTGTAGTCCATCCCACACTCCCCCTCCACCCCTGCCGACTGATTTGGCAATACATAAACACACACACACGCACGCACGCACACACTTCTGGGTTTTATTTTCTTTACAGGTTATCCTCCAACTCCTGGATTTTGATGATAGCACTTTGCCAGCGCCACTGGCGACAGGCAAACAGCCCAAAGTTCTGGGCAGTTAACAAGCAGAAGATTGATGTGACTAATCTGCCAACTTGACTGTGATCCCAGAATTCCAGAGAAACCTGGTCTCTAATGCAGTGTGTCGACTCATCCCTCTCCCTGAATCCTGCAGACTAGCTAACCAGAGACATTCATGCTTTGCTGAGCTTAAGGAAACACTGGTGACTAAGACCTGGTGGTCTTACCCTTGTGATGGACAGAGGTCAGCATGGGGAAAAAACTAATGCTGCACTGCAGCTCTTTACATACCCAAAACCCGTTTTTACACAAACCATGCTAATTTCTGTCCGTCATAACATTGAAAATGAATTAAAACGAAAACGTGGAGCCCTGGAAGCCAAATGGGCAGAGTATGGAACATAGCTGAAGCATCCTTGTTTTAAATCAGGTTGGGGCACCTGTGCTGCATGTCATTCCCTCTCTCTTGCCCCGTGTTTCCTGTCCACTTCTTTTTTTAAAAAAAAAACTATCAATTAAAAGTATCTTTAAAATTAGTTTTTGACACTAACAGTCATTAAAATGACTCTCAGTGTTTAAAAAAATTTCCTATTTGTGAATTCAGGAAATAACTTTTTTTTCTTTTGTACATGTTCCTGCTTTATGATGGCATATATCACGGCTGACTGAGCTGCCCACACAAAATCCTCTAAAATGGCCCTTTTAAGTTGCAACTGATGGGGCACCATAAAACAGAGAATACAGCTATACCATTAAAGACAAAAGGATGAGTTTATAGCAGTTGGGGGACATGGTAGCTGCTTTGAAGGAACATCCATGGATTAAGAATGGAGAAATCCCTCCCATTCCCAAACCTCATGGATCAGCCATGTCTCAGAGATTAATGAAACAAAACATTTGGCCCTGATGAAGAAAAAAAAAATGTAGTTATCCTACAATGCCTCATTTGCTTCCAAAGATTTGCATTATAAGTCCTAATAACACTTTATTGTTTCCTCCTGTTAATGTGAGGAATGTGGAGTTGCATCTTAAATAGACAGTGGTGTCCAAAAGTAACCCAGATGTGTCTTTGAAATGCATAGAAGGAAAGATCTAAGTAGAACCTTTTCTGGTATGGAGTTAATCAGACAGCATTCAGTGTGATCTCAAAGGCCATGCTAGTTGTTTGCAAAGCAGTATTTTTACATCTTTTATTAAGAAGGTTTTACGAAATCATACGAGAAAACTTATAAACTAATAGTGTGTGGCCCACTATACTAATGACTTAATGTTTGAAGAGTGAGTCACAAATACAGTTCTGTTTTTGTGAAAGGCACAGAAACTACAGTGGCCCTGAGGTAGTATATTGAAATAGTTTTTGTTCATTCTCATTGATTCAAGAACCATGCTTTAAATTAACATCTGCATTTGTTTTGTTTTTTTTTGTTTTTTTTCAATGGATGAAAACAATTTTGATGGTGACAGAATGGTTTCGAGTTTTCTTACAGTTAGTTACTGCAGCTTTTA
Organism: Channa argus; assembly: GCF_033026475.1. Lineage (NCBI taxonomy): Eukaryota > Metazoa > Chordata > Actinopteri > Anabantiformes > Channidae > Channa > Channa argus. The sequence goes on from NC_090207.1 coordinate 24,248,485, forward strand.
GCTAAGTGTTACTGCAACTCAAACTGAGCTGCCTTCAACAACAATAAGAAAAATATCTTCCGAACTGACGCTTGAAGGATGGGTTCACCCTGTTTCAAGTGTGTGGATATATGTCCAAAGGCAGGGCTTTTTTTATTCTAAATATTGTGTTTTAATTTTCCCTTTTGCTGCCACTCAACGGAAAAGCACTATTGAGAGAAAAGCAAAATGTCGAGATCATTACTGCTGCTCGACATGGAGTCGTTAGATGTATTTCTTTATCCTTTTTCACGGACGGTAAAAATGGTGCACTCCATCATATTTCACAGGAGCATAGTCTCTTTAGGCTCTAGCTACTAACAGTGTACCATAAATCAGGAAATACTGGGGGGAATTGTATTATGTATTTGTTGGAAGGTACCGTACTTGCAGATGAATATTAATTTTCTGCTCTTGAGTATTTCCAGCAGCTGGATGCATTTGTGGCTCACTGATAAATACTGAACAATGTCAGCCATAGCGTCAAAATTCTAAACCTTTATTACATTTTTTTGAATCTACAAATCTACATTTTGTTGTGCTGATCCCAAACCCAATACCGACATATCCCAACTTTATGTAAGTAAACAGCTGCGTTTTTGCACATCCAGCCGACACAAAGCAATATTAAAATTTACCTTGAGAAATCTAAATCCGCTATTTACCCTCCTTGTAGCTGTGATATTGTTTTGACCAGAAAAATACAATACAATCATTTTGTTAACTTTTTGATGTACTGATTACCGGTACAGTGCAATGCAATTGAATACAGCAGCTCTGCCATGAATTCTACTTTTACAATAATAATTGTTATAATATCTGTTCTTCTGATGCAGATGAAGCTGAATTAGTTCTGACTCAGAATGAAATCTAGTGTGTGCTACTTATATTGGCGGGATAATTAAATACTTCCCTACTCTCTGATGAGGAAATCAAGCAAAAAAAGAACTTCATCTTTGTCAGTTTGAGGTTTTCAGCTACACGACAAATCCAGCAGGATGTTTTTTTGCAGATCATCTCCTAATAGGACAAAGCTGGTCCTTGGCCCTAGATTTTCTGAGGCTCTTTTGAAGGAAGCTGAAGTAATGATTAGAAAGCTAAGTCCACATCTGATATATATTTCCCAATACCAAAGGCATTACTGGAACCAGATGGGCAAGACGTTAGCCTGTTTGATACTTCCTGGTTTTTAACAAGCCTTTTTATTGACAGAATGGTTTCATGTTTTGTTGTTTACACATGCTGCAGTGACATGATGTATTGCGGCTCATAAAAGTATTTACATTGTAACATTCGTCATTGAGTTACTTGGATCTACAGTGTGTTTCTTGTGCAGTGAAAACACAAGTTGGCCAACAGGGCCACTGGATTTCTGTGCACGCAAATTCATGAATCCAATGAAACAGAATGGGGAAAGTCACATGCAAGTCCAAATCCAGCAAGCATAGACTGTGTGCAAACAAATCTGTGATAAGACGGTGCTGCACTTTAGTTAAGCAAGCATTAAAGTTTACTATCAGCATAATCTGTTAATGATGTATATCCCTGGATTAGCATTCACACACACACACACACACACACACACACACACACACACTGCGGCACCAATTGCCCGTGAAACCACACAAAGCTAAATCTGAAGACACCTCGACAAGAATTTCACAGAAACCTGGAGGGGTGGGGTGGCTGGGGGGGAGCGGGGGTATGAAAACATCCATGGGTGAGAGATCCTTTGGTGTGGAGATCTTCCCAGTGAGCGTGAAGAACTGGGACAGCTGAGCTAAGTGTTTTTCTCTTTGACTCGACTGTGGAAGCAGAAGCTGGCTGTTATGTCAGTTCATGCTCCCTTTTGTTTTCACGGCGTCACACATCACATGTAAAGACGTAAATGATGGTTTGAAGACAGATAAGAAGCTGAATGGTCTTTGAAAGATAGGCTGAAGAATCCAAATGTTTGCAGCAAACTAAAATACTTAATAGCGCTTATGCACACATAAAATAAACAGCAAGCCTGAATGATATGAACTCCGTTAACCGCCTACAGGTTTTACTTCTCATACCTTGGATTCAATGCCTCTTTGCTTCAGGCCCCATTGATATGTCCTACCCCCCCTTACTTGATGTGATTCATTATGATTAGATATGTTGGAATGCAGGACGAGCCCAAGATGAATGAAGCAGCTGCAATGGGAAGAGCAAGAAACCAACCTTTCTGCAGACATCCCACGCTACCAAACGACGTTTAAGAATGCAACGCGATTTGAATTTGTATATGTGTCATCATAGTGAGCCATATAACTGTTTATACATACATGAATTTTAAAAGGGTTTAAAAAAGGCTCAAGTATCATGAATAATAATTATAATAAGGAACCAGGCACCACTTGCCAGGCACGAAATAAAAAATACTCTTTAAACAACTGTGATGTGCCAATTTGTAATGTTTCCACAATCGAATTTCGCAAAGCATCTGCTCTTGTTGAGCTACAGTAACCGACCAAACTTGTTAGACAATTTCACTCAAGTCCGTTGAACTGTTGAACTACAATTACAGTCCCACTGAGCAATAGGGAATATGAAGTTGACATCAAGGCATGTTAACTGTTGGGGGATGTGGGTGTCACCTTCTGTCAGGTTTTCTGTTGGCAAGTTGACAGTAAGCCATGCTCTGACTTTCTCGCCTCTTTCACATATAAACTCCATACATTATCCAGATAATGAGGTCTGGATATTGTCTGTAATTGTGTTTTCACACATGTAACACACAGTGGGAGGTTGTCACAGGGAAAACTCCATTTCAGTGAGGGGTCGTTCCTGGCCCGAGGAGGCAGGAGGGACAACACGATAGAAAAAGTATACTGGGGTTTCGTTTGAAGCCTATCGCTTTAAATCCTCCCCAAAAACATGGGACAGAGCAGTGTGATCTGTCCACGCACAGGCTCATTCACATCATCCGGACCTTGTACTAGGAAGCTCACAGGATAAAGTGGAGGTAATCTCTGCACCGTCGGACTCAGACATTTGAGTTCCCACATACACCACCTCTAGATAAAGTCTGGAGAAGATCAGGATTCCAGCGCATGTGAGAAGAGGACCAAGTCAGGATTGCAACAAGCAACTGAAAAACTGGTCTTGTTCGTATAGCTTTCTATAGTCCAAATACTCCACTACTCGCTAGTGTGATTTCCTTTGTCCAGGTAGGTTCCCTGTTAGCCATCTTCACCTGTTCCCATCTCCAACGGATTTAAATGCTTTACACTAGTTGTTTAGCCAAACCAAAGCAGGCACAGGCAAACAGACCATATACTTATACATATACTATACTAGTTTGTATTGCATACTGGCCAAACCAAACTACTTTTGCTACTGCAAGTTAGCAACCAGATCATTTTGATAATAATCAAACCTTTTGTGCTACCTTATGTTAGGAAACTACTGGGCCAAACACAAAGCTACCCAGCATACTGTACTCGTAAGCATGCTGCCAAAGTCTGAACATGTTCCATCTTGGTAACAAGCCAAGCCTCGTGCCATACCTCATATCAACAGACATAATCAAGACACATGCATACAAGTCGGTTTACTGCTGCTTGAGCTCAGTCAGTTTTGCACTTACCCATCTGTACCATAGTTGCACACTTCCAGAAATACACTGAAAGCACATTTTTCACTGCCTGCTCAAGTCTCTGCCCCTTTATACCTGATGCTGCATTCATTGCACACTGGAGGTTGGAAATACACAAGTTAAACAATGAGTTCAATGTGATCCACAAAGTAAGTTTTAAACAATCAACATGGCTGATCACATGAAACTCAATGAATGTACTGTAAATAATTTTGCAATGTCAGCAGAAAACTGCAGAATGCTAGACAATGGATAAATATTACACAAGTCAGGAATTACATGCCAAACCACCAAAAATGTATCAATATAATCTAAATAAACAGATGTAATGGTTACTCTTATTTAGTACCATTTGAAAAAAATCTGCCATCATGAATTTCATTCCAAGGTACAATCGCGCTTTTCAAAAAGTTGGAAATACCCTTCTCTCTCAGTTCATCCTGTAGTTGTATTCATATTTCAGTGCAACTCCATAAAAGAAAACTAAGTCTGAGACCATGTTTTTTTTCCTTCTATATTTATGTAAAATTTGTATGTACATGTAGATTGGTAGCAATGAAATGCTCACATTCAAATCTGAGACAAAAATAGTGCTAAAAACAGACCAGCAACATTCGAGCAAAACAAACCCAACTGGCAATATTTGCACTGTGATAACTTTTGCACGTTAACATGTATGACTACAATGGGTTGTTTTTTTTTTTTTTTTTTTTTTTTTTTTTAAACCAGTGAATACTGATTAATGCAGTTAGACTGGATGTACAGAGACATGACAGTGGTAAAAATATTTAGCCACACATCGAGTGACTACACACACAAAAACAAAACAAAAAAAAAAATTCAAGAAATCTGCCACATAGATCTACAAATTATCTTGTGCTGCAGAGTGATGGTCCTAAGATTATTCAAGTAACAAAACAAAATTAAAATTAAACAAAGAACTTGGACATTGGTCAAAATTGGCTCTAGTGCACTTTTCCCATCGGAAAAAAAAAAATTAAAAAAAAATATAGCGCACACACATTCATATTTCAACAGGAACGAGCTGCTCTGCAGTGCAGCTTCTTAAGCCCAGCAACTGCAACAGCCAATTGTGTGGCCTAAACGTATTAATTTTATGATTTATTATCGTCTGATCAGAAGAGAGGAAATTTAAAAGGAAAAGTTGGACCTTTAAAAGTTGAAGCAAGTGCCAGCAGATGATTAGCCCATGTGTGCCTGAAGAAGAAACGGCAAGCGTGGTTCGGTTCCAAACATCTAACTAAATATCATTTGTTTAATATGTACAAAAAAAACTAAATGTAAAAATGACATTCTGGGATTTCATTTTACCTTTGGACAAACCCACACTAGCTGCTTTCCTTCTGCTTCTAGTCTTTATGCCATGATAGACTAACCGTCTGCTGGCTGTGGCTTGTGATATAAATTTATGAATGGTGTCCTAAAACTGTTCCTTTCAGCAAAACCCACTGGCCTGTAGAATGAAAGAATGTCAGAAAGTATCTACATACATGTAGTGGAAATTGTTTCAGTGAGAGAAAAAATAAAAACCCAACCCTTTACCTAGTCGTTTTGTCACTCACCACATTCAACTAAAACTTAGGAATTGACATTTTAAAGTATATCTGTAAATATACAAAGATATATAGATATATAAACAGGAAAATAGAAAGCAAAGTTTGGGATTTTATTGCTTGTGCAAGTCCATATGTAGGATGAGATGCAACCGAGGCCATTTTATTTGAAGACGGTGTCGAAAGCAGGACATTTGTAGCTCTTCAATTTTTTGATGGTCTTTTTGAACTCTCTGCTGGACTTCTCCCACTTGTGGATGCCGGTGAGGAGGTACTGTTTGTCCACCTTGCGACCCATGATTAGATACTGGTTTCCCAGGTTTTCCAGCTGCTGGCAGGGGCAGTCTGCACCATTCTTCAAATACAACACGAGGTTCTTCAGGTCCTTTTTCTTCAGGCTCCCCGCTTTCAACATTTTCTTCCTTTTCTGCAGGATCACCTTGCGGTCATTGTTTTCCCTCTTCACCTCCTTGATCTTGCTTTTCAAAGCTGCAAGTGAAGAAAGGAACATGGGAAAAAGTTAAGCCACTTTTCGTACAAAATGTTTAGTTAAAGAACACGGTTCCCTCTAAAGACAGCTCTTTTTTATTTTATGATATATGTATTAAAAAAAAAAGTAATTTAGACTTTGAGATTTAAGTCAATATCATTCACAATGCTACAAAGTTAAGAGAATAGCATTTTTATAAGAAAACGCAACATTTTCATTTTAATAGAAATGATGTGCAACATTGATTGAAAACCATAATAAAATAAAAGTATCAAGTCAAAAGTATAAAATTCAATCAACTTGAAAGTACTGACAGCTTGAATTTTCCAGTGTAAATGTCCTGCTCAATTATTTAATATAAGATTATGAATCTTGAGTTCATGTTAAAACAATATTGGCTTCTATATATTTTGAAACAAATACAAATGTTGACATTGGCTTTGAAAATCCAAGATCTGTCAAGATATATTATGACACTAAACATTTCCCCAATCCCCACCCGTCCTTCTCTTAAACACTATAAATGGGCCAACTGAAAATTAGATCGTCTCACTAAACATATCACATACAACGCACACTGTAATATTAAGCAAGTAATTCAAATCCTACTGCATATGTCAAACTGAAATATCTGACAGTGTTTCTGGGATGTCAAGATGTCTATGTAATAGGTCATTACGAGTTTGTCAGCCTGGTCTAGCACTACACCACCACCACAACTTAAATGAAATAACTCTTGTTCACACTCTTGACACACACAACTTCTGACTTTTACCTCTCTCAGTCCAGAATACTCCCGATCTGTCCCTAAACTCCATTTCACCCTATAATCTGTTTCCATCAATTCCCCTTCTGAAACGGAGCACGAGTCAGACTGTGGTGGTCTAAATCTCTATACGCCTCCACGCATTTCATCATCCTCTGATATTTAGTGAAGTGTGTGCAGCACAGATGAACCTGTGATATGGCAGCGCAAGAAAAAAAAAAAAAAAAAAAAAAAAAAAAAAGAGAGAAGAAAAAAAAAAGTGTAGCATCAATTTAGGTGGTGTCGGGACAAGTCAGGGTCTTGTGACCTACAGCGCGCACAACTGACTGATTAGGGAATCATTTTCACACTCCAGCAAAGATCTGGACGGAATCTGTAGCTTCCACCTTATTTTTCTCAACATTTTGGACACCAAATCCTGACTCACGGGATTTACAGAATTGAGCTTGACCTAAGCAACTAAATTGGCACGGGAACAACCTTACAGATGTTTGATTCCCTAGTTGGAGCTTGTATCTCCTGTTGCTAATGGAAGTCTGACCCAAAATAAAAAAAAAAAAAAGCCCTTTTTTCCTTTGTATCAGAGTGCACATGGTAGCGATTATGACCTTTATCCTCCATCTGTGGTCTCCAATGTTCAGTGAAATCAAAATGGGCAGCATTTATATCAATTACTCAATATTTGGTGGGGGGTCTTCAGTGGTGCTGCTTCTTCTTGTACAGGATGTAGCCAACATGGACGTCCTGTTTGGTGGCGCTGATTTTGCAACTGCAGTGACACCAAACCTCAGTTGGTGTAATATATAGAGTAGTTCATTCTTAATCAGATTTACTTTTCAGTAGTTGCCAAACCAATGCACCAATTCAACTTTCAAAAGTTATTGGCAACGAGAAAGCTGATGAGGACTGATCCTTCACGTCCTCATTAAAATGACAAGCATCTCCAGCAGAAGGTATTTTTAATCCATCACTAACGAACATTCAGTGCGTTAAGAACTGATTGGTTCACCCGAAGCCAGCGTTAAAGGTTGTTTGCGAGACGAGATACATTACTCCCAAACTCCACTGTATAGACCTAGAAAAATCCAAATGATAGAAATGACCCTATTCTAGTTCCTGACCCCTGACCTGGTTTCCTGTGCTGGTTCAGAAGTCAAGGCAGAGCCTTAAGCTCCCAGAGTCATAAACCCAGCAGGATGTGCACGGCTCTCCATTCACAATAATGGAAATACAACAGAGCTGATAAGCTCTAGTGAGCACTCCTCCAATGTAGGGCTGCCCTGTTTACTACATCAGCAAAGGGAAGGAGCAATTTTGGCAATGACAACAAAGTGAGTCATCTGACGGAAGGGATAGATTTAATTGAAGGGTGATGGGAGTTTTCTGAGAGAACAGGGCACCGTAAAACCTTAAGCACCGAGATAAATTGTGGTGGGAACAGAGTGTTGAGTGGGATAAGCTGTGTGTTTTCAGGTCAATTCATCAGAGTTACTTTAACAAGTAAGAGCTTCTAAGTCCAGGAATTCTCCTACACAGGACTGAGACTCTGATTTCTCTGAACTCCTGGTGATTCTCCTTCACATACGCACATCCTATTTGCGACACTCTGCGGATAACAGATGTACAGCTTACATCCAAAAGCTGCCTGGCTGCAGTGTTCTCTGCTTTTAAATGTACAACTGATGGGAAACAATTATTCAGAGAGTAATGATTGAAACGGTTATTACCCAAAAAAAAAAACAAAAAAAAAAAAACACACTCCTAACTTAACTGAGAGCAGATTTTTCACAGCTTCCAGTAAGTAAGTGAATTTTCGGTGGGCAAAAACAATTCACTGCCAGGATGTGGATATTTTACACATGATTGGTTCGTGCAGATTAATAAAGACTTCAGTGCAAGTCACGGATTCATTTCTCAGGCCTTTCCATGGTTTTCCAGCTCTATGCTCCATGGAAAAGGGCAAGTAGCCTAGTCATCATGTTTATTGCTGTAGTGCAGTCCAAACACAACAGGAGACTTTTCTGCCACTTGGACTTTAAACACTGGCTCCTAACATGCTTAAGTCCTAACTAGCAGTATCCAATCAAACTAATGGTCAGTGGTATAAAACACATCAAAGCTTCTTTTATCTGCATATTTTCGTCCGTCATGACTTCAACTCCTGTACGATATACAAACCCCTGTATGCAGAAAAGTTTGGACGTGCAAAATGTTTATTAAAAAAAAAAGGGAATGCAATGACTAGCAAGACATTTCAAACCATTTTTGATTGTTAATATTTGGTGTCCGACATCTCGCAGGGAAAGGGGCAACAACAAGGACTGGAAAAAGTGGTGTAACACTTAAAAATCCAAACCAACACACACCGACAAGATACGTGGCTAAATACAGCACTGATTGGACATGATCTGCAGGACCTCAGGCAGCACTGCATAAAAATCACGTTCTGAAAACCACTGTCAGTGAATAGTTTAGCATGGAGAACAAAGCATCCATCCAACAACGATTTGTTATCACCAGCACAGCATTCAAGTCAGCATCTGTGATGGTGTGTGCTGAATATACACACTAAATATTAAAAGAAAAAACACATACATACGTTCTCCATGCTGAAATGCTTATTTATTTATGTTCACCTCACACCCCCCCCCCCCCCTTTAAGAAAACCTTATTTCGCCAACACAATGCCAAACCAAATGCTGAAAGTATTACAGCAGCATGGCTCAGCAGTAAAAGAGTCCAAACTGACCTGTAGACCAGTTGCTTCCTGAAAACATTTGGGGTACTCAGGCTTTAAAAAAAAAAAAAAAGGGGAGGAGGCATCAACCAGTTGAGCAGCTTAAATCATCAAACAACAAAAGGGAAAACATGTTTGTGAAGGCAGAGGTGATGCAACATGTTCTTGTCCCAGCTTTTTTGAAAAATGTTGCTGGCACCAATTCAAAACGAGAGAAAAAGTCTGGGTTTTAACATTTGCCGTTTTGTCTTTGTACCATTTACAGTCCAAAAAAAATTATTTGACTTTACTTTTTATTTACCTTTTATACAGCTTCCAAGTCTTTCTGGAAATGCGGTTTCTGTTTGTTGTTTTTCTTTGTTTTTTTACCCCTTCAGACCCAAACTGAATTCCATTGGTAAATGGGGGGGTGGGGGGTGGGGGATAAAATAAATCTTCAGACTAGCTGGTGATACAAGCAGTGATGCCATCTCCTGACAGGCTGCACATTACTCGTTTACACGCTGCAATCAGCTCCTACTGAAATCACAGCCACGTTTGTTGCATTCCGATTTGAAATCTGCGACATAAGCATCACAATGTGTCATCCCCAGCCTGACACTAAATCTGTATGTGTATCCTTAGATGTCAGCTGGTTAGGGGACTTATGACAAGCAAGCAAAACAACATCTGTCTTCATCCGAGATGAAACGAGCCAATAATGCGCCACTCTTGGCAAACCAGGGCACAGACTAAAAAAAGGCGAGTCCCATCACCGCAACATAAACAACGAGGCAATTCCCTAAACAAATGTAACTCTAAACCCTTCCTGAGAACTGGAAGAAAGTCTGTTTCCAATGTGTGTCCAGTCTATGTTTGCTTGCACCTGGAATTCAAGACGCCACAAGTTTTGTTTTATTCGATAGCTGGAGCAAAACTTCAAAAATCGAGTGCCCCCTTTAGCAAAAGATGAACCTTCCCTCCTGGTTTTGTTCATGTTTGTTTTCGGTCTGGTTGCCACTAATGAAACAAATGTGTAAAACTGGCTGTTTGTTCCATTGTTCTATTTTTCATAAAAAGGTGACTCATCCTTAATTTCCAAGAACTTCCTAATTCTTTAATTGCCAATTTTTGCCTTACTGCTGTGCATTCGCACTGCAAACTTCTAATAAAGGACACGAGTCGATCTAAAAAACACACAGACTGTGTTTGCATGCACCTTAGTGAGCAGGATAGTCCGAGAAATCGGTTTCCTCCGGGAAAAGCGAACAACATGGTGAATGGAAACCTTCGCATAATCATATTTCATGTGGCCAGAGAGTGACAGCTCAGGGAGGAGAAAGGCAAAGAAAAAGGCGGAGAGACACACACAGCTGATCCGCAACAGGAACTGTCTGAATTAAAACAAAAAAAAAAAAAAAAACACAAGGGACAGTGAATTATTTAGACTTCTACAACTTTGTGTTAGTCAAATGTTCTGAAACAGAACATCTTCGTTTGAAAATCATGTTACATCGCCCTATTAACGATCTCTCCTTTCATTCATTCTTTCACTCAGCCCCTGCCAGCAGCCTGTTGTTCTGCACAGGCCAAACCGGAGTATAAATGACAAAGAAACGTGCTTTCTCTGACAGAAAGCTACCTGGGGATAGCAGCTTTCCCGATTACGTGACAGTTAAGAAGTCACTTTTCCCCGAGAAAGCTGACTGTAACCTGGTTAATTAAATCCATGTAAGCACACTCCTAGTTCTAGGGTCTACCCACCCGGGAGCTCCCCCTAGAATTTTACACCCCTGGGGGCTCATTTTCTCTTTGGATTCACACCAGCAACAGTAATGCTGAAATGAAGCATTTATGGGTTTATTGATTCACGATAAGTCCGCCACAGTCTTAAGTTTTCAAAATGTGTTTCCCCCCCCCCCCCACTTTAGAGAAAACAGTCAGTAAAATGTCATTTTGACCATAACATTTTAAAATGCTGTGAACATTACTACAGGGCTTGCTGACAGACCGTTTGCCTCCCCATAAAAGGGGGACACTGGTCTGTTGTTCTCAGGGCTGCTGGGATCACAGAATTATCTCACCTGGCTGAACGTTACGGTGCTGAAAACATTAGATCAAATTTACTGACCAAATCTTAGTCTAAATTGTTGCCGTCTCACATCAAAGCAGGATGAAAATTAGAACACGTTTTTGCTGCTGTGACTGCCGGCTCAGTGTTTTACCAATCAGAACACACACACACCACATTTACAGGTCGTTCACCATTAGAAACTCACAGCTTCAAGATTCAACTTAATCTAGCGCTTGCAAGAGATTTAAAGTTCACTCTATCCATCCAGCCCTCCCTGCTATGCTTTTCTACCATCTGCTACACTCTACCACACTCATCCCTTTGGGTAGTAATTATTAATTACAATAAAGACGAATCTGTAAAAGTTACTAATTAAGCTAAAATATTAAAAAATTTGCCTTATTGGTTAGAAGAGTAAGCCTCAATCCTCAATAGGGGAGAATGATTCTCCGAAAAAAAAAAAAATATAATAATAAAGTACTGCAACTTTAAGTTATCAGTGGTTAATGTAAAAAAAGTATATACTACATCTACTACTTCGACAAAAGTGAGTAAGCCACATGTTTAAAAAAAAAACAAAAAACTATATCATAAGTTAAAACTGTAAAAAAAAAAAGTATCATGATCATGTAAATATATTATTATCATCATCATTATACTGTTCATTTAAATCACCTCACTCAAATCTTTGTCTAAGTGTGTTGAACTTTTTACAGTGTTTCCACCAAGTGCAGAAGGTTGTCTGTGACAAAAGTCCACCAGACAGCAGAACAAACATCCCACTTTACTACTGTGAGGACCAACCACATAAAGACTGTAACAACCCCAATTCATTAGTCACAGGGCATCATCCTCCACCAAACCAGACGGGTCTATCTGCACATAAACACACACAGGCATACACACACACGCAGATGGAAGATAACACTGATGAACTCTGAGTGCTACACGTCAAGGCATATCAGTGTGGAGTGTGTGTGTGTGTCCCCTTCTGTTTTTCCTGTGTTAGAGACACTTACCAAACTCACTGGCACAAATGTTGTCCAGCATGGTGTCGGTTTTCATTTCATCGTCACATGGAGGGCAGATGGAAGGTGGTCCTGAAAGACAACAAAAGGAGGGACACAGTTCTTTTCAAATCATTGAAAAAGAAGCAGAGAAATGCAAGTAGCAGCAAAGCCAGTGATAAATGCACCTGGTTTAAGCTATGGATGGATTACTGAATTGGCCAAGATACTGTTCTCATTTAAAATACACAGAATGGCCACAAAGAGATGCACAAGATCCCCCATCAAGATGCAAAATGACAGACAATGATCTGAAACTATACTGGAGATGCTAAATTCCCAAAAACAGACAAAACTAGACCTCAAATTACAGAAAATAAAAAGATAACATTTAAAAATTATTAAAAGAAAAACACAAAGCTAAAAACACTTGTGCTGACTGTCCAGTGACTCATGATCCAGACATGGTTTTACCTTCGAAAAAAGGAATAAAAGCACAGCCCTGCTGTAAAAAAAAAAATTAAAAAGATTAATCTCACAAATTTCTACACACACCTAACTTCTCTACAGACAGAGATCCTATCTTGTGTTGCGTACGCTCTGATGACCTGACCTCAGTGAGGAATGTCTACAGCTTTTATAGCCAGCTGTAACTAAGAGCTGCAGTAAACTGTTCCTCGCTCAGAGCTGCATTTAAAAAAAAAAAAAAAAAAAAAAAAACATTTCCAAATGGATCGTTTCCATAATGCTCAACAGCGATTTATACACCCGGAAACGTGAAAGCAACAGAATGTAGTGATATTCAATCCAAACTGAAGGAATGTTCTGATACCCCCACCCCCCGAAAACAAAAAGGTAATAATAGTCAGCTAGAAGACAAAACCCCAACTTAAGAAAAAGAGCCAAAGTGTGTTATTGCCAAGAAGGAACTCAGTCTAGAGGCATATCTGCAAATATTTTACCGACACAATTTTTCTATTTCTTTTTTTTTTTTAACCGCAAATGATTGCTCCGTGCCAAACAGCTGAGCTTACTTTCCAAACAAACTTGGACCTGCAATGGGATCGCAGGGTCCTGCTGAATTTAATTCAAACCGACTGCATTTCAATGTCACAGCCATGGATGTGGATGGATGGAGCAGAAGGAGCAAGGGAAGGGAAACAGCTCTTTTCGTTGCCAGTTGTCCATTACACGTGTTTAACCCAAGCTTGTGAAAGTAACACCGTGGTGTAAAGAGCTTGTGAAAATAGACGCTGTTTACAGAGCCACGGGGTCCCTTTGCCTATCAGAGCTTGTGTGTTCACCTTTAGATAAGCCAGCAGGAGACTGCTAAGCACTGTTAGATGACCTCCATTAACAATCATTAAAGAGAAACTGCTGAAAAGATCAGTCTGCTTTGGTTTATCTTTATCAGGCTCAAGAGCAGAAATTGATGCGTTTCAGAAGAAAATTTATGCCAAAAAAGGAAGAAATCTTGATACTATAAGTACTTAAGGCCTAACTCTGTCCTGCGGTAGGATAATGCAATTGGTGTTAGGGCTTATTTAATATCTGAAGTTCATTTTATTTGTGACTGGGACGAACAACAATTATAATATATAATAACTGTGACGTCTACAGGTGCACAGCTTTTTGGGGTCTCTTACAGAAGAGAGTAACAAAAGGCCAACAAAATTAAAAAAAAAAAATAAAATGAATAAGTTCTTATGTTCTCAAAATTCTGAATTAAAGTTTTGAGTAAAGTCCAAATTAGAAGTTTACAGCCTGAGTCAGGATTTTAAAGAGGAGTTTAAAGAAAAAAAAAAAAAAAAAAGACAGATTTAGTTAGTCGAAATTTGAAGATTAAAGTCGGAACTCAAATACATTTTTATGGTGGCCCTAATCTTCAAATTGAGCTTTTATTCAGACAAACAGGCCTTGCTCCATACCACCATGTAAGTCTGTGGCTAACACACACGTCCTCTTCTCAGATACAGTGAGCACTGTGTAATTGCTGGAAGATCCACAAGTCCACCATCTATTTATGGCCAACATGTTCTGCGAAAATGACTTCAAGTGGTGCATTTACAGCTTAAGGCTGAAATGCAAGTCAATTGATAATGTGATGATGGAAATCCCCCCTTATAGTTTATGGTTTTATAGCATGGACACTGGCTCAGCAACTGAACTTGCAAAACCAGAAGTATTTCAAGTCAGCCAGAGCTTTATCTTCGCCAGACGTGTTGATTTTGTGCATTTTTCAGGGTTTCTCTGGTATTTGCCAGCTCGGCTAATCTGCTCAGTGCCTTAGACTGCGCACCCCCCCCCCTCCCCCTTCTCCCCCCCCGTCACGGATGCTACACGAGTTGTCTGTCTCTGCTCCATACCACCACACAGAGTTCCAACAGATCTGGGCAATCTGCAGCCATTGAGGGATTAGTGATAGATGGTAACCAGGGATGGTGGGGTTGCCATGTCCTTGAGAGCTTTTGTTTGCTCACATCCAAACTTGATCTTAATACACTTTTGGGGCCGTGTGTTTTTCAAATTATGGCTTCATCTTTCTGTGATGCGTTTATCAGCGATAGCTCTGTGAAGAACGGGAATTAATAGATGCAGGTTTTCACTTCTTGCTGTTGGACTTCCTCCCAGTTATTGTCCTCCAGCTCAACAAACACCTTGAAATAAATGACTACCATCTGTCAGAAATGTCCAATATTACAACATCAAGTCAACTGCAATATTAAAGACAGCTTAAAGTAATACTGTACATTTGATTTAAAAACAAACAAAAACAGCATACAACTGTCTTCAAAGAGCAACTATAGTTAAAATGCAAAGCAAACCAAGCCCAGGAAAAGCTGAATTTGATGTTTGTGTAGGAATTTGCATTTGCAAAGACCCCTTCACCCCTGGACTAACAGTCTTAAGCCCCTTTAACTGTACTGGTGTCACTTTTCACACAGCAGCAAAAGTGGTGGCTGTTTGTTTTCTCCGTCAGATAGTTCCTTTAGAAATGCTAAAATGATGCATGTTAGTCAACTGACGGGAAAGTAACTGCATCAATTATGATAATTAATTGCTCAAGTTATTTCTAATGCAAATATGTGCCATCTTCTCCAATGTGATGGGTTGCAATTTGATCGCAGTAACTTTAATCTTATGGCATTGGGACTGTTTGGACACGGCAAGAGTACTTAAGTTTAAAATCGTAGGACTCACTGAGGTCACGACCTCAATGTTTTTTCTGTGAATTTGGGGGATTTTAGGTTATGTCACGGGGATTTGTCCTCATGACCTCTGAAAAATATAGTTATGGTCCTGGGCTCTCAGAACAAATATTTCTTAGTTTTCTGGCATTTACAAAAACCATTAGTATTGAAAAATCATAAAATGCCTGATACTCGGAAGCAAGTTACTGACCAAGGTCCGTCAAATTTAAGGACAAAATAGATCATTTACCCTTTGAGAATAGTCTCAAAAGGGAACTGGAAAACCTGGTCCTCGTGGAACTGCTCACTGAGCAACGAATGTAAAGATGTTGAAGTAGTGCACCCCCATGAGTTGCTCATGATAAATACAAGTTGAATACACAGTACACGTAGTAATACATATTTTAAAAGGTAGGGGACACTCATTTGCACAATGAAACACAGCTGAGACGTATGAACTACCTGTCGGTCTGGTGGCCTCTGTTGTGTTGGGCTGCGTCATGGAAATGCACATGTCACCCTGAGGAAACTTATCACAGGTTAGCATCTCCGGCCAGGGAAAGCCGAACGCCTCCATGATGGGGGTACAGCCGTCCCGCACGGCCTCGCAAAGCCAGCGGCACGGGAAGATGGGCCGATCCAGGCACACGGGCGCAAAGAGCGAGCAGAGGAAGACCTGTGTGGTCGGGTGGCAGTTCTTGTGCACCAGAGGCACCCAGCTGCTGGCCTGCTGCTTCACCTCGGCCATGGTCTCGTGCTCCAGCAGGTTGGGCAGCAGCATCTGGTTGTAGCCCACGTTGTAACAGAGCCGCAGGTCGTCCGGGATGTCCACGCACTGTGGAGTCTTGCCGTAGATGGGCACAGTGTACGGGTCCGAATAAGACAGGACCCCACTGACTGACGCTCTGCACGCCGCTGACATGAGCGCCACTGTCACCGCCAGACGGATCATCTTCAAGAACAACTGAGAAGTAGCCTTCATCATTTCTCTTCGCAAAACTAAAACGAATGCAGCCACTGCTGGTCAGCCGGGCGAACAGAGGGGACTGAAATACTGAACACGAAGAAAGAAATGCGCAGTCGAAGTTGAGCTCTGCTGCGTAAAAACGCGTGGAGTTTCTGGTTTGGGCGAAGTCCACAGTCGCTCTCCTCTGATACGTGTGGCTGCTGAGAGAGTTTGGGGAGGTACAGCGCTCTGCCTCTGCTGAGCTTGGAAACAAGAGGCGATTGTAAAGTGCGCTCCGGCCAATCGGAGCGCGCCTGGGCCTTTTGGCACTCAGCTGTCAGTCAAAGCGCTTAATTACCCAGAGTGTAAAAACTCCACAGGAGCCTCCCTACCCCTCCTTTTACTCCCCCACTTTTACTTCCTTTGACAAAACAAAACACCGAATAGGGGCACGTACACATTTCGACCTGGGATTCTAGTTAATATGCGAGCTCCTAATGCGAGTTGTGCAGAATAAAAGGGAATAATGTTTGCGTTCCTCGGAGTTCCAGCATTGTGGTGCATGAAACATGGGTCTGGGAAATAGAACGAAGGTCTCACCGTAATGAGGAAACACTTGGATTCATTTTTAACACATTTGTCCCTTGAAGAGAATGTACAGGACAGCCCCCGGTAAATGTAGTTAATGAGTCACATAACTGTGTTGCTTAAAAAAATTCATTACCCAATAACAATTTAATAGTGCAACTGGAGTTGGGACTTCTCTAAGCACGAGGAGGAACACAAAACAGTTTTCTGCACCATTTAAATGATCGCAAAACCCATTTCTTTCATATTTTTTAATTGAAATAAAATACAGATGAAGTAAGGAGCTAACTGCGTTTACTCAAGTACTGCACTTAAGTATATTTATTAAGAATTTCAATCATTTTACTTTTATTTTTACAGTAATTCCGAGGAAAAAGATGTACCTTTTGCTGTTTGATATTAAATGGTTAAAAGCAGTTGCTACTTTTGTTCCACACCAACTCTCCACAGTTACATGCATCTTTGTCTTTATCATTTACTTTTTAAATATTTTTTTGCTGTGTTTTATTATTTTTTTGTGCGTTTTCAACAGAAATGGAAAATGAATTGACAGTAAAAATAACGTTTCCTTTTGAAAAGTTTTATTTAAGTAGTTCTTGTCCCCCAACAATTATTTGTGCTGCTAGTAAGTATAGAGAGTTTCCAAAATGAAATTATGATTTTTCGAAATACATAGTAAATCAGGTTTTTGAAGTGGTTCTCTCTTTGAATCTGCACATGAAATCGACTTGCACATTTTAGATTTCTGCACAAAACTTATTTATGAGGCACATGTGGAACAGATCTGGACTAGACTCGAATATATGTCATCAGTAGCATCAAGTTCAAAGTCTTGAACTTGATGCTACTTTTTTAAACTTTTTTTTTTTATAACTTGATGCCTGGTGAAATCATTTGCTCAGCAAAGTACCTATATTATTCCACTTAAAGTAGATTTTAAAGCATGTGTTTCAATTTGAGTAATGCATATTAGGATTCGGTGACTCCACTGTCATGCCAGCACAATGAAGTTGTGGATTTGTATTAAGTCATGCTTTATGTTTTACATTTGCAATAATAAAATATCAACCTATAAATACAATAATGATCAGATATAGGGTGTGTTTGAAGTTATTACTACTTTAGAATATTGCACTAATGAATGGTGGAGTATTTTAGGTATAGTGATATTGGTAGTTTAATTGTAGTGAGTGACGCTTGTAGTGAAGTATTTTTTATGTATGTATAGTTGCATGTTTACTATACATAGCATTTATTTTACAAAATATCCTACAGCTCTGTGATAGAATAGTTTCAACACATGAGATTTTTAGTGAAGTTATTAGTTTTTTAGCGAAGTCCTCAAGTCCAGATACTATCCGACTATAAACAATTGGAGTTTTTAGATACATTACGTTATCAAATGTGTGCTGGTTATCTTAAACTGTTTGCCCTTGGTGCACGGAGATATGCAAACATTTGGGAAGTGCTTCTTTATCAAACCTAATTACAAACTTTATGCTAGAGTCAATTTACTGAGCCCCGAGTGTCCATCTCCTCCCAGCTTCACCTCGTTGTGTGATAAGACTGAAGGTGTGAAAGCCCTCTATTTAAATGCAGCCAATTTACATTTCATTGTGTTGTTAAAAATTCCTGCAGAGCAAGAAAAAACAACAACAACAAAGCACTTAATTTGGTTTTAAGTGTGGATGGAGCAAACAGAGTAAAGACGTTTTAGAGTAAAGAGCTTTGTTGAACTTATTTATCAAATGAATGTGTTTCACAGCTGCTCCTCCACTGTGGAGGATAAAGCTCACCTAGATATTTAATTCCTGAGCTGAGGCCAGGAGAAAACATTCAGCAGAATGTTAAATGCATTATGCAGCATGGAGGAATCGTGACAGATGGCACCATTATCAGAAATTGAGGATAATCTGCTGGTTCCGAAAGGTGAAATGAAACAAAAATGTCAAAAGTGCTGTAAATCATTTGGAGCTACAGTCAAAATAGAGTCGGGGCAAAAAAAAGGACTTTAACTTTCAATAGCTCATCAGTGAAATTATCCATTAACTAAGACCTCTGTGTGCCACAGTGGTGATGTGTGTTGTAAAAAAAAATGTAAATGAGGCTCTGAGACCACTATAAAGACGTTAAAGATGACACCTTTGTTAACCTTTCAAATTAACACTGATGGTTTAATAAGGGTGGGCTGTGTTTGTGGTGATGCTACACGGACTTTACAGGCTGATGGCAACCAACAACAGTTTGTGAACAGATTGTTCTTAAAGCAAACTTAAAATTTAGAGGACAGGAGCGCAGACCTGGCTGTGCCTTCAGTCAGGAGTGGAAGGCTGTGCTAAAAACCACCAGCCAGACAAAGCCATTCAGCGAATGGGGAGGAGTGAGTTTACTTCTATATGAGTCTACAGCAGAGAAATGGCAGTGAGGGGGGACCTCTGCAATCAAAAGCAGATATAAGCATGCAGGCGTGGATGTCACTGTTATCACTGCCATGTTCACTTTCCAAACTTTGTGCTTTAACAGTATGTGACTAACAATAGAGAGACTAAATATTTGGACTTTCAGGCCTCCAAGGAGGACAGAGTTTCCCAAAGACAGCCCATCCATCTATTTTCACCAGTGTTTAAAAGCCACAATCTTGTGTACATGTTCATGCATTGCCATGAAAGGGCATTCTGGCCCCTGGCCGAACGAAACATGTATGTCATTAAGCGTCCGTCGTCGGCAAGTGCTGGCTTAAACACTGGATGTGCTCTAGTGCAGGGCGTCAAATGAAGTCTGATGAGGTGTATGTACGCAAAGGATGCTGTGGGTGAAAATGTCCCATTAACCTAGTGCGCGTTAAAGTATAGGAAACACAAGCACACCTGCTTTGTGTCAGGTAATGCCAGGAGAGTGCAAAGCACACTTCCTTTTTTTTTTTTTAAAGTTCAGTGCGTTCATATTACATGGCATAAAAAATACTTTTCCAGGAAATAATGGCTCCAGTGTTGGGTAAAAGTATATGGTTCTTAGCTTTACAGTGTTGTCAGTGAGGAAGTTGTGAAGATGTCCAGTCAGTCTTACTTCATGCTTTTGACCTGTTATATTCTACCTAAAATATTATGGAAGTGGCAGTAGTCTTGTTTCTACTGCAGGCCCACTTTCAATGGCCCAAAAACCCTTGAGGAACTAAATTCCTTTGTCTGTGTTTCCAAAAAGAGGAATCTGGTTCGGAACTTAATTCCATGGCTTTAGTTGTACCCCCACAAAAAAGTATACTTTCTGAAGACCAACTATTGGAGTAGGTCCTGCAGCACTGAACATTACTGTCTGGTCATCTAGCATGCAGCATGTTAGACTCTCACTGCACATGCAGGTTGTTTAGTTTTGGTTGGTTGCTACATAAACCAGGACAGAGCAGCCCAAGAGGTTTCAGGAGGGAAAGACCAATGACAAAGTGCTTGTCATACTGACATGGTTAACTTTACGTGTTACATACAGTAAGAAGGACTCTAACCCTTGAAAATGTTCCTGGAAAAGGAAAAAGAAAAGATACTGGTTCTAATTTAGAGAATCTAACCTTTTAGATGTACAGTAACTGGGTCACGTTCAGCTTTCTGCAGTCATATAAACAAGAAATCCAGCTTTTTACTAAGGGATAGCGGATGTGGAATAGATTAATATGTGAATGTACTGTAGAATATGAACATAAATAATGTCTGGTGTCAAAGGCTTTAACTTCCCACTAGGAAACAACCAACCTAGCACAAAAGGCAGAGGAGAGGGACAATAATAACTTCCCTATGGGAAAAACACTGCGCACCAACAAAGTGGGGACATCTCTTTTCTTATCTACATCATTTTTTGGAGTCCGTCTGTCCTTTGAAATGCAGGAAACAGTAGCTTGTACATTGACTAATTATCAACCCTGTCACCTAAAAATGAGCTTCCTGTTTATTAAAACAGTTTTTGGAGAGAAAGGAGAATGCTACATTACTACAGAAATGCTACATTTATCATTCCAAAGCACATAGCAAAAGGTGGCTATACGGTGAACGTTGCTTAAGAAAGCACTTTAGTTATGGTTGGGGAAAGATTGCAGTTAATTTAAACACACCTGTGCAAAATGACTCACGTTTTCTTTCTTAAACCAGAGAAAAATCTTTCCCCAATCTTAACCATTTGGTGTCAGTGCAGAAAACAATGAAAAACCTTGAAAACACTACCGTCAGTGAGAATCTCTGTGGCCCAAGAGATTGTGCAGGTTGTCCAATAACTGTAGGGCTGGCAGTGTGTGTGTATGTGTGTGTGTGTCACTTTGGATGAGACTATCTGCCAAATGACTTAATGTAAATGTAGGCACAAAAATACGATTTGTAAGTCTTTGTTTTTAGGAGACAGGTAGCAAGTTATGCAAATTCCGACACATGAAAAAAAGACATGTACGATTTAACATTGCACACTTTTTAAGCATAAAAACTGACAGACACTATTATACCATGCATTATTCTAGTATTATTACAATATTACATATTTTTGTTATATATAAAGAGGCTTTGAATATATTATTAATCCCATTGAACCTACATTACCCATAATGCCACTTAACCGACACCATTTCATTCAGAGATTCAGATGTGTAAATGTTAGCAGTGCGAACAAAAAGCTGGTGAAGCCACTTCTTTCTGATTCCATAACCTCAGATTGTTTTCATTTCCAAACTTGTAGTCAGCTCTGACTGACGCCGACTCAAATAACATCACTTAAGGCAACATATTGGACTTCACACAGCTGCCTCTAGAACTCCAAAAGCCTTTATTCAACATTTTTAACATATGCAGTTGGACTTTGACATGTGTAAACAGACTTTGATGTCTAAAATCTGTGGAGTTCTAGTTCAGGGGTAATCTGATTACTGATATGTTGCATGTAAACATACATTTTACTGTTGCCAGGTTACTTTAGAGCATCTGGACAGTTCTTAAAAAACTTCTTAACATCCCAAGAACAAACAACCCCCCCCAAAAAAATAAATTAAATAAAAGCAGCAGAGCTCTCTGAGGTGGGATATCATTAAAAAAAAGTTGTTTAAAAGGTCAACAAAGATGCAAATCCATGCTGCATGACTGAAGCGTCCACATGTTTTTCTTTTAATTTGCCACACAGTGAAGAAACTGACATGTGGGTGGCCAACAAGCTTTTTTGGCCCGAAATTGGCCGCGGCTGACATGGTCATTGGTTGTCAGCAGTCAATTAGATTTGCGTGCCTGTTTAGCTTGTTGTTGTTCTTTTGATTTAGTTTCATGAGTAATAGCAGCACATGGTTAGTGCAAAGACTGAGCCGAGAAGTGTTTTAAAACGTCAGTTCGAGTGTGTGCATCAGTGTTATTAGAGTGATTTATTGCTTTATTTTTTATTAAAGGGGCAAGATGTCGATCTCACCTCAGCCGGCTTCCTTAAACTCCAACCGTCCAAGAAACTCACTTTAGCAATCTGCACATGCAATCTTCTTCTTTTCATCACTGCCTTTCCAACGCCATTCCTATAAATCAGGGGTTGCCAACCCTGGTACCCCTTACCCTGCTTGTTTGTCAACTATTCCAACTATTCCAATCTAACATTACTGATCAGGTATGTTTAGCCAATATGAAGCAGGAAGTTAGCATCTAAAATTAGGGTGGGGTTGGTAAAGACAAAGCACATTGGCATCTTCTAACTAAACCAACCTGATCCAGGTAATCAGTAGTGGGTAGGGGACCAGGGATAGTTAGAAACTGCAGGTGGTCATCAGGTCTGTCTTTTTGTGAGGAGCACATTTCCCTGTAGACGAGTACATACTAGAACAACTCTTTTTAAATGAAGCTGAATGTAGATCCTCATAAGACGTTTGTACAGCAGTTAGCTCAGACTGCATAACAGTTTATGTTACGGAGGAAAGTGTTCTGCCAAAACCACAAATCCCCCACTTATTTTTCTGCACAGCTACCAATTGTCGTCAAGACGACGACTTGCCTGGATGCTCTGTCCTTGCCCTGAATTATTGTGACATTTGCGTCCTGACGAGGAGGAAAAGAAAAGTGGGTGCAGTTACTTTAGCTTGATCATCAGAGGGCAAAATACCTCTCGCATAACTCATAGCTCGTGTGAGGCCGGAGCGTTACTGCTCATCAGGGGTTGTTGAATGGGGGGGGGAGGAGAGGTTCAAGGCTTATCTGGTGCTCAAGGAGTCAAGACTCCCATTCTGAGCCAAATCATAGTTTCAGTAAATCCTGAAGCCCACACTCATATTTGTGTGTGTTGAAAGTTACCAGCAATACTCTTCTCTAATTGATTTGGAATGTACTTTCACTCAGGATATCGGCACCTAAATGCTTCAAGCCACAGCTGCATATTCAGAATGGAATATTGGAGCTTTTTAGTGGTAACACCCCTGCTAGACTTGATAAAGCACAGGGAAAACCTCAGCTCTCTGCATGGTAATACTGTGTGCACTGCATCCATATTCACAAATGTTTTCTGGCTGATTTATGTATTTCACCAAACAAGCCTTCTTCACATTACTCTCCCATATATACTCTATTGTGAGTCTGAATTGCTTATTTGCAACTACTCTGACCCACACAACAAAGATAGAAATTGCTTTAAATATTTAAATATGACTGTTGTTATGTAGTTATAGCTTCATAATGATCACACTTCCTAGCCAAAACCACGAGGAGAAAGTCTATGAGAAAGCCACTGTAAACAATCAGCTTGAAGACAAAGAGTGCCAAAACTAAGACACCATGGTGAAGGAAGTGGGTGGGGGGCGGGGTCTATAAAAAAGTCAGCTAGAAGTCATCAATCTTCGCAGAAGTACACAGAATTTCAGCCCCAACATATACCATCATAATTTATCTTATTAAATTGCAATCAGATCATTATCTGCCACACACTCAGCTTGAGTTCTACTCAGCAATATAAGTTAATAGCTGCGCATCCAAATGGCCTTAAAGAGGCAAATTCACTGCTTCCAGTTCGATGAGCACATTTATGGGAATGATATTAAATGTCCCTCGGCTGTCCTTTTATTCATTGATTATTTATTAATCAGCTTGTTCAGAGAAGTGGATTATGTATCGCTATGACAACAGAGGGCCCGATAACATTCACCTCTCTCCAAAAAATATGTATATTTGTCACACTTTTCTTTACAGAAAGTTAGAAAAACCATTGACCACAGATTCCTCAATTCATACTATGAAGGTGTAGTGGGAGGTGGTTTCTGGTGATAAGTTGAGAAGTAATTTGTTTAAACACATTAGTCCCACTGCAAACAGCAATGGGACGTTCCTGCACTCACATGATTACTATAGAGGATTTAAAGCGATAAGGTGGGTTTAGTTTTACTTGTTAAATCATGCTCTAACACTTTGTTTTCCATTTTACTCTTCGACAATGTGTTGAACCTAACTTGGACTTGACATCCAAACACTATAACTCAAGAAAAGCATTTACAGTTGAGATGAATACCAGCCTGGAGGTGCTTTATGGGGGGGGGTGGGGGGGGGGGGGGGTGGGCCTTTTAGCAACTTTCCATCTTTGCAGCAGCCTTTCAGGTAAACCACTTGAGTGAAAGCAGTCGAGGAGCTCTACAAGGCAATAGGCTCACTGGGCTATAGACACGGAGATAGACCCCTTGCCCTCCCACACAACCACACACACACACACACACACACACACACACGCACCAGCCTTCAGTCTGTCCCATGCTGCACACTGTCTGTTTTGAGACACAGCAGGGCTCATGGGCTGTTCTGGCTAACATTAACATGTATAAACATTACAATTAATGAGCCTCTGTGACATCGCAAGTTAAATGGCTCCTGCCCAGTAACAAATTCAGAGATATTTTTCCTGCACTCAATTATGTCAAGCCAAATAGAGAGTGTGTGGGCCCTTTCTGCCTCTCACTCCCAGTGGAATAAAATGGAAACTGCCCATGTTGTGGTCAGAATAGCAGATGAATCATGTAAAATATTAACATCAGTAAATCTACAAACAGCTAATACGAGTTACAAATAATTTTACTTAACAAATTACCTTCTGTGCACATGTTGAAGCATAAAAAAATCAGGATTGAGCCAAGGTAAGCAATACTTTATCATAACCTGATGCCCATAGCTGGGGTGACACAGGCCAAATGCATCATTCTCATCTTGAATGTGCAGCACCCTCCGACCCCCCCCACCAGGAACACATTACAGTTAATCAGGAAAGTATGTTGCACTGTGTTACACCCATGATTTACACATGGATATTCTCTTTTTGCTGCTCTTTTTGCTGATTCGAACGCCATCATCCCCAACCCACAGCTCTGAACTGAAATGTTTTTATCATTGCATGCATAGATCTGTTGTGTTGTGTTGGCAGTTTGAACCAACGTTGCATTAAATCGTTACACTACAACAGTGGCTTTCAATCACCACGACAATAGCAAAAAAGTTTTGAGCTTGTCCACTATTTCCTGCATCTGCATATCTACTGATTAGGCCCTTGTTGCTGTGTTCTCTTTGCTGTGAGTGACAGTAACATCTTCAAGTTTTGCCTTGGTTTATGTTTATGTGCAAAAACGGAATTTTAAAAGGAAGAAAGTCTGTTGACAGGCAGCGATGCTAAGTAGTGGATAACATTTGAAATACTCCACACATGCACAAAATAAGCAGAGAAGTGTGTGAACAATGACCCCCTTAAAACAGCTTTTTGGTAAAAAACAAGCATATCTCTGGCCTTTCACTGGTTCAGAAACTGGATTGGAGGATCTGTGCCTAACTATTTGTTTAACTCTTTGTAGCTAATGAATTGCCATTCACGCACACACTTCACACTTTCTGGCATTGCAGAAAGTCTGCGTGAACAAATATTTCTGGGCTGCAAATGGATGCCTATAGATATACATAGTCAAATTACAAATTTGAGGGGGTGATCAAATGTATTTAACAGATACCATAGTGGAAACACAAATAAATTGGCCCTAATGTAGATGCATTGTGATCAACTCAAGCTTCTTTATAACGTCAGAGGACCTTTATTTTCTACCAGAAGCTGAAACTATTCCTAGCCATCCAGTTCCCAGCCCCTTCTGCACCATGGGAAAATCAGCCAAGTGAGTGCAGGTCAGGTCAACCTTGTCTCCTTGCCTGACTGTCAAAATAACAGTACCGTCCCCTCTGGCTTCCAGCACTGTCCGTCAGAGCCCGGAGCTCAGAGCTGTGGCACAAAGGGGTGGAAAAGCAATTAAATCAAACATGGATGAGTAGCTGCAGGACAAATGCCTCATCAGCGTTTTCAGCTCAGCCAGAGAAAGGCTGGTGTTTTTTTTTTCCTCAAGAAGGGGTATTGGAAAAAAAAAAAAAAAAAAAAAAAAAAAGTATTGAAAGTAAAAGAGAAAACCCTCCGAAGACATTTTGTGTCACTGGGTGACCAATACAAGAGTTACCTAAAGGGCTAAGAAAGACATTGGCCCAATTCAGAGCCTCTTTCTTCCTCAGTGATGGCCTAAAACTCGGGGTCAGACACATACTCCAACCCTTGACCCGCTGGTTCACATCTCCTTGTAATTACCTTTGCGCATCAACCCCTTGGCCACCCCACCCAAAGACAATGTAACAATTTATCTTTTCAATTGTCTGTCAATCAGCCTCTTACGAGCTTTTTCAGTGGGCGTATATGGTTTCTTTTTCCATTTGTATTTATTTATTTATCTTGCTTCGAGAAGTGGGGGTAGTCTGGCCCCAGAAACAGGGAGCCTTTGTTTGGGCTGGTTTCACATGGATATACCCCCTTCCACCACCACACCCCTCCTCAGCTCTGCTCCCCTCTATCCAGCTCCTTATAATCAGACCTCATGGATTTGTTTAGGGCCGGATCTCAGGGTCATTGTACTGGGCATTTCCATAACCACTGACACAATGACATTTTTCTCTTTTTTATGTATAACTAAGGTGCTTTACAAACGGCTCCCTATAATGCAAATTTAACTTCTCTTCATCTGTCTCTGACTTTACCTTAATATTTTTTTTTTTACATAGAAAAATGTATGCAAAGTAACTGCTCTGAGCTCTGGCTATGATCATCCGGAGAGAAGCCCCGTCAGTATGTTTGCCACTTTGTATTACTCACCAGCCATCTGAAAGGAAAAATACAAACAGGTCTTGGCAAGTGGATGAAATGTTCCAATTTTCCCTGCTGCCATTTTTAACCGCCAACTTCCAGTAATTCTGAACACTAAAGGCATTTCTATCACAGTAGAAGTCGAATTGCCCAGCGTGCCCAACACCTAAACACTCAACAGCTCAATCATTCATTTTCATTGTCAATCTTAAAATGGATGTTTTGTCACCTCTAGCTCTTACAGCATGTGTTGTATCTCCCAATATGAGCTTTTTCTGATATATTTATGTTTACATTAGTGTTTAATAAATGTGGTTAGAAAGGCTGATGTAATTCTTTATGTGCTTTCCAAAACATAGCAGTTTTTGGGTTGTCCATTTATTCCTCCTTTTGTCCCGTCTGATTCTAGCGAACACAATATCAACAGCAACAAGTCCTCTTGGACTCAAGGATGAACTGATTAGATTTTAGTGCCCAAAAGTTCAAGGCCATTGTGACCTTACGCCTGACCCATTCACAACCTACTCGAAATTCTTCAAAATTGGCACAAACATCCACTTGGGATGAATAATGAACTGATTACAATTTGATATTCAGAAGTTTAGGTCATTGTGACCATATGTCATTCTCATTCATGTGAGTGCAAGATTGGCTTTCTTCAAATCACATGGATAAACTAATTAAATCAAAGGTCAATTTAACCTCAATATTTTTCCCATTCACATCAACATAATCTCTCAGAAACACCTACATCTCCTTGCACTCAGGGATGAACTGATTAGAAAATTAGTTTGGACAGAGATTCATGTAAACTGTAACTGTCAGAGACATAAAACTAACGGGTCGGGAAGTGATTTCACTGATAGTATGAACCGAAGAAAGATTACAGTGGCCCTTCACTTCGCTGATACACACACAGTTCACACATTCAATAAGTGAAAATCAGAACCAATGCTTTTGAACCTTTGTCTCTGCCCTTTTCAGAGATGTAAAATCAATAATTTAATCCAGTGGTTTCTACAGTCTCTCATCGTAAATTAGTTCTGCACTATTTGTTTTGATCTAAAGGTTCGTCATAAAACTGTATCAGTTTTGGTTTAATCTTGAAGCAGTAAGAAAAGAGCACAAAACATTTCAAGTGGTCCATTCAAAAAACATTGCTGCGAGTAAGATAAATAAGAGGCTTCTTGAAGAGTGGTCATTTATAACAATAGTCCCCGTGCGAGTTTGCTCTGACAACAGGCTTCTACAGCACCCTATTGCTTGGCAATCACTGTATAAAATTACATGGACTTCAACATTTCCCCCAAGAAGACTGAGCATTCCTAGTCGAGGTAATGAAAGCCAGAGGAGAAAGAAGACGATTCACCCTTGGACTGTGTGATGTGAGGCGGTTTTTGAGGGAGTAAACACAATCGGTCTTTTAGACAGTTTGGTTTGCGCAAGTCACTCATCCTGATTGTCTATCATGTTTCATATGAAGCTCATAATTAGGACGGTGTCAGGAGGGAGATCTGTATAAAGACTGTGGTTTGCTTTGATCAGTCTAATTTGGTCTTTGAAAGGGGTGAGAATTTGTGCGAGCGGTTGCAGTTGGTACGAGTAGAAACACAGCAGTGTTAGCACTCCCAACAACACAAAGCAATTAATCCTTGGTGGGATTTTAAATTGTGCAACAATTGTTCATTTACTGCTGCTTGAATGCTCTCAGTCCTTTACATCTGATGAGGGACAAGGAGAAAAGAATGAGTGGTTGAAGTAGTGAGGGTAAACTAGAGTAGATTGGAGTCATCCTTCTACAAACAGAGCTGCTCCGGTGGCCAAAATAATCCCATTAGTTTATTTAAACTATAATGGCAGACTAAGACAACCATAGATAAAAATGGTGTGACATGCTTTTTAGGGAATTTGCAGTATAAATACAAAGTCTCATTACCTGCTGTGAGCAGAATAAAATAAACATTGGTTGTAAGGGTGCTAATTGTTGGTCAGTCCTCCATGATAGACTGAATAGCCAAGTTTTCCATTACACAGGCTCAACTCAGCTCAACCCTACTTTAGTCCACTCACCTTTGGTACCAGGGGCAAATTTAGTACCACGTGGTTGTCGTGACGATGCCACATAAAGGTGGAATCATGTCGCTGCCAACGCTTCACAGATGCTTTACCTGATGGAAAAGTAGAGTCAGGGCGAGATGGTATTATGCAGTCACTTAGTAATTTACATGTTGGGGCATATGGATGAGTCACCAAAACACAGAACTTTCACACATGACCCAAGTAGGAAGCTACTGCCATTCTTGTTATTGCAACCACTGCATCACATCATGTGACATGTCATGTAAAGCAGGAATTTTAAGGCATTTTTCAGTGTTTTTTAATGGTTTATGTTGAAAGGTTGTGATGAAATAGAACTTTTGGTGCCATTAGAAGAGACAACAGAAGAGCCTGGCACCAAAAGGTTGTAGTTTTAACAGAGGCTTAACACCCTGTGTCTAACCTAAAGGTTGGAGGAAAGGTTGGATGTTCTTACTTTGTTGATCACCTGTATTTTTATCCTGCTCCATCAGCAGACAAACACTAATACAGTGACATAGCTCAACATCTTTTCAGTGAAGTGGCATTAAATTTAGCACTTTACTAGGACTGTGTCCAAGTAAAGTAAAGTTTGGTGAAGTAATACATAATAAATGTTTTGAGTAACATAAAAACAGTGCACCTTGAAATATTAATATTTAAAGTGTCAAATTTTTATTTTAATAATTGCATTTTAACCGAACCCTACCTGAGGGGATAGTGACATTCATCTAGCTGCTGAGAAAAAATAAAGATATACAAAGAAAAAAACAAAGACTAAGATTTTTAATAAAAAATAGCTTGTGACAATGCGGCACAGTGTAAAAAAAAAAAGCTGTGCATACAAATAATCACATATTCAGTAAACACAAACTAATTTTGGTCTTGATATTAACAAAGTATAGAGATTTACTTTGTTAAATTAATTAATTATTGAATTCAATATATTGATTATCTCAGCTCATCATTTTCCACACTCTTATTAAACCCAACAAAGTTCAGTTATTGCTTTACTTATTATTGGCTCATAGTACATTTCACTTCTTAGCACTTTGTAAATTTTACTCAAACTCTTATTACCTAAAATCCTCCTAATTATTTAACATGTCACTTTGTTGCCAAAGTAAATAATTAGCACACTTTTTAGAGTGCAATTAGTCTGGATACAAGAATGTGTGTGTGTGTGTGTCTGCAAAATATTTCCTTCTCCATCACAGTCAAACATCTCCATGATCAATACAGACCCTGTTTTAGCAACCTGACCATGAAGAAGACAACAACCGATCAAACGTTCTGTTTATTTAAACACACCACAAAGACCAGAGTGAAGGCCAGCAGTTGGACAACCCACCCACCCACCCACCCACACACACACACACACACACACACACACACACACACACACCAAAAATACTTCAGAAAATCAAACAAAACAAACTGTTTTCATGCCACTGTGAATCTGATTAAACATGTTTGTAAAGAAAAATGATATGTCAGTTGAATGGAACTGCAACGTTTTCCTTTGTTTTGTTTTTCGGCTGGCGTCGGCCAAAATAGAATATTTGATTGTGGAAAAATAATAGTTGGAGGCAGAAAAAACAAAAAAGGACCAGTTTCACCAATGAGACTCAGACAGTTGTCACTGAATGTGAATGAATGTTAGCTGACACACAGGAGCTAACTTAGCTGTTCCTGCTTTCAAGAAACGTCTAAGAGTCACTTTGGTGTCTCAAGGCCTTTACTGATGTTTTCAGATGTGGAAAATCTGAATGTTCCAATTTGGAGCCTAATGCAGTAGAGTTTAAAAGTTTTAATGTAAATTTCTGAAAGCACAACATGACAAACCTGTCGGTTTGGATTTTTTTCATCTTAAGAGTTTCTTTCCAGGGGGCATGAATGTTTTTTTTTTAAATAAATGAGCTTACATAGAAGGCATTAGATAATATAATTTCACAATTAAATTTCAAATCGAACATTTTATATTTGGTAAATGGTCTGTAATTATAAAGTGCTTTTTTACCTATTGGCACTCAAAGCGCTTTAAACTGCTTCCCATTCACCCATTCACACTCACACTCTCTCACACACACACTAATGGTGAAGCTACTCTGCAGCTTGTCAACACTCACTGGGAGCATTTGTCTTACATGTTACCAAATGTGCCATGATCTCTATCAGTTACCATGGCCCCCTACTCTTTGCCAACTTTAGAAGATGACTGGCTAAAAACCACATGATCATAAATCTAATTGACTGGCTGATAGAAATATGTCTGTATATGATTGGCTGCCATATTTTTTTCCTCCTCCTCTGTCTTTCCCTCTCCGTTACTTTTGAATTAGCAAGCTAACAAAGAGTCACTGTAAGCAGGTTCATGTGATAGTGGGGTTATTTTGAGGACAGCAGTTCTGAGCTGGGACGAATCGCTAGAAAGTCACAGAGCAGTTATTGATAAAACATGATACATGTAAAGGTGAGTGGCAGGCTTTTATGCTTGGCCCGAGATGCAGGGCAGGTGTGTGTAGGCAGAGAACTTGGACTTTAAGGTTTCTGCAGCAATGAGTAAAATTAAATACAAGCTTCACAGTGTCTTCTCAGAAGTGATGTCACCAAGCTGACATCCGAGTCACAATGTCCACATTCCACAAAATGAAGCCGGCGGCCTCTGAAAGAAAGTTAGAAATGCCCTTAAGTCTAACGTGAACGAAGAACAGACGATCATGTGTGACTCCTGTGACACTGATGGCAGGTGTACAGTGGAAAATGGCCTGGTAAATTAAAAGAAGATGGTTGAGCTGGAAAAAGAGAAATGCAACAGACTTTTAATGACTAAATAAAGGCTGGCTAGTCCTCCAGTTTACTAAACACAAAAAGAACGGCCCACACCCACACCGCTGTTGCTGACAGCCTGCAAAATCGGCAGCTGTGTTACCTGCTGCATGGCGAGGGTGCACTGAGTGAAAGATTTGTGTTTCGATCAAACATTTTAGGGGAAAACACAGATTTTGATTAAGGATATGTTTGTCATACTAGTATCAGATATAGCACAACATCTGGTTTGTTTAAACGGAGAGAGAGCATGTTGCCATAGGCTACAACGTTTATATACAACATGTGTGTGTGTGTGTGTGTGTGTGTATGTGTGTGTATCTAACAAACGAGGACCACATGATTGTTTGGTCCCGTCCCTGAAAGATGCTGCCGTGCTTCCCATTGACTTTTCAAACTAACTGCAACAGATATATGGGATATAAGGTGAGTTCTGTCCTGCAGTATCCTTGTTCACACACTAAGCATTATGAGAAAATGGGCCCCTGGGCATAGACAGATAAAAGCCCCCCCATACTTTAGGACCCCGCCCCCCCCCCAGACTGACAGAGACACAAATAGACTATAAAATGTGATGTTTTGACATTTTGCCCATCTCTGGGATCATTTGTGTCTTGATTTTTGGTAACTGATGTCATGGTTTGATGGAAGAGAGTGTAGAGCTACAGTTCTATCAACTGTAGAACAAATATATAGATAAAAATCTGTTGCTTTTATATTTGTGGACCGGCTTTTAAAGGCACAGAACTGAAATGACTATTAGTAAGAATGTTCTGGCTGTTGCTTTAGTGAAGGAAGGTTTTGGTCACTGGAACTGTGAAAGAATGCCAAGCTGTAAAGATTTCTGCTTGTTAAGTCAGACAGTTGGGTACATAGGTCTTAAGTGAGCAGTAGAGTTATGTGACTATAAGCAGTCTCACACACAATGCTATAAAAGTGTCTTGATTTAATAGGGTGATTAATGCCTCTCAGACTGCTGAATGAAATATGAGGTAGTCTGACTCCCGGACCCCGGTCAAAACATGCCCAACTTGAGGGCAACTCAAATCCTGCAATAACAAATGGAAGCTATTTTGCCATTTTGTGTCACACACAGTGATTCATATTTGTTGTGTGCATAATCACGTAATATGCCGTATAAAAATGCGAATTCATCTGGGATTATGTGTAATTTCTTTGAGGCTCAGTAGAATAGAGTGGCTAAGGAGGAGTGGAACAGTGGTACAGGAAACTGTGACTTAACCAAGGAACTTAACGGTACCAAACTGATAAAAGACACCCTAAACAGGATATTAAACAGCTAATAAAGATTTAGCGGCATGTATGTTTCCCTTTAAATCCTTCCCAGGCATCTTGAGGGAAGGGATCGTTTGAATTTCCATGGGCTGTTGAATGCACACTGTCAGCCACATCTGATGCAAATGAGTCATATGGAGATGAGGTAATAACGTCACGCTATTACACTGGTAATTTGGGGTGGCATGATGAGGGACTCCCAGTGGTACCCATAAATCATCTGTTTGTCTGTGGCCTCCATGCATAAAGCAAAACTAATTTCTCAGTTCTTTAATATATGTTTAGCTTTGAAGAGATACTCTGAGCCTTTGTACTTTGTGTTAAAAACCTAAATTATAAGATTAAATAATTAACTCACAGTTAATTTGCGTGCTATCTGTGGTGGTTTGTGTGGTTTGCTGATAAATGCCAATGGCTAAATAATTATGTGGGCAGGTGCTCAGATTTCTGGCTTTCATTTACTGCCCTGATTTGGAACAAAAAGTCCACAGTCACTGGAGTTCCAGCACACTCACATGCCAAATGCTGGCATTTTCAACTGTAACGGGTGAATACGGAGAATGAAAAATGACGAAATCATTAATAAATTCTTAAACAAAATATATGCAAAAATATTTAAATACAGACAGGAGATATCACAAGAACACTTCCCACAGAGGAACAATACATAGGATTAAAAAAATATTAAATTTCATAAATAATGGGCTGTATCATTTTTATTGCCATTACATGACCAACCCAAATTTGGACCTGATCCGACTTCTGTCATCCGATTCAGATAACGGGTCAGAGGAAACATAAATGTTGTAATAAAACATCTCTTGGGAGCTGAGGTCAATCCTCAGATCTGTCCTAGCTGAGATTATACAGAGGGCTTACGAGTCAAATGCGGCAATAACTGGCCATTGTTTAATTTGTCCCCTAGATCAGGTCTCTATTTTTTGTACACTGGGTTTGAGTTTGTTTCCTCTGGGCCCGCTTAAGGTAGTGTCCAAATTTTTTGAGCCCTGAAGATTTCTACTATGAAGCTATGAGTTCATATTTTAGACCTATTGGAAACTGTAGAACCTCCTCCTCGCTTACACTGACACTGCTGTTGAGAACGACCAACCTGTTCACATTATCAAAAGACAGAGCATCTCTCTTTTTTTGCATGATGTGATCGGTGTTGATTTCCACAGCTAAACAGTTCACATTAATTGCAAAAATAAAGGCACTAATTTTGCCAGCTCTAATGAATAAATAAATGCTCATTATAAATAAACTAATAAATATATACAATTCAATTCAGTTCAATTCAACTTTATTTATATAGCGCCAATTCACAACAAAGTCATCTCAAGGCACTTTACATAATAAAGTCCAGGCTACACAAGTATGTAGGCAACCCAACAAATCCCCCTTGAGCAAGCCCTAGGCAACAGTGGAGAGGAAAAACTCCCTTTAACGGAAGAAACCTCCAGCAGAACCAGGCTCAGGGTGGGCGGCCATCTGCCTCGACCGGGCGGGTTGAGTGGAAAGTGGAGAGAGAAAAGAAAAGAAAAGAGCAACAAAAAGCAACAAGAAAACATTATACAGGTTGGTAGGACGAGTAGCAGCACACTGGAAAACACACAGCAATAAAGCCAAGGACACCTGCAGGAAGGGACAGAGAGAGGGGGACAGAGGGGGAGAAGCACAACTACGGGAGAGAGAAGACACACAATTAATAGCATGCAGTGGTGACAAATAAATATATGGAGAGAAAGAGGAGGGGAGCTCATTGAACTTGTCCACCAACACTCTAAACCTATAGCATCTTAAGTAAATATACCAAGTAATATGCTGAAATAATATTTAATAAATAAGTACTCAAATAATAAAATAAATAAATTCATAAATGTTTACATTATTGCCTTTAACATGTATACTTTTTAGATATTTTATTACATTTTTAATACATTTGAATAGTATTTAATATGCCCCTATTTTTGTGTATTTTCTTGTAAATATGACTCTGTAGGTCAGAGGTACAACCAGGGAAAAATGATCAACATAAATGTTTTACTGTGGGACAATGTGCATAATAGCTGTAGCGAACATAATATAGTCAGGTGCTACGTTTGCACATTTAAAATCTAACACTTTTGAATATTTAGTGCACTAAATAGTGGCACTATTGTAAAAGACATCCTTCACCATTGGTGTGTGGTGCCCAAAAAGGTGTAATTTCAAAAGATAGCTGCCTCCCAGTTTAACTACAGAAATTCAATAATGTAAAACTGAAGGAAAATATCAGTACATTTTATATTAATTCTTGCTTTTTTAAACCAGAAAGATGCAACAAGTGTTGAAATAAAGATATATATGTTCTAATTAATTACCAGCATTAATTTGCTTATCATATATTCATTTAGTTATTTCTGTACTTTTAAATTTATAATACTGTTTAATTCTGTGTTTTAAAATGTATTACTTATTGATAATTAAGTAAGTATTTGTTTCTCAGTTATTGCCTCTAAAGCGAAATAAGAATAATGTGTTCTAATTCATTACTTGTCTTTATTCTAAAAATGTTTATTGTTATCGTCATGTGCCAGATCTTTCCCAAATGCTGCAATTTCAATAAGCATCCAGAAGAGGTCATTCAAAGTTTCAGATCTCTTTATATGTTTAATGCATGAAACATTTAAGATGTCAACAGCATGTCAGCGCTGTTCTGCCTCTGCTGTTTCTACCTGGGCACAGTAGTTAGCAATGTGGAGATGTGGGGCCAAAGGGAACATTTATTAGGAGTTCAACATAGCAGCATAAAAAAGACTTTAACGTTTCGTCAAGGAGGTGGATGCATTCCAGTTGTAGCTCCTTCATTGTTAGTCAATTGGCTATAAATCTCGAGTTAAAAGGAAGCAGCTTGCGTCTGGATGGACTCCTGTATGCATGGCTGCCTGGCCAAGACACGAAGGGCCTCACTGTGATCTGGATTCCTTCAAAAGATCCAAGTGGGATTAGAAAGGCCATCGTACATTCTTATCTCCTTTTATGTTTATTAGGGGTGATAATGGTGGAAGACATATTGAGATCACGAGTAAATATTCCAACACACGCAAACAAATAAGAACGTTAAAATACTTCATTTGTTCAAATGTCCCATATATAAAATGTGAACCAGCTTTCCACTAAGTAGTTTTGCTTACCGATGCCTGAATTTCAGTGTGCATCGTATTTTGAGTTTCAGAGTTTGGTTCTGAAGTACAGAAATATTATAAAGTGTAAAGTATCAAAAGTATTATGTAGTAGTTGTATTATTGAATCAATATTACAAATGCACGTATAGATGAGAAATGTTTCACATAATTAAAAGCTTTAGAAAACTGCATAAGTAGAGTATATGTACCTAATATTGTACATAAATACTAGAATCCACCCACTGTAAAATACATTGTGACTTGATGTTAAGTTTGTACGGAAGCCCTGAAAGGCAAGTGGAAGAAACTTAATTCTGGTTTTAATTGATTAAATCTGAGCTAATCGTTTTTGTCCTGTGTTAATGACCTAAGATCAGATGAATGTTTTTGGATTCCTAAGTTTCTTAATTATGTGTGTGTGTATGTGTGTGCTTGTAGTCAGTGACAACCTTATTTATTATCATTATTTATTATCTTCTCATTTATTATTTTTGTCATGTCACTGCAGAGGGCAGAATTATCCATAAGGTTTGTACTGAGCTGTGTGTTTTTCTGTCGTGTTTTAGAATAACATAAGGTGAGTTGTGTCAGTGCATTTTTAGCTTTAGTCTAACAACTGTCTTCTCAGGTAGTGGTCCATGAAACATACGCTATCATAAGGGGGTCCATACTTATCAGTTTGAGAATGAAATGGTGGCTTCGCGGATTCAAGGGACACATGTTGGAAGAAGTTATAAAAACAATAGTTTTAATGATGCTTGACCTTCAGTATTATTCAGGTAAAATACCTGTGCTTACCTGCATACGTGATGTTATGTTCATCGTTCCCTGGATGGATTTAAGCAGAACAATGAATTTAGACTTTAGCATTTGAAATTGTGCTAAAATCACATATCTGCCATGATAAAATCCCGTGGTCGGTTCAATTTCATTCACACTACAAACAAACAGCTCCAGGGCTGCAGCAGACCTACACTGTCATTTGTAAGCTGTGTTGGTGGGATTTTTTTTTTGGCCTGCACCACAGGGTTTGATTGACATCTTTTACAGTAGCACAAAGCTCCAGCATTTGTTTTAAGTGAACTAACCAAGCTGAGAGTGAACACGCATAAGCAGGCATGGCACTGTAATTATAATTTCTAGCTGAAGACTTGTCTATAGGTAGCTATCAATAAATGTGCGAAATTATTATATTCTTTTTGTGAGAGTGCAACACAAATATCCGATTTACCAGTAAAACATTCCATTCCACCATGACTAGATTAATAACACAGTAAACTAGGATTGGCATTGTAGCTTGTGGGTAGCCACAAACAACAGAGTGGCGTAGGAAGGAGTCTAACAACCTAAGAAATCCGTTAACATTGTCAGGAAGACTAGGGGTTCATTGAATGGGGTTTTGGTTCAATGCCTGAAATAATGTATGTGATCAAATACAAGGTTAAAAGATTTTCACGTTTTATTCTCTGATATTAAAGTCATCGGTAAATATCTCCATCTGGGAAATCCGTTGGGCCCTCTCCCAATCAGAGCATTCACCCCGTTTAGAACATGGTATAGCGATGCACTCTTGTGGCCAAAATAAGTATGAGAGAGATAAGCAGACACGCACAAAAAAATAAGTTTACAATTTTTTCTCCTTGTCGGTAAAACAAAAAAAATTTCCTTTCACAGATGCAAAAAAAGTTGTTTCAACTCTTTTATAAATGAAAGAAAATCTAACTTAAAAATTTGGAAAACCCTTTTCCCGCCTGTGTTAGATACACGGGAAAGATAAAAGATTGGCAAGGTAAAAATTATATTTACATTTTTAATTATTTTTTATTTTACTTGTTCTTAGGTCATAAAAAGTAGAAAAAAAGACTTGAAAAAATGAATCTCCAGAATTATTTATTATTATCACTTGCCTTTTAGGGCTTCCATAGGTTTTACTGTCTGGACAAAAGGTGCATTGCTATAAAGTGGTGATTTAAAACCCTTGTTTCCTTTCTTAACTTCATCATTGGTGCCTTAGCTACTCTTTACTGTGCAGTGTTCTGTTTAATTTGTGTCTATCTTTAGTGATAAATCCTCAGTAGGTGTGAATAACTGCAGATAAACATGCACTTCAGGCATGAAGTCATAAAATTTAATATAATCAAGTAGATTTCTCACCAGATGTTGAGGTTCACCACTGTGCCTTACGTTCAGGTGGTGCTGCTTTGTGGACAATTTTCTCCCATCCCTTTTGCCATGGCCTGCCCTTTGTATGCATTGTGCAGCCTAAATTAGCATAGGATACCTGCTCTTATTAATTTGGAGCCTCTAAGAGTGAAATTTACTTAGCTTAATGATCCATCTGTGGTTTCTTTCTATAAATAGACACAAGTGGTCATCTAGAGAGGTTGTATAGTTTCCATTAGATAGTCACTGCAGCAAAAGTGGCCTGAGCAGCAATAAA
Source organism: Channa argus (assembly GCF_033026475.1). Taxonomy (NCBI): domain Eukaryota; kingdom Metazoa; phylum Chordata; class Actinopteri; order Anabantiformes; family Channidae; genus Channa; species Channa argus. The sequence goes on from NC_090207.1 coordinate 24,287,422, forward strand.
AACCATTGTCTTGGGCTATTAACCAGCATGTGTTGTAAAAGAAGGGCCCAAATGGTTCTCATTAGTGGTCTCCCACACACCGGTCATCACAATGGAAGGGGGCTTCCTTGCTAAGTCTAATGCAGGAGCAAAACTTGGATTTTTGCTTTTATACCAATGCACTAATTACCCTCTGAAAGCCAGATCCAGGCTTCGTGATCCGTGAGATTGCTGTGAAAAATGCATTCCTCACACTCACAGGCAGCTCATTCTGATCTCCCAACTGAAGACCAGGCCCCCACAGGCTGTGAAAATCTGTCCCAACTTTGCCAGTAGTCAATACCTTAAGAGGCATGTAGTTAGAGAGCTGTTGGGTTCAACTCATTTTAACACGTGAAGTTGTTTAGAGCGGTAACGTAGCTGGTTAACTTTCAAAGAACTTGACCTATCTAGATGGTCACACGTGTTTTCCAAATATTAAAGTAATATAATATTTTTATGTTTGTTCTGAATTTTCTCAAACACAGGGGGGATATTAGGTCCACAGCCAAGTTTAAAGATTGATTTTTACTCAAAATTACAAAAGAATCTACTTTAATGGGTGTGTGATGGTCCAAGGCCAGGACAATCTGCTTTTCATGGGTAATCAAGGCTAAAAGCTGTTGTGGATACAGAAACCCAAACTGAATTTTGTGTGGTCCACAGCCTTAATATTGCAACCAAAAATGTTTTAAAAGTCACACAAAAAAGTAAGTGTTTTGTATATTTTTACATCAAATATCCTGCATGAGCCCACAATTCTGAAAGATTTAAGATGATACATTAGCAATTTCCATCTTTAACTTTTAATTTGTTTTTTAACTCTTCTCCACCAATGCTTTTTATTTACAATCATGCCTTTAATTGCAGTTAACTTGCAAAATCCCCAAGTGATCATGTCTAATTTTAACTGCTGCAGTATTAAAGCCATATTGCAACATCCAGTTGCAAGTATAAACACATTTAAGTTTACTGTGCATTAGGAAACTAATCCACAGTACATGACACGTAGTGGAGGATACTTTACTCAAGTGAATAGTAATACCAATCAGTCAGAACACTCCTTTACATGTGTAAAAGTACATCGAAAGTTTGGATACAATTTACTTGAAAATTTCAGTTCATTGTTAGTTTATTACTGATTCATAAAGATTGTCATAGGTTATAGTTGACTGCAGTGAATCTATTTCATACAAAGTAAATTGTCTTGTCTAGATATTGAGAATCTTATTCCCCTGACTGGTGTCAAAAGTTTCATTCAGGGAACAGTGACTCAGCAATAGATCACTGGTTTAAACACGTTCCACTGAACATTGCTTTGGCATGAGTTTTTATGCCGGATTCCTTTCCTGCTGCAACCCTCTCATTTTATCCGGGCTCGGGACCAGCACCAGGATGGCCCTTGATGGCTGAGTTGGGCCACACCTGGTGGTGTGGTATTGGAACCCGCGACCCTCTGCATCCCAACCCAACCCAACTGAGCCAGGCTCCTTAACAACGATTTAGCAATATTTCATACATAATGCACACTGTATGAAAAATATAATGCAGGAAAACACAGTAGGGAATACAAAAAAATTGCTAATGTTTTGATGGTCAATGATTTGATTTGAATACTATAAAAATTAGGACAATGATTTACATGTATTTAACAACAAACAACACTGGGCCACAAATAGGGACTTTTACTTAAATTACTTTAAATAATTTATAAATCATACACCTGTTTACTTTTACTTAAGTTGAAATGTCGGTCTAGTACTTCTGATTTTACCGGAGTACACTGAGGATTTCAAATGTTCTAAAGGACTTATAGGTATTTATCGCACGGAACCTTAGTCGTTGAACTAAAGTTCCTCTCGGAGCGGATATTTCATAGTACAGGCTAAAAGCTGTTAGCGGAAGATAAACAAAGACCTTGTTCAACATGGCAGAGGTAAGAAAATGGTCATTTTGAATCTTATTGTCACCCATTATTGGTGTGTGGATGAAATATTCTTAATGATGATGTTGTTTTTGAATCTATTGTCTGAAAACGTTACATGAAAAGAAGGAAGGTAGAATAGCTTGTTAGTTTACTGGTCGGTACTTGCCTGGTTACCGACTAGATACAAGTCACTTCTAGCAAACTGTTATGACGTTAAATGTCAGTGACTCATATATGCAAAATTATCGTTTAAGCGTTTTTCTTTTTCAGCGAGGAACCAGGCTGCGTACATCAGCTAAACGGTTTAATGGATAACTGGCTGTGTGCTACCTCTATATCTCCCTATACAATTAGGCCATATGGAGACATAAAGTACAACGCTACACATCATTCAGACTTTGCCTCATGACAAACGGTAACTGTAGTGATAGTAGTTTTGGCCCGATAGTAGCCGTGTGTGGTGTCATGGTACAAAAGCTTACACACGTTTAAAACCCACATAAAGTAGAAACAACCAGTTTTTAAATGCAGATCCAGTGGAGACAGAAGGATTCTGGAAGAAATAATGGTACTGATATAAGTAACAAATGTGTTCTTCCTACTAATATCTTCTGGAAATGTGAATGAGTGAATTTAGAAAATTATTTATTAAACAGTATATATGTTATATACATCGAAAATTGAGAAAAATCTGAGGTTGGTTTATTTATAGATTGTATGACAGAAGCACTATATGGGACCAGTAATAGTTTATAGATAATAGCAGCCTGGTGGCCCAATGGGTAGAGCATCGAGCCAGGATACAGATGTCTGCTGGTTCATATCTCAGGCCCATGCACTAGCTCCGCGGGTGCTGTCTGTGGCTGCCCAGGGCCCCCTCAGAGTTACATGCAGAGCACATATTTAATTGTAACATCTATATGTACTCAATGGCAACCAATAAAGCTTCTAAAGCTTTAATCTCTTGTTTTCACAGACTCACAGCTTGCAGGATATGAGGCAACAGGCAGCCATAGCTGCTAAAGTCTTCCTTCAGAGAGACTATACCAATGGCACTGTGTGCCAGTTCCAAACCAAGTTCCCCTCCGAGCTGGAGACCCGGGTAGGGTATGCCTCTTCACTGTCTGCTTGTTTCATTATACTGAAGATGTTTTACAGAGTTTCATTAACTTCTTGTCCTAAGGGTTCTTAGCTTCTGTATCACAATCTTTTTTCAAAGATTCAATTGGGCAGGTTGGTAGGACCAGTAGCGGCACACTGGAAAACACATAGCTTCAAAGCCGGGGACACCTGCAGAAAGGGACAGAGAGAGGGAGACAGAGAAGGACAAAGACAACTTTGGGAGAGAACACATAGAGTTAATGACATACAGTGGTGACAATTGCGGGGTGAGAGGAGAGGAGAGAGGGTCAAGAGGAGGAAAGCAGCTCAGTGCATTGGGGCAGTTTAAGCCTATAGCAGCCTATAGCAGCATAACTATAACTAACTTTAAGCTTTATTAAAGAGGAAGGTTTTAAGCCTAGACTTAAAAATAGAGAGGGTGTCTGCTTCCCAAATCTGAACTGGGAGCTGGTTCCACAGGAGAGGAGTTTGATAGCTAAAGGCTCTGCCCCCCATTCTACATTTGGAAATTCTGGGAACCACAAGTAGGCCTGCATTCTGAGATCAAAGTGGTCTACTGGGATGATATGGTGCTATGAAGTCTTCTCTATATGATGGAGCCTGACCGTTCAGAGCTTTATATGTAAGAAACAGGGTTTTAAATTCTATTCTAGATTTAATGGAAAGCCAATGGAGAGAAGCTAGTGAAGGTGAAATATGATCCCTCTTGCTAGTTCCAGTCAGCCCCTCTTGCTGCAGCATTTTGGATTAATTGCAGGCTCTTTAGGGAGTTACTGGGGCATCCTGAAAGTAGGGAATTACAGTAGTCCAACCTAGAAGGAACAAATGCATGGACTAGCTAGCTATTTGGCATCACTTTGAATAATTTTTTGTGACAATGTAGTTGCATTTTGGCTGGTTGCATTTTATTTAATCACAATAACGCAATGTAATTGTTGCTGTGGCTGTGGGTGTTGTTAAGGTTAAAAACATTTTGACTAGAGCTTTTTGTCTCTGCCCTGTGTTGCCACCAACCTGTTGTTGCAGGGAGAGCTTATGCCTTTTCCAACGTCCAATGCGTGCAAGGCAGTAAAACAAACTGGGTTGGTTACTAATATTTAGAGATTTCCCAGTTCACGTTGTGTGCTGAAGGGGACCCAAATCCAATATTTTTGCCCTCAAATGATTCACTTCACATTTTTTTTCCTGGAGATGAGCATAAACCAAATCAGATTTTTTCAAATGAGATCTGGACCAATAACCTTAACCCTCATCAGAGCTGGATACCTGTTACTTACAAACATAAATAGTGAATCAACAAAATGAAAACATTGAATTTTACCCAAAAACTTTGAAATTGAGTATGGTCTGTATGTGAAATCACTTGATGAAATTAATGAAACCGTATAATATCAATTAGACTAATGTGTCAAGGATAACGCTGTTAATTTTTGAAAACAATTGTATTTACAACACACTCTACTATTTCACTTGTTTATTCATTCCAAAATGGTTTGTTAAGAGATGGGGGAAAAACAAATTGTCCCAAATGCTCGGAAAACACCGTAATTCCATTAAGGACCTTCACATGCCAGAATGCAGTACAGTGTTATGGCAATTTGCAGCATTTGGGGTGTTTTGAAAATGTTTTCATGCATTTTGGCATAAAGAAACACAGCACTTAGTGAAGTGGTGTGTCTGGCTGATGTGACAAGGGAGGTCTGTGGCACAGACGAATAAACGTATCTAGGTTGCAGACTTACTGACATTACCTCTAAGTAGAGGCCGTTTATTTTTGGTTTTAGTGTCTGCATGACGATTGTTAAAAATATAGTTCATTTAGGAAAATACTGAAGTTATCCTTAATAAAACACTGCTATATTGTGCATTTATCTTATCAAAATAGCTGCACGATTGTTTTGGCACTAGAAACAAATCTGCCGAAATTCAGTGCGAACTTGAATTTGAAGTGTCAGCCACTTCCCCAGAGTAACCCTGCTGGACTTTGTCCTCATGTGAACCACAGTGGAAGTGGGTTAAGAGAAGCCATTGGCAGTAATGTGGAGAAGGAAGGGCAGGTCACTGAGACTAAACAGGCTCCACGCCACATGAAAGATGGTGCCAGGCAAACAGTTCAGAGTTCACAGGACAGAAAGCTGCAGTTGTGAAATGCATGCACCACATGAAAAGTGCTCCACAACTCACTGGTGGTTTATTGTCACTTCCTCCTTGATTGGGTGGTCTCCCATGTTTTTCAATAGGATTCAGTTCACACAAACACACACACAGAAAATGATGAAGAAAAAAAAACACGAATAGCTTTCCTCTGGGAGGTAAAAGCTTAAATCCTCTATCATAAAAAGTTCTCCCACATATATTTTTAATGATTTGCCTTAATCCCAGTTTATGAAATATGCAGTATAATTCCAGATGCATTAGTGGCCAGCCATTTGTCAGGAGGAACTTTGAAAAAGAGCCTTGTGTTCTTTGAGCCATCTTATTTTAACCCAAGTGCCTTAGTTTGCCATGTAGTTGGCCTTGTTTTGCAGACGTGCTTAATTTAACGTCACATTTTTGCAGCCAATTATATTTTGGTTGAGGGATTTATTATTCTTGGTAGCTCTTTCCTGTTTTGCTTTTGGAGAGTTGTACCAAATAACTGGGAAAGCATACAGTGTTCTAAATGTGTTTGGCAGCTGGTTTGCCAAACGTTGCTGCCAAATACAGTCAGTATTTCATTAATTGACGGGTAACAGCTTTCCAATGTGATATTTGTTTTGTATGTTTGCTTATGTTTAATGGCAGTTAAAATTAAGACAATGTCCTCCTCCTGACTCCAATTTGTAAATCCTGTTGAGCTTTGCGCTCTCATCAAAATTTTTTAGAATGCTAATATGGCTGTGCGAGATGTAATGGAAAAATGCAAAGGCAGAGAAATGTGGTTTGAATCACGGCCTCTGAACTGGAAAATTAGAAGAACAAAGACTCCCAATGGTGAGTACCAAACACGTGCAAGACCACTGATGTGTTGGAGCTTGTTGTTGCATTCCTTGGGCACAAGGGAACAGAACATTGGATGGAGGATTTTTAGAAGCTCGGGAGGCCCCTGGCTGGCTCCTGGTCTGTTCTGGAGGCTCCGTGTTTTTCCGTAGTATCACAGAGAGATCAGTAAATAAATTCTATACACCAGCATGGGACTATTGTCAGCACCCCAGTCAAAACAGCCTCTGAGCACAACCTTCCTCCTCCACCATCCGCCTTTTCGTGCAGCAAGCCTTCAATTTAAGGAATTCTTGTGAAACGCTGGTTTGATAATCAGCCAGCCGTGGTTCCACTTTGCATCCTGAAGGCTATCTGTTGTTCACAGAACCGCCAAGACTCCTCTTTGTCTTACTCAAGTTGTGTGTCTGTACCACTGGACAAGGAGAAACCATCAGCGTTGCTTTTTGGGTTGTCAAAATCTTTTCTTCCTTTCAGTGGATTTGTCCTGTGTGTTATTAAGTGAAAGCATTCACAGAGCATATGGCCAAGGCATCCTAATAATTTTAGGTTGTTTTCCAATGCGCGATGGAGGCTCAGCATTCACTTGATGTATGACCAGTCCAAGAAAATTTAGCTTCTCATTTATCTAGCAATGGAAAGAATGGGGTGGGGGGGGAATTCTCAGGTGCTAAGAAGGCAGTTTTTCCACTCCAGAATCCCAACAGAGAGAGAAAGTAGTTCCACTGCAGTCCAACTTTATTCCTGGATCTTTGCCTCTGTTGTTGATTTTAACCCTTTCATCTTCATCTGTGTTTCCATCCATCTTAGATTGACAAGCAGCAGTTTGAAGAAACCGTGCGGACACTGAATAACCTGTACGCCGAAGCTGAGAAGCTGGGGAGCCAGTCATATATTGAAGGCTGTCTAGCCTGCCTCACAGCGTACACCATCTTCCTGTGTATGGAGACTCACTATGAGAAGGTGAGTGATAGTAGTAATAGTTACGGGTGCACATTTAACTGCATTTCATTACCACTCTAGTACCACATTGCTGTACTTTATTTATACCTTTTTGTTTAGTCTTACGTCTAAGCTTGATTTATGCAGCTGTGTTGATTCTAAACCTCAAGTATAGTGTAAGTACGCCATAGCCTCTTACCTATAAAGTACTCTACTCTTTATAGCATGATGCGCACCTCTCCAAAAATGGAACTATACATTGCAGCAGCGCATACTGGACCAACTATAATTGGTCAACTTGGAAGCATCCAATTTCCTCTTAAGCATTTTGTACAGATCATTTTCTCCAACGTCTTCCCTCTTTTATGCTCTGCGGCAATTTTATCAAAAATATCTGCCGTTCAACATCTACTAGTTCAGACTCCGACATAATTTGTTCCTTTTAGCTCATTTCAAAAGATATTGTAGTAGTGATGGAGAGATGAAGCACAACAGTGTTACGGCCATCTAAATAAAATAAATGGTTCAATTGCGCCCCAGACATCACCTAGTGGTGAAAGGAGTGTATCCTTGGGACTTTATGCTGACTTTTTGGGTAGAATTAGTCCTTGAATCCAAACTATGTTTTTCTATGGTCGTAGCTCTGTGTCATTTACTTTGATGGGTTTGATTCCCAAGTCCATTCTGATATTATTGAATCTTTCTGCAATACAGGAATAAGTGACTTCAAAACATCGTTAATAAATACAATACATGTCAGTATTCAAAGCTTCACATGAAGACTGTGTCTCCAGTAGGCTCTAATAAAGTCAATGTTGCTAATATGAGCAAAATGAGCATATTCTGGGAAGCTGTCAAAATGTATTTCTGTGACTGCACAGACAACTGTTGTGCTCTGTAATACTACAAAACCACAAACTTCGTGATCCCACTGGTACCCCTTATAGCTCGAACATCCTGCCAGGCTCAGAGCACTTCCTAAAGCACTTGCCCCAGATGAAGCTTTAATAACGTTACATGCTGGGACCAATACAAGCCTGGTTACGAAGGTTCACTTTCTGTTGCCCTGAGTAATGACACATGTTTCCAAGCTCTGGTTTTCAGCCTACCATCACTCCATTGTGGTACACCAAAAACCCACCGCTGTGGCACAGAAACTGCAATGGCTGTTAGCATTTTAGTAGTGTATTGTCGAGAGACATAAAGGCAGAGATTCACCAAGCCGACATCAAAGAGTAAGGCCTCTAACAAAGGTCACCTGCTGGGTCTCCTCACATTTCCTTCATGTTTGCCAAAAAGGGCACTCGAAGCACTTCTGTACACTCTGCACCTGCATGAGAGGAAGTTTCCTTTCTTTCATCTGTTTCTCTACTTGTACACTGATTCACTGGGCCGAACAGCCTCTGCTGCTATTAAACTAAATGAAGATACATTTTGTGAATGTTTCAACCCTGTTTAACTATTACTGACCCGATAACATTAAAATCTGAAAGAATTCTGTTAAGAGTACAAAGCCTCACAAATTATGAAAAACCCCAGGGCCTTTTCATTGCGGAAACATGACCCAGAAAATTCAGGGACGTGTGTGTTATCAGTTAAATTGATTGTTTGAATAACAGACTTCTTTTGTATCATTGAGGGATATGTGTTGAAATTAATCTTTGTATTTTCCAAAGTCATTGAAATTCTTTTGTCAGCACTGTCAGTTTTGTTTAAACTTGTTAAGACAGTCCAGAACCTAAGGTGTTGAATTTCCAATGATACAAAACAGTGAAACTTCTCACCATTTAAAAATACTGGGAGTAAGGAATTGTGGGAAAAGACACATTTACGCTTAATCCAACAAACGATTTGCATTGAAACATTTAAAATCAAAGAACTTTTGTGTAATGTGAGGTAGTAAGAAGGCTTGTATATCAAAAGTATCATTTTCACATACAATATGGCCTCCAGCATTTGAATGATACCCAGCCCTAATAATTAGCAGCCTGATGTAGAGTGTGTAGAGATGCTGGATTTGTATTTGGTGCTACATCTAGACACAATCATGAAACAGATTATGGTTGACATTGGAAATGACTGAGATAATAGAACTACTGTTCCAGCAATGCGGAACATTGTATTTTGGTTGTAATTTTATGACTGTATGATGTAATTTGATGAGAGCTATCAAATAAATAAATAAAAATTCAGCCTAAAACGTGCTTTGGCCCAGTTCGTCGGGAATGTAAATGGATCAGTAAAGCCGTGGTGTTTTCCTACCCTATGCATTTGTCATTTAGTGGACTCGAGTAAACTGGATTAAAAAAAAAACAAACATTTGGCCTGCGTTGGGTTTTGTAAGCAATTATAAAGACATGCAATTTAAATTGACTGGTCATTACCACAGTCAAAATAGTTTGTTAGTGATCAAGAATGTGGTGGGTTGGCAAGTCAGATCCTGTGGTTGCCTCCTTAGCCAGACAGAGATGTGCCAGTTTGAAATCTGCTACCTGATTTGCAGTATGTACTGTAGGAAAGTACCTCACTGTTGTTGTAGATGTGAGATAGGACTGGTTAATACAGTATGTACTAAGTTTCCTGTTTGGTTGTTCACACAAGCATTTTAATTCTAATGACTGAACATTCCGCAACCTAATGCAACACCTTGAGGGTACGCGGTTATAACAAATTGTATATTTTTTGTTTTGCTTTGAAACATACAGTTGTATGCAAAAACCTATATGAACATATAGACATAACAGACATCTCCCTTGTTTGGACTCACGTAAGGTTGCAGTGTTTTAAAAGGTTAAAGGTTAAAGGTTGTCTTAAAACAAATATCAGGTGGCTATATTAACTCTGAAACAGGCTCCGCGTCCTGTAACCATTCCTCCTGTCGATACAGGCCTTTAACAGATTCCGATACTTCCTTTGGAAGCAAACTGCAAAGTTTTTTTTTGTATAAAATTCCCTATTTGTTACTTTCCTACAACAGAAAAACACAAAAGGGGATTTTTACACTATAAAGACCTACATTAGGAAGTTATTCACTTGATTTAATACAGGGATACTGCTGAAGCCTCATACTAGCTTAGGACATAGCCCCTGTCACTTCCATTGAAACCGATCTCTTCATCGCCAGTATGAGCAGGAGGAAGCATTATAGCAAGTATGACCCCTTTGTTGTTCATATGAGCACTTGTTCTAAGAAAGATTTGTCCTTTAAAGTCAATAACAGATGTCATTTATCCTGGGGTGACAAAACCTTATGATTTGAAAGAACTATGCTAGAATATTTCCTTTATTCAGAACTGCACTACCTCACCTTTATTGCTCTTTTTATTGTATTTTTTTTCCTGTTTTTGTTTTACTTTACTGCATGACATTTATTGTGGACGGCAAAGTAAGAATTTCATGCCCTCTGTCTGTGCATATGACAATAAACACTTTGAATCTTGAAGAGTAAAATCTCAAGTCTCAATAGTCACAGTAGTGGGAAGTAACGAAGTACAAGTGCTTTGTTACTGTACGTGTGTAAAATTTTCATGTATCTATACTTTACTTAAGTAGATTTATTTATGATTACCTCGACTTTTACTCCATTACATGTAAGAGCAAGTATCTCAACTTTTTACTCCACTACATTTTTAATCAAACTTGCACTACAATCACGTCACTTTACACATTTCATATTTTATCACTTTTTTAAAAAGTTTTCTCCTTCTGTGGTCTTATTTAAAAGATTTATTTGACGTATTAGCAGAGTACTCAAAGTGAGCTCTTTTTCTCACATGAGTAGTTTTATTCAGGAATAAAACTGAAAAAAGCATCATGATTTATGTCTATTACTATTAATTAGGTAATGTCCCCCCAAACATAAAGCAGGACTGGTCCACAGAAAAGGACGGATAAAACTAATTTAATTCTTTAAGTAAAATATAAATCATGTAATTACTTACTTAAAACTTTCAGTGGGTACTTATACTTTTGCTAGAGTAGATTATTGTATTTTTACTTAAGTACAGTTTTTGAGTACTTCATCCACCACTGTTGATACCAATGTATAGTGGCTTTTGTACATTTTCTTTTGGATATAGGAGATTTAAACATAAATGGGTAAAAACTGGGCATTTTTTAAAAAACGAGATAACATGTTTTTGCCAAATTACACAAATTTATTAAAAAAACAACAACTTGAATCTCAGTATGCAGCCCCCTCTCAAAAAGGAGGACAGAAAACTGAAAAGAAAGTCGTTTAAAAGTTGTACCATTCTCAAAGCCTGTCTTGCTTGTGGGAAGACTAAAATGTGACACTGTGATTTCTGTTCCCACTTAGGTATTGAAGAAGATTGCAAAGTACATTCAAGAGCAGAATGACAAGATCTACGCACCGCGAGGGCTCCTACTTACCGACCCCATCGAGAGAGGCCTGCGAGTTGTATCCTGTGCTTTAGTGTTTGCTGTAGCCAGGATATTCCGGCTCTTACGTTCTGTTACATATAAATGACAAATGAATTTTCTACACGTATCTGACTGATTCTCCAGAGTAACAAAATGAAAGATCACCAACCTTACAAAGATGTTTAAAACACAGTCAAGGGTCAAAACTACAGTTTTTTTTTTCAACAACAAAACGAGCAACCTTACAGTGCAAGAATGACTGTATATGGAAAGAGGAATTACACGTTAAGGATTTTGGCTGAATTTAACTTGTTAAACCCACCCTGAGATCAGAAAATGTGAACGTAATCACAGCCTTAAGTAGAACAAGGAGCCTTCACAATGACCTAATAGAAATTGTGATTTACAGGCCCTCTGCCCCCACTATGTCTTTCCCTGTAACTGCTGGGTGAAAATGGAAAGCAGCAGTCTGGGCAGCTTACAGGAAATCCAGTGCTATGTAGGGATACCCTGTTAAAAACACCAGATAAAAGTTAGTATGAAATCCATAGCATCTGCATGAAATCAGTGGGCGCACCAACATCCTGGCTTTCCCAGTTTGTGTGTACAGTATGTCTTTGTGTGTGGGGTGACTAAACATCCCCCATTAATTGTAAGTCAGCGGCAATGGGAGATTAGGGATAACAGACTATGACTGAAATTGTTCACAGCCGAGCTTTGTTGCCTCTCTCGCCTATGATTTTATAGGGTTGACAGTGATCTGGATTATTTCTCCCACACTGTCGAGCTGCTGTGCTGACTTTGGTATGGGAGCATTGGGGGACTGGCAGGAATGTCTCACCTCCGTGGTTATTTTCACATTTAAGCCCGAAAACCATGATCCTGCTGTATTTGTAATTGCCTAATGATGTGACCGACTTGATTGATTTGCTCACTGATTTATCGTCCTTATCTGAATTCAAACAATTACCAAAAAATGGAGACAGGCATGATTTCTTCAGATTACTGTATGTGTATGGTGTAAAAGGGAGGAGAATTCAAATCTCAATTTGTCAGATTTAGAAGAAAAAGTAACTCTGCTCTGAAGTTTTTTTTTTTTTTTTTTTTCTTGACTGAATACTGTTAAGATTGAGGTCACCATCTTTGAAGAAAGAAGTCTGTCTAGATGAAAAGCTACCATGGTGAGTCTTGGGTATAATTAACATGTCATAATAAACTGCATTTTGGGGATTTCAGGTATGTTTATTCCAACTATGAAACACGTTTTTCTTAAACCGTTTTGGAAAACCTGCAAAGAGAAGGCCTTGAGTCCAAAAGCAGTAATTAAACAAGGTTTATTCTTTATATGCCCTGTTGTCCTTTGCTCTCAGGCAGAATGCCTCCTCTGCATTCAAAGAAAAAGCCCACATTAAAGTTTAAAGCCTCTTCATCTGTGAGTAATATTAGTTAAGCGCTTTACTGTGGGGAGAGCTGTTCTCTATAGAATTGAAAGGGATAATTCTGCTTACTTTTACTATGTCGCAGTGTGTTGCCATTTACTTCAATGAAGGCTGTATGCACCTATAGTTCACGGTGCAGAAGACACAGTAAGTAATTATCCATTTAGCGTAGCAGCACACTGCTTACGGTGATTAAATAGCTTTAATCAAAAAATTATCACACACTGGAACTGTCTGCCAGGCTTCTACCTCATTGAAAAAAGTTGGAGAATCGAAAGCATTGCTGGTGCCACAAAAGAGCAAGAATTATATAATCCTCGAGGATGGCACAAAATGTGACTGGATATTGTGTTGGTTTCTACAAAGCTTTTTTATATGTTTCATGTTTGTAAAATTTAAAATAAATCATGTGTAAACCATAATCCATTTGGAGCAGATATTTAAGGGCATATAGCTAAGTATCACATACGGAACCATAACCTAAATAAAATGAAACCCTCTTAATTAACATGAAAGTCTGTCACACTCTGGTTACACGTGTACACTGGGTTAGAGCCACGCTACTTTAGGCCACGTTACATTTGCTGTTCCGGCAATTTCGTTCTGTTTAAAATGATTCAATGTCACCACGATGCAGAATTTCCAAGCTGCCAGCACAAACGTCAAACATTGATAATGTCGCCAGTCTTCCATCTTGTTTCCTAATTTTATTGCCCACCAAGTCACAAAAAATGATCAAAATGTAAATGTGTGTCATTGATTTGAAATGTTCTAAGACATTTTGTTGGAAGCAAATATTCCCTCTCATTTACTCTGCTCTGAAATATATTTAGAACAGCCTTCAGCAGTTATCATTCCATAACACTTATTTATTTTCTCACAACATACTTTTGTGTTAGAATTCTCAAACACTGTGTGACAGCACAGTTATGATGGTCAGCCACAGATGGCTTTGCGAATACTTCAAACCCACAGACCACTGAGAGTTTTTCCCTCATCCCATAGATTGTTTCAATTTTTGTTACGTTAAATCCTGACTTTTTATCATTTGTAAAGAATATGACAGGGAGGCTCATTGCGTGGTGTCATCCCAGGATGTGCTTGGCCAAAATCATACTGAAAATCACTTTGTGTTAACGTTGGACAGGACCCAGTCTGCACTTTCAGAGTAAGACATACCCCATAAATATTTTACCTGTGGGGAATGTTGCGTTTGGCACCACGTTCGAGACCATAAACCCTTGTGGATGGATAAACCATTGCCCTACTACTGTATAGATGCACAGAGGGATTAATCTTTCATTTGAGGTTTCTGCTGAGCGCCTCCATACATATACATGTCTTGTTGAGGAATGTAAACCCAGGCCTTTTATAAGTAGTTGTTGAAAGAAGAGTGCATTGGAGCTTTGCCATGGTCAAAAACAGTAAACCACAGCAAGCAGATTAAACACACAGAAAGTATATCCATCCTTCCCAGTGTTTAATCCTCTAAATATTGCCAGAGTCTCTTCTTTTTCTCCTCCAGACATATACTGATATTTTATTGTATCAGACCAACATCAGCCTTTTAATAAAGGTCTTTTTTTGGCAATAAAGCTTCCACTTTTGTAAGCATCCTAAGGGGCCAACTTCCCCATCATTACTATAAACCCCATTTCCAGAAAAGTTGGGAAATTGTGTTATATACAAGTAAAGACAATGCAATCATTTGATTTTGAAACTTATTTTGGATTGTAAATAGTACAAGGAAAAGACCACGCATCAAATGCTGAAACAGAGAAATGTATTTTGTTCATTTTGATGCTTGCAACATGTCTTACAAGAAGAGGTGATGCAACCCAACAAAGCCGTAAGGAAGGATAGGATTTCAGCTGCCCAACAGTTCAGGGCCACCTTTGTCTGTTTTTTCAAATCATAGTTTTAATATTTTTTTTAAATGTGTAACAGGTCTGGACTGCAGTCAGACCAGTTAAGCACCTAGACTGTTAACTGTGGAGCCATGCTGTTGTAATACATGCAGGGTGTGGCTTGTCTTTCTGCTGCTGAAACAAGCATGGTCTTCCCCGAAAAACACATCGCCGAAAGGTAGAACATGTTACTCCAAATCCTCCATATGTCATTCAGCGTTATTGGGTCCATAGCAGATGTGCAAATTACCCAGGCATCCCCACACTGTCACAGATGCCGACTTTTGAACTGATAACAAGTCAGGTGGTTCCTCTCCTCTTTAGGTTTCCACTTCACCTCAGTCCATTTTAAATGAGCTCGGGCTCAGAGAAGGTGGTGTGTGTTTCTCGATCTCGTGTACAAATGGTCGTTTGTTTCCACGGTAGAGTTTTAACTCACATTTGTGGATGCAGCAATAATCTGTGTTGACTAACAGTAGTTTTCAGAGGTGTTCCTGAGCTCACGCAGGGATTTCCACTACAGAATCACGTCTGTTTGAATTAAAGTGCTGCCTGAAAGCCTGGGGATTACAGCCATTTACGTAGTCATGTGATCCATTAGAGTAATTCAGATGCAAAGATCTACAAATCTTTTTCTAGAGGCGGACACTAGGAGTCTTTTAAGTTTCTGTAGTATAAAATGATATAATTGAATACATAGTTATACTTCTCTCAGGAATATATATCTGCTTTTGATACGCATGCTTTTTAAAGAGCAGTTGAGTTGTTGAGCAATCATCGATGTATATGAGGGTTGTTTCATCAAAGAAAACGTCCAACGCAGTGTTAGGCAATGTACTCTGTGTGATGGAGGGGGCTTAGTTGAAATGCTTGTAAGCCATGCCAGCTCATTTAATGCTATGCTTGTGGTAATCTAGCAAACATCCCATAAATAACCCCTAAAGGCTGAGTAACTATCACTGTCAGTCAGGGCAGAGGTAGATCGTGTTTAGTGTCAAGAAAGCCACATTCAAAGTTTCTGTAAATGAAAATGAAGACAAATCCATCCACAATCAATGTTCGAGTACAAATCCTACAAGACGTTGTTTACCGTAACCTGCTGAATATGAAATAGGCATGAAAGTTGGCATAGAAGAACTAAGAGTGTGCTCAGTGTGCCCCTGATGTAGTTATTCTTGTACCATGACACGTATGACAGCTCTAAAAAAAGAAAAAATGTATTTATTGTTCAATCGGTTTTATGTTTTCAATCTTTCTGTTTTTGCAGCAGCCCTTTAACTGGACAATAGCAGCCCTGTACCACTGCCCAGTTACCGGAGGACCACCTAGACCTGTCCCCTTAACACTGCGTCTCTACAATCTAATACTTTCTCTAACTATTACTGTGCGAGCACGTCCTATGTTCAGAGGGTCTCTGACCAAGTTTGAGATTATTCGTCACATATTTATTCAAACATTATGCATGAAATCATATTCATTAGTTGAGCATTAAGCTGTGTTACTACATGCTTGTATTTAGTTAGAGATCAGTCAAGGACTATTACTACTACTTTGTAAAAAAAAAAAATATATTATTTGTGGTATTATGAACTTTTGTATATTTCTGTCTTTTTCGGACACTCCTTTTTCAATAATAAAGCCAACACACAGGGTAACTTATTTTTAAAAAGGTTTGTAGAACCCATCCACAACCATGCTTTAAGTGATTGTCTTGCTAAACTGAAAAAAAAAAACTGAAAAAAACCCAGAGATCTCTGGTTATTAATGAGAATCGCTGCATGTGCAACACCTCAGTTTCATGGTTTTATTTTTCTTACTGTATGAAGGATGTTTGGTGCTTACTGCCTTTTCTGCATGTTTTCTTTGTAGGGTTTGACCTGTGTTATTAATGGCTGAGTGAACGTAGTCAGACTGTAAACATTCCAGTCAAATGCTTTAATTTATGAGGTTATTTGTTTGCTTTCTATAAAAAAACCAAAACGTGTTCTTGCTCAGTATTTTGCATGTACTAATGTCAATGCTACACCTGGAGTCATAGTTATTTTATTAGTAGACTGTGCTATGCATAGCTATTGGTGACTACTGTTAATTTGTTTCCATACATAATCATATATTCATATATTGTGGCATTGCCTTTGACCAGTGTATTAAAAGTGCTCTTGTTTGTTGACAGTGCCTGTAATGGCTTTGAATGTTGCCTTTGTGTGAGTCTAAAGGCCCAGTCACAGTGTAGTAGAGATGCAATTTCTTCTTCTGGTGCACAATAGAGAAACAGTGCATAGTTTGTGCATTAGCACTGTGTTTGAAAATACTTAATTACTTTTTTCATAATTTTGCCTCAGACATATTCAGAACGGTGAGCATACCCAAGGGCTGCTTACACCACACTACATTCCCATCATACCACTGGACCTACCGCGTGTGCTCACACATTCTGCCGCAGACACATTCCGGGCCAGTGGGCTGCCGCGTGTTGGTTACCAGTTTAGCTCTATGATGGTGAACCTTTTCCTACAAATTTGTGCTGTTGACTTTTTGAAAGGACAGTCAACTCTTGGAAAATGAAGAAGGCCATTGCAACATATTGGCTGTGTTGCACCATTCACCTTTTATACTGGGGTGTATGAGGTGGTGGTGACTTTCTGTCTGATATAGCTTTATTTTCCCTGTTCAGTAACTTTTTATTGAATGTAAAAATGAAGGTTAATCGCCAGTCAGTTGGACTTGCATTAACCATGAGCGAACCACCTACAACAGTTGACCATCTGGCCCTGCTAGTAATCAATACATCACAACAAGAAGAACATGTCAGTCAGATCCTGGATTTGTTCTGAGACCATGTTTCTCAATACGGACACTAAAACTAACACTTGGTTGTGAGCCTACAGTCTGGATTCACATGTTTGTGCAATAGACCACCATTGTTGCCCAAAAAATGTTTAAAGACATCAGCCATAACACAACACTCCATAGAGTGACATATTTCCTTATTTTGAAAATGAAGAGCCTTAAAAATATTGTCCACATTAATCACAGTCTCCAAAATTCCAATTTGAATGTATTTTGGAGCACAGACGAACACGAACAGTCTAATCCAGACTGCAGACTGAAATTAAAATCTGAGTAGAGAAGATTCAAGGTTGGTTTAAGCTTCTGTATGCTAAGTTGTGGACAATATGATAATTAAAAAAAATGATCACAGTTATCTTTGTAAGTCTAATATATGTTGTTGGACATAATGTTTAGCTTTAACTGTCTCAGGCATCTCGGGAATGTGTTCTGACAGAAAGCATCTTTAATTATGAAGACTTATTTGGATTGTAACTGAATTACTGAAAAACAAAACAAAAGTGTATTGTTAACCCAAAGCTTGTATGCTCATAAATAAAACGTGTACATATCTGTGCACAAATTTCCTGGAACTTGTGGTGATTTGGAGACAAAAAGGTTCAGCTGCGTTTCAACTTGGTTTGATTTCAAGGGGCGATATTTTGCGTTGTCCCTTTGAGTTATATAGCAGAATAGCTCTCCTGCATCCACCAGAGCTGCTCTATTTCTCAGAGCGGAGGTGAACCCCGACCAGATGATCTCATATTCCCACAGGAGCAGCAGAGTGATGCAGTGAAGAGGCGAACCATCCTTCAGCCGTGTGAATCACAGTTTAAGCCTTTAGAGCTGCTAACTGATCTTTGTAGAGGGACAGCACAATACCAAAAAAAAAAAAAAAAAGATCTGTACAGTTTTTAATAACATGACATTCTTCACTTTATTTCTTCAACAAAGATAGGATTTAAAGTCTAAGCCCATTATAACAGAGATTATCCAAAAGAAATGGAAATTGCATGCAAGTGTTTGAAGAGGGAGAAGCCTCATGAAGAAATAGTTGCTTAGAGTTTTTCCAGGGGTGATTGTTGTAATATGAAATTAAAGAAAGATTTATTTATAGCCTGTAAATACCTATAAATATCCTTTGGATCACGTGAGTGGTGGTGCTTCTACTGCAGTTAGAGAGTTGAATTAAGCAATGCAAGAAGCATTGTTTAGTTTGTATTACCCTCCCTCGGTAATAAGTCGCATTGCCTGAAACTTGAGCTATTATATCAAGATTATATCTTGTGTTTCAGAATGATAACTACACACAAGGCTGAATCACCAAATGGGAACTACATGGTTCTGACTTGTTTAATGTGATACGTCGCTTTGTGTAATTGAATGTCTCTCGACATATTAAAAGGAATTAGGGGTTTCCCAACTGGTGCATTGCTTTTTAACCCAGGGTCACGTAAAAAAAAAAAAAAAAAGAATCGTCGCAAAATGGTCTCATGTAAAGAAACACCCATCTTAGAAACACATGGGAAGATGTTCACAGGATTCAAGTGTCCACACGAGTTGTACCTGATAGGCCTGTGATAACCTGGTAATGTGAGTAGAGTGGATCCCGTTAAACCGCTAAATGCTTGCTGAGATAAGCCCCAACCTCATTATGAAGGTTACTAAACACAACCAGTTGTCCGAGGTCCACGGCCCACCAAGCCGACGCTCAGCTGTTGGTGAGTGAGCGTCCATCAGACTAGTTGTGCAGCCTGTCCCGCATGAGTAGGGACAGCAGACAGCTTATTGAATGTCACCTTTGTCCACTCAAAATCTGACCCATGAGCTCACCGCAAAGACCTCAGCTGGCATGGAGGTAGCTCAAGAGGCAACAACATAAAACTACATATTTAAAACCAAAAATGTTCATTGTCTTTGTGGTACATGCAGCATTTCTTTGACATGGCCTCTACTGTTAATTCATTTATCTTGATCTCAGAGCATATTGGTAACATGTTAGTTTCTGTGTTTCACCTCATTACGGCCTTTATGTGGCACACAAAATCATAAAATTCCCCTGGAACACTATACCTTTCCCAGGATCTGCAGAAATCTGATCTCATCGCGGTTATCAGATGAGGTCTTGTCTGCAACAGCGTGAAGCACGAGTTTTGCAAGAAATAAAATTCCATTTTGGAGTTGGTGCAACACACATCATGTCGTTCATCTCCTGCAGTGAATAAGTGCCTGATTCCTGTTGCAACAAATTTCTAATGTGGCGATTATAAAAATAAGTAAAGTCTGGTTCACACGAAGCATAACTATACATGGACCCCTGCTTTTTATGGAGGAATAGATACAATCAGATTCTATCCGTGTGAAGAAACAACATGCAGGTAGAAATAACGGCATTCGTATCTCATATGTTTTGTAAAAATTACACGGGGCTTATTTAATGTCAAAAAACTATAATAAAAATGACTTATAAGGAGTTTTCCCTTGTCACTGCTTTTTTAATTTTTTTTTTATATCATACACCCTTAAGGAAAAGATTCACAATTTAAAAACACCCTGTATTTTACACTTAAGATTGCAGTAAATTGCGGTTTCAGCCATTTACCTCCATAGAAAACCACAGCTCAAAATGAGTAGGCCTTGTTCCTTTTGTGAAGTAAAATACAAACCACAGAGGAATGGGAATTTTAGGACATGGAAGCCCACCAACTGGCTTTTAAAAACTCATAAAAAGGTTTAACATCATGGCAGCAGTAGGACCCCTGCCTCCTCTTTTCTGCCAACCACACACATATAAAACAAGATCACAGCTTTCAGTGGTCTCACGGAACAAGATATGACAATTCTCAAGGCCTGTTGCAAAGATCAAACACCAGCTCTGAAGAGAAAAACGTTAAAAGGTATAAAACACTCTAACAGCTCTATTACATCAAAAAAAAAAAAAACAACAACAAAAAAAAAAAAGCTTAGCGCAGTAACTAGAAATTTCAAAAGGCTTAAGGTGTTAATCAGTTTATGAAGTTCAACGCTTTTATGATAATCTCAAATCTCAATACCAATAACTGTGTCAGTAACTAGTTGAAGTGTTTGGAAGACAGAGGTCCTGTTCCACAAAGAACCCCATTCTTACAGAGGTGGTAGTGTGATAGTGTGGGGACGGTTATACAGCAAGACAATGGGCCTCATTCACCTTTAAATGTATATTCTTAATTTTGATGATGAGTCACATCCACTAAGACGCCGTTAGTTCTGTAACCTTGTATTTATCAGCTGAGTGCCAACACAATTAAAAAAGTACTGCACAGCTCCGTGGTGCACTCGAGACCATTTCCGTTTCTAACTGAATCAAATATGCAAAGATTATTGTTTGGAGTCACCCAAAATCGTTTCCTCTCTTTAACATCCATGCAGAAAAACCAGACCATGACATATTAATGGAGAAGCTGTGTTTGCCTGAACGTGAGCGAGGCTTCACATCTATCAGGGAGTCCAGCAGCAGCTCGGTTTACACTGCAGCACCAACAGATTAGCCAAACTGAGGATGTCTGGCTTTGCTCCAGCATCCACAGCTGTAGTCTTCTCCTTCAGAGAAAGCAGCCATAATTTAAAGACCGCACAAAGATTTGGGGCAGCTTACTGCCTCAGTTTTAAATGACTGTACTTATGACAACTGTAATTCATCAGCTTTATGGGTTATTGGATGTTCTCCGACAGGAAGAAAAAAAATGTATAATTGGACTTTACTGTAAACATCCCTCCTCTGTGCCAGTGGGCTTTGAAATGAGATCTGTCTGCGGCACATAGGAAAACACAGGATTGTTTGGTATGAAGATGGACCCGTCCTTGTTTTGGTGAAGCAGCTTTGCGACATGTTCGCCGTGTGTGTGTGTGTGTGTGTGTGTGTGTGTGTTTGTCCCTCATCTCAGCCAAAGGCATGCTTGGACTGAGATAACTGCTTTAAAGAGTAGATGAACTGTAACTACAGATTCCTGCAGACAAATGAATGTAATGTGCATTTGAGGCCACAGGAGGGCAGTGTTGCACCATGGTGGGCTGCAGTTAAACTGCACTACAAAACAATCCTCTGTTCCTCAGGTAATTTTCAAATGCACTACTTTTAATTCTTCCAATGACAACATTCAAATGTAAATGTATGAGGAATGTAAAAATTTTTAATGTGCTGCAGAGTTTGTGCTCTTGGATTCAGGGTTTATGTGAGATGATGGCAACAAGCCCAATACACAAACAAGACCTGACAAAGCAGCAAAGAAGCTCTTCGGGTGAAAAAAAAGAACTTAAATTACAAAACATGTTGGTGAAAGACCATCACGCAACCTACAGACCCTGCTATTCCCGAGACATTAGTAGACTATCAAGCTGTCAGCAAAAACCAATGAACAGATGAGAAGCCAGGAGCTGTTCCACATAAACTCATTAACCACCTGGGTCTGATCATACAGCTGGACCATTAAAGCCACCTGGTGGTGGACAGGGGTCAGCATGGGTGCTCAAAATCCTCAAATGGTATCACACACACAAACACACACAATCAAAGAAAGGTTCTAACAACCCAGTACAAAAGACAATAAGAGTTATGTTTCATTTACTCTTCTCTTGACAAGATATTAAGATCACTGGGATGATCTCTCTGTAGACCCTGTTTCTCCAGTCCTCTTTTAGATTCTTGTGGCCCTTCTATCTCCACCCCCACAGAAGCACATGGAATATTTTTCTTTATTTTAATTGGCTTCTAAAGAGCTTATTCTAAGTTTTTTTTTGTGAAGGTAATATAATAACTGACCCTCATTTAATTTCTACTATTATCAAATCCACTGTTGCATCAGTCTTGGTGTAATTCATACTTTTTGCCTCATGACAGCTTGATTAAAAAAAAAATACTAAAATGACAGTCTCCAGCAGATAAAACCTCAGTAAATTAAATTTAAAACAATTTTCTGCAGAGGCCTTTTTCTAATGAAACATAATTCAATGCATTTTAATGGCCATTCAAGACCTGCTACACTGCAGATTCTCTGTAACTGTGTTTCTATGCACATGTTTTCATATGCTGACATATTATGTTGATTGGTCGTATATAAAATTCACAAATGAATGTCTGCCTATCAGGTTGTTCATATGATAAACCGCTATTGTTTAGATGGTAAAGTTGAGCTAACTGTCCCTGACAAATAGCTGGAGGCAGACACATTTATTCATGAAATTTGTACAACGTAAAGGATCCAGTGCAGGTGGGGGAGACTGGGGATGGGGACACTTTTTGTTTGAGCATCAGTAACTTTGTGGTTGTTTGTACTGGAAACTGATCCACGGCACCTACTTGTCTCTAAAGAATAAACCTTTGAATAACAAAAAGTGACAAAACACTTTATTTAGCACAAGTTAATTGCTATGTGTGTATCTTCTATAGACATCACCCAGAGGAGCTGTCGGACGGCCATTTTAGTCAGTTTGACTCAGACTATATTTTGTGAAGCCCATGATACAAAATGTAATGTCTTAAGTGAGTATGTGTGTGGATAGAGCAGCCTGTGGTCCAGAGGATTTAAGGTGAGCACGGTCACATCGATGATGTCAAAACCAGGTTTAGAGTTCATGGCAATACAAGGGAATACACATGATTGTAGTGGGAAGAAAAGGTGTTTATTTCTATAATCTGCAAAAAAAATGTTCAATATACAAAATATTCATTCAATGTGTGGGTGGGTGGAAAAATGCAGCACAAAAATAAGACAAAAGCAAATAAATAAGAACCCAACGATGCGGTGCAGTGAGGAGAGGCAGCAAGAAGGGAGAGGCCAGGAATGAGGACGGCTGATCTTTTTAAACGCCTTCTGGATGAACTGGCCAGGTGCACCCAGTTGCATTAATAGACTCCACCTACCCGGAGCTGAAGAGAGACCCTGTCATAATGTTATGTCCTGCCTCGTGCACACTCTGACCAGGCACCACCCCTCCCTGAAATCAGTTTCTCCCCATGTGACAGCACATCTAACCCTCCTGCTGTGTGCTACCTGTGTGAACACAACAACAACGTGTATGACGGGGCACCCGGCAGAACCCAGGTGTCATATGCGCCAGCTATTCGGCCATCAGAGCTGAATGTTACAACTGTCCCCACTGCAAGCAGCTATCACATAGTTTGACGTTAGCACTCATATGGTCACAGATAAAGTCTGTACAGCTCTGCTGAAATTCAAGGTGGAGAATGTTTTGGCACAAAGTGTGTTTGTTGAGCTGGAGTCACTTGATGCATTTTAATTATTTCTTTCATATTAGGTGTTTGTGAGACTAGTTCGTAACATAGCTAGATAGTTAGAATTCAGTCGGATATTAAATAACTCCCTAAGATAACAGTTGGATACTGAGAGAATCCACAGACAAATCTTTAAAAAAAAGCAATGACCATAAACACCACTTAACAGGAAAGATTAGTTGCTCCATAACTCACTTTTATTATAGAACACATAAAGCAAATTGTTTCATACGCTCAGTTCAAGTATACTGTTATGTATACATAGTGTTCATCATGTACTGGCTCCTCAGAAAACAGAGGGACAGATTTATAGCACCAATATAAAAAAAAAAAGTACAATAAAATAGGATTTACATACACACACACACACACAACAAAGAACAAATATGTAAAAACCTAATGGCATGTATTATTTCCTTCTGAGAATCTGAGGATAGAAATCAGGTTAACTGCAACTCAGGCTGTCTACACATGGAGAAATGCTCTTCTGTGTGTTCTCTCGGCTGTGAGAAGATGGTGCGTGTGATGCAACAGGATGGAAATCAATCATAAAGCGCAGCAAAAAGCACATATCTGAAACGTTAATTTGAAAACATATTACTGTAGGTAGGATGCTCCTGTAGAGACAATAGCAAAGACTTCCGCCTAATAGTAGAGTAATGTTTCTTAATTCTTCTGCTGAGATGCCGGGAGCTCGGACACAAATGCAAACAACCTTGCTCTGAAGCTCATGAGCTAAGGACAGTTAGTATTGTTCTGTCAGTGGTTTTTAAGATGTGGCCTGCAAACTGGCAGCTTGTTCAGCTTAGCTGTTGGCCATGTTTGTACAGTAGATAAAAAAAAAAGAGCTTCAAAGGTCAGAATATGACAGAGCAGTGACCGCACTGCTTTAATGTGTGACAGCAATAATTAATGTGTTTCTTCTCAAATTATTTAACTTTTCAACAGCAACAAAGAAAAAAAAAAAAGACACTCGCACGGCTAGTTGGTGAACTGCTGTAGGTACATGGTCAACCACCAACCAGCTGGTTGAAAATTTGCTCAAACTAACACTTGTGAGTCACAGTCTGCTTCTAATGGTGTAACCTAATTGTGCCATTGACTCCAGTCTGCAAACTACTCCTTGTCTGTAGAGCAGTCAGTCCAACAGAGGAGGGCTAAAGAAGAGGAAATGTTGATGCCACGTTCAATGACTTACAACAGCTTCCTGGATTTTGCATCCATAGATATAGACCAACACAGTAGGAGTTGGTGGAGTGGCCGCCCACTCCAGGGCAGACCATAGACCATAGGGTCAGAGGTTCGTGCCCTGGTCTCCCCAAACGCATGTTGAAGCATCCCTAGGCAAGTCACTGAAGTGCCAAGTACTGGTCCCGAGCCTGGCAGAAACTGAGGACCATTGGCATCCGGTGGAAAAATGTGCCAAATCAACATGAGCACTAATGATTCGCTGTGTTGACCCTGAAATTACGGGATCAGCTGAAAGGATCCTCTACATAGCCCAACACAGTTTGTAACCACTGGGCACAGACGGGTGTTCACCTGAGATGGGGGACTCAGGTGTCATGACTTGAGTTGCTATTAAGTTGCAGTGCATTTTGGATAAAACTGAAGCTGGTTCAGCTTGTGGCTTTGTTTTGAACTCATGAATGTTTGGGTCGTCTGTGTGAGAACTCTGAAGAGGGACACATGAGCAAGGTCTTTGAGATGTCTAGATGATACTTAGCACTTATTTTGGTACCAGACTTGGTCATGTTACTTTACATTTGATTAAATCTTAGTTTATTGGGACTCTTTGTGACAGTAACTGAAAGGTTATGTTGCTGCCTTAGACTGAAATATTGTAACTCATTCATTTTAATAAACTGTTATGAGTTATATAAAATCAACTACTTAATAAATTACACATAACTTTCCCACCGGTGGCTTTAATCGTATAGATTTGAGATTCGGCTGTGAATAATTTTTTTAATAAACCCACATTTTCTCCAACCTGTCGTCTAAAGGGACATCTGCAGATTAACAGCTGGGTCAGGTGTCATCACTGTGAAATATCCGATGGATCAGATAAGATTTATAAGGTGTAAGCAAGCTGCAACAGTTTTGTTAATGCTGAAAATAAAGCCTGAATTTTTTTGACCACTGTCTTTTTAATAGATTTAAATGGGAACACGGGGGCAGGTCATGAGAATTTAGTGACCTGTCTTGTGACTTGTTCGACTAATAACGGCACTAAACACTAAACATTACTGCAGAAAACAGTCATGCAAAGTGTTTTTAATGGCCTTGGTTGCTGTAATTGCAAGCAACTGTCTGTCCAGTCTCCAGGCGGGAGGATTTTGTATGGTGCAATGCTTTTGTACAATTTAGGACTTTTGGGAAATTCAGATTCACAAATAGCTGGTTAGTTTTTTTCATTTGCATCAGGTGGTGAGCTGCATTTTACAAAGAGCAGCACAGGCTGAGTCAAAGTTCACCATATTTTAAACTACACCCACACTGTGGATATCTGCAGAAAACGGGTACAGTGCAGCAAAAACATAACAATGGCAAGACATATATATTCATATTAATATGAAGGAAGTGAGGATGTTAGCATAAATAGCTGATATGCAATAGAAATGCTCCTTTTCCAATGTAACAGGATGTGTGTATGTAAACCTCAGTGTGTAAAAGGCACTACATGAAACTGTTAAAGTGAAAGAATGCTGCATTTATTTCCGTACACAGGCTGCTGCTGTCGTTAGTGATGATTCCTCTCAATCATCAGGTGCCCTGGCACAGACATTTGAACTCCCCAGGGTCAGCTTTGAACAATAAAAACACTCCAGCTGGGCCTTTTTTTTTTTTTTTTTTTTTTTTTTTAAAACGTGCCGCACATCAAAGAAAACATTCTTGATAAGCCCCCCCACCCCCCCGCCTCTCGAAGTGCTGCACCTTGTGTAAAATACCTGACACTTCCCAGCAGGTTTTAATTCATCACTCAAAAATAGGGGTGTACAGAAAGCTCGGCCATTCGTCTTGATCATAACCAGGGACGCTGGAAGTGAAAGGCTGTAGCTGCCTCTGTTTAGACAGGAGGGAGAATCAAATATTCCTTCTGCTGGGAGAAAGAAATAGGGTGTTTGGGGTCAAAGAAAGCTGCTGCCATGTGGAGGAAAGGGGCATAAAAAGATGGTTTGACCAGGGCAGAGCCGGATGAAGGAATCCACCACAGATAGAGACGTGTAGTGGTTAGTGGGCTTCAGATAGTCTCCCTGCTGCTGGAGGAAACAGCCAGTTGACTCCTCTCCTCCCCTTTGTCTTTACCTGTGGGTCACCTGGTTGTTGAGGAGGCCTGGGAACGTCTGTTCTGTTTCACTACTTAATGAGCCACCTAGCAGAGCAGGAGAGACAGAGAATTACCAACACTTTCAATCTCTTCTATTTTCAGGTATGATGCGCGCAGGTGATTTCTGTTCTATAAGTGTCCACATATGCCTTCAATTAGCCATGTGAATGTGCCAGGTGGTAATAATTCAGGAAATCAGGTCAACTTTTTTGCCTGGCTTGGCTCTTGTAAAAGGTAATGATATGCACTTATATAGTACTTTTCTGCCTACTGGTACTCGAAGCGCTTTACCCTGGCGATACTCAGGATTAGTCGAGTAAATTATGAGGGCAACTTATGGTCACGGATTCCACCGAGTCTGCCACATGCTGCCGCCCCTGTTGGTAAATGAAACATGTGGGAGTCAAGCCCGTTATTTCGCAGACGGGACGTGTCCCAAGCTCTGACTTGTACTAACGTGTAGCATTTAAGATTATAATTAATTCATTTTATTATTAGCCGTCGTACTATTCCCCTTAAGTCTTTAAGGCTTGGTGATGCTGTATTAAAAAAAAAACAAAAACAGAGCAGCAGTCTGCTCCAAGGTGGAATAAAGGTTAGAGTATGTGAATGTGATCAATTATTTCGTGCCAGTGCTGCATTTACTGATTAAAATCATTAAAAACTTATTGGTAATCAGTAATGATTATTCATTTCACGAGTAAGTCGTGGGCTAAAGTGTTTGGAACCTCCTCCACCCACACACTGCTGCACAGCGTCATCTGAACCAAATGTTTCTATAGTTTCAGAAACCCAGAAAAGTGACGTGTCTTCACCCTGGAGGATCCCATACCGTCAATTTCCGATGTCGAGTTCTCCTAGTATCATCAATTTATGAGTAGAAACATAACATTTTTGAAGCTGGACTTCCTATGTTTGCGTCAAGAGTGTCAGATATAGTAAAATACAGCTGTTATTTTAATATGTTAAATCAAGTATTCATCTTATCAATGTAAATGAAATTTCACTGTCGGTAAATAAGTATCAGATCGACCTCTGTATCCGATATTTAACATCACTAGCAACTGGTAATAATTGTGGCCAAAACAACAAAAATAGCACTTTTTTTAAGTCTTAACATTTTCATTAATCATTAGTATTTGGAATATTATAAATTGTCTAAATGCTGTTTAATTCCACGTGACTCTTATGATATCTTACCATTGTGGCAGCTGTACATCCACACACGATGGCCATCGTAGCGACACCTGCATTTCACTATGTTATTAGTGTAGTCCGACTCTGGCACTTCGTAGTTTGGATTAATTACTATCTGTAAGAGCGAGAACACGAATGAGCCGGAGATGATGCAGGTCAATTGACTCCTAATTTAAAGAGTGAAAAAAATGGGAAACGTTACCTGAAAAATGTAATCACCAGGTTTCACATCCGTTATGTCCACCCACTGGCAGTCAATGTCATGCCTGTACGTATCCCAGCAGCCCACTGTGATTCCCTGATCGCCAAAGTTAGCGCATTCATACCTTTTCTCAATACCTAAAATGGGACATTAGCATATTAGGACATATATAATGAGTCTCTCTGCAAATCATAAAAAATTTGGAAGCTGCCTTATACATTATTTGGCCACTTGAGGGCAGCACGTTTTTTTCTTTATTTCCTGAAAACTGTTACCAACATTAATGAGAGCAGTAAGAATAAATCCAACTTTGAATATATTAAAACAATCACTTGGAATGAAGCAAAGTACAGCTCAGAGTGTTAAAGTTCTCCTTGGGTGCATCATTACAAGTGACCTCTTTGCTATGTTCTTCCAGTAGGTTACTTTATTTCCACATCTTAATGTTATGTGGTTCTCACCTTCATCACACTCTGAGTCCTCCAGGCAAAAACTTGCTTTGTGTCCCTCTGCCACTTTGGTTCCATTGAGGCTATATAGGTCGTAAAGAGTAAACACCTCCATGCTGTGATAATGCCTGCACACACAGACAGAAACTCAGTTTTCAACACCTACTTAGGTTGAAAATACACTGCAAGAGTAAATCACAATGTCAATTTTTTTTTTTTTTTTACCAGACCTCTAGTCTCTGCTGCAAACTACTCAGTCAAGTTCTAATTTTGACATCAACTATTTTATGCAATATCTACGTGTCAGTATCTGTGTGAAGCTGCCAATTGGCAACTTGTCCTCCAGCCAAAACATACGGGGCCTTTTCCGGAGACTGTGCACTGTAGTTTTAGCTTAAGCCACATGGTCAATTGCAGGGCAGCAAAGTGAACGGAGGGGATATATTCTCCTGAATAAGTCAAGGGAAAAGACTTGGCCTCGATTTTAACCAATGATTATGATATGATATGCTCTTTCTGAATCGTTCGAATTTCTTCCATTATGTGGTAACGTTGAAGCTGAAAGTCAAACAATCTCCTGTATGATAAATGTTATGTGAACTACAGTATTATCATTGTTCTGTAAGTTGGGTGACACAAATGTACTTTTTATCTGCATTTTCTTATTCATGGCAGCAATCTTGCATGATTATGTGTAAATATCTTACTTTTCCTATTACTACATGTATTTATTTATTTAAATATTATTTCTCCTCTTCCTTATAAGGTGGTGGTAAGGAGTTATAGCAATAGAAAAATGTATTTCCGTTACCACATTATCCCAAAATTTTCCTTCTTTAAAGCAAAGTGAAGACACATCACAGTCTGTGACACCAACCTGTGACAGTCATGCCAGACCCAAGTTTCTCTGCTAGCTTTGGGCCTGAAGTCAGACTGGCCGTTGTTGTGGATCTGGGAGGAAAAGCGCAACAAGCGGCGGTAAGAGTTGGCCGGCGTCTGGCTGGAGGTTGAGGCCAGACAGTTCTCCTCGTACGCGCACTGCAGCATGAACATAGGCCTGTCCTCCATGTAGGTGGTCTGCTCCACCACCTCAGGGTTTAAAACCAGGTCAGGAGCCGCTGTGGACAGGACAATCATAAAAAAAATAACTAACCAAGATAGAAGCAGACAGAGACAATAGTGTTTAGAAACACAGAAGCTGCTGAAAAAAGCTCTTGCATGTGTAAAAGCTAATAAGTGGCTTCTCTTCCAAACTGCGCAGCCCTCTTATAATTCAGCAGGGAAATTTGAGTTTCAGTTATGCAAACATGCTCCGACACAGAGATTCTCCAGAGGCAGAAATAATTTCATTTGGTAAATTAAAACTTTGAGCAAAGCAACAGAGTGAAAGCTTTTCAGTTGTGAACTTTAGCTGCAGTTAAAAGTCCAAATGTAAATTGTTTGCACTTATATAGCACTTTTCTACCTATTGGCACTCAAAGCACTTTACACTGCTTCTTATTCACACATTAGCACTCACAACCACACACACAATCACATGGGGGACAGCTGGCCAACACTCACCGGGAGCAACTAAGTTGGGGTTCAGTGTCTTGCTCAAGGACACTTGGACACGTGAGCGGAGGAGCCGGGGATTGAACCAACAATTGCGAGATTGGTGGACAACCGCTCTACCTTCCTGCGCCAAAGTCCCAGGAAGTCGCCCCATTGAAAATGTCAATTACTTGTTTTCTTTTCTCATAGTGTTCAGTATCATGTGGATCACAATCTTAAAGGGCAAAGAAAATGTCTACTGTAACACTACATGATGTCTGGGCATCTTTTTCCCAGTTACCTCTCACAACATTCACCTGTAACAATATGAAATTCTTACTCTCAGAGCAGGAGACGCCAGCAGCGTTACGTCCGCCTCCTCTCGGGCAGCTCAGGTGGGCTCCATGGTGCAGGCAGTGGGACAGAGACATCTCGGTTCCAGAGCAGCGGACACCACTCATCACCACAGAGTCTGCACCCACGTCGCCTGGCCAATACCAAGTCTCCTGTGGAGACATAGCGAAGATGCTTCATGGGTCACAGCTGAACAATAGCAATTTGATTTTCATATTTAAAGAAGATTTTCCTCAAGTTTGCAAAGCCTGCTGTGACTTTTAGGTATATTATTAGGTACATTAGAGTACATCCATATAAGACAACATTTTAAAAACAATCCTTATCATTTAATTCCTACGAAGCTGTGAATATTATGGTGATGATGCTAGGCAACAGTGTGGGTACTTTCTGATGGATATTATCCCCAACAATACCATGAAAAGGTAAGTCTCCACAATGACCACTAGAGGACACAATCCAACCTTCTACAGCATCATGAATGGGGGCAGGGAGTTGTAGTGATGATGTGGCACTGAAATTTCCATATATCATTATATCAAACAGATGACTAGATCGTGTCTTCTTACGTCTGTATTGAAACCTAAATAACTGGTATGTATTGGTAAGAGTGTAGCATGAACTGTCAAATAGGATCTGTGCAACATAAGTCTTAATGTCTGTGATATATCTAAGTGTAGAATGAAGCTGCCAGATTAAAAAAATTGAGCCTAGTAATTTTGTAACCTTATAAATAAGTCTCCTATTACAAGATTCTCTCTTATTCCTGTCATCCTCTAATTATATAGAAAGGATTTTAAATTTCCAGCAATAAAACCTCTGCCCTGCACTGTCCTGCTAGTATTTTCCAAGGGTGATAGTCTGAATCCCCCAACTTGGCTGCTGGTAACAATGATGCTGCACACAACTGTGGCGGATGCCTAATATGTCCTTGTCTAAAAAGAAATGGGCTCTACGTGTCTAAACTGTTTTTACTGCACATCTGTCGCTCTAGCAACAACATACACAAAGAAATAAAAATAGTCCTCCTCTGTATGGAAAGTATATGACTGCCAAAAAGCAAAATTGTTGACAAAACAAGAACAAAAATAACATTGACCAATGATTTTTTTGTTTGGTATTTTGACATCACAAATGGGCCTTTCGCTTCTGTATTTTCAAATTATCTCTTGACTTTAACGTGTTTCAATGAAACAAACACTTGTGTGCAGCGTTGCCTACTCTGTCGCTCTAATTACTGACTTTTCAGACTTTTTTTCCCCCTTACAAAAACATGACTTGCAATACATTCTACTTTTAGGGAATGTGTTTTGTTTTTCTTGACTCTTTGTCCAAAAATGTCCTTTCCTGTGGTCGTTTTTTTCTTAGACTGTCTATGTTTACTGTACGCGGGGATGTGGGGCAGCAGCTTGTTCAGGCAACCAATCGCAAGCCAGAAAGAAGCACGGATGAGAAGTGAGCTAAAAGGACCAATCACTTCTCCCAATTAAACGACTTTCTCTGCGTAAAATTCCATTCAACATGGCTGTTTAAGTTGAGCTCCACAAGTTAAATAATTAATCAATTACTTAGGAAAAAAATATGTGACAAATGGCAGGTACACATAAGTCTATAGTATGTTTTTCTGTAATGTTTTATGCAGCATCAATGTTGTATTAGTTACATTTACAGATGGGGCTATAAATACTAAAAAGCTGTTGGCATCCTACTACAGAAACTGACCTTACTGTGTTCGGTCACTTGGGGGTCAGAGTAATTATATGACTTATTCAGTACAGTGCTGGGGCTAAAGTGTGTGAAACTGGATGAGCGTCAACGAAAACCCTAACCTAGCTCCCTTAATGGAGACCTCAAACGACACTAAAGAGCTCAGCTCGTAACTGCTAATGAAAACGTGCTCAAATTAAGGAGATTCACTAAATATGGAGTGAGGCCATAGCGGGGGGTTTTTTTAAGCACCATTTTCACTGCTGTATCATACGCAGTGGATTTAGAAACCCGGATTAGTTTGGCTTGGCTCTGCTTAACTAACAGTAGAGTTTGGCAGATACTGAAGTCGGAGTCCGGATAAACAGCTACACCTCTCCTTTCCACTGAGATCTGAGTTGTAGTATTTCATTCTCTAATCCCCAACAGTCCCAAAACAATGTCATGACATCCATCATTTGGCTGCATGTCATCTTCGTGTTTCTGCGATACACAAATAAACTGTTGCATGGAATAAAAATTATGCTGAAAAATCAGCATTTTATTAAGCATTTTCTAAAAAATGTAATATTTATGACTAAAAAGGAACTTAATAATGTTTCTTGTTATTAATCTCTGTCCTCTTTGCTAACAGAAGCAATTTATGTGTGCTATGCTTTACATATGCCAATATTGATGATTACAATCTATTTAGTTTGGTTTAAATGGAGTCGTTGTTTAAAATTAATGTACTTCTCTTTGTCTATTATTCCTATTATTAGAAAAAAAATATTTTTGTAATTGCAATTTTTCCTGGTATTACATTCTAGCTAAAAACAAAACAAGAAGCCAAACGCCGTAACTCGTACCTGGAATGCGTTGCTGGCAAAGCCCAGGCCCAGCTGTCTGCAGACCACCATGGCCTCCATGGTTCCCCAGCCTTCACTGCACACAGTACCCCACACCAGAGACCCGTTTCTTTCCACCAGCACCTCTACACGGCCCTCGTAGGGGTTGCGACCTCCACTCAGGCGCAGCTAAGAACACATGAAAACATATGAAAGGGAGCAATTTAAAGACTAAATCCAAACCCTTACCGATCAGAAACAGTGTTCACGAACCCTTTTCAATGTGAGAAAAACATCTTGTAGATTTTACTATATGTAGTCAAGTAAAGGATTCAGTGTACATATTATAGTTCACGCTGACACTGACTGGGAGTTAAATAATCAGGTTAAAGCTGATTTCCTAACTGTCATGGAAACAGAAAAGCCTTTTGACCAAAATCGGTGTAGGGGATTAGGGAAACCTAATTTCCCCAGCACGTTCTTACTCCCAATGCGCCGCCGCCATCCAGTCCCTTTCCATTACGTGGTGACGCTTAAGGTACCGGTTTGTGTCGGCGACCAATGCTCAGAGTTTTTAGTGTAGTACAATGGAAACCAACGGCGCTTCATTGTTTGACGACGAAAGCAATGACGTAGTACATAAAGTGAAAAAGTCTCATCCAACAAGACAAAGGACCTTTCCACAGGAGACCAGGGTTTGAATCTGTTTTCTGTCACTTTACAGTTAAAATCTGTGCGCAAGGCTTTTAAAACAAGTCCGAGGTGGAAGAGAAATCAAGCTGCTGCATGAATTTGAGGATTTCCAGTTCCAACACTGTCACCGAGGAAGGAAGAGCTGTTCTTGTACAGGAAACAATGGTCAATATTGCATCTTGGTCATGTTTCCCAGTGTCTGTGTGTGTGTAACTTTGACTCACCCTCTCCTGAAAGCCCATAGCGGGGACATTACATCTGACGCCTGCGTCCTCCTCATGGCTGCAACCCAAAGCCTCTTCGTTGAACGAGCACTCTGTGATGGATTTCTCAAATCCAGAGCAATTCACCTCATTCATATGCACCGGACCCATACCTGAGCAAAACAGAAAAGAAAAAGAGAAAAAATGTCATAGATAAAAATAAAGGCAGTTTGGGGACATTTGATATCCTGCTGACACTTACTTGAGAATATTGTTGCTACTCTTGTGCCTGTACATAGAAGCCTGATGCTTGAACCAGCAGCCTGTTCAGGGAAACAGCTTTGTCTAAAACAAATCTGCCTGCTTGCATTTGACCTAAAGGACGACTTCACTGATATTTAACTTCTTTCTTTTGGTTCTAGTTTGGTTAGTACATGCAAGAAAAAACCATTTCACTTTTCTCTGATGTCCCTATATCAAAATATCTCTCTAAGTCTGATTGAAAACTGCCTCCAGATGACATCACTTGGAGGAACCTACAGTTCAGATTATTTGAGCTTGTTGACTATTCTAGGCAGTAATCATGGTCAACCTGCTTTTCCAGAAACTTCTCTGGGTCATGTCGTCCAGAGGAGATTTTTAGCTAGACTCAGAGAAATATTTTGATACAGGGACGTCAGAGGGAAGTTTAAAACCATGAATGTCCATTTACACCCTAACTTAAGCCATAGAAAGCAAGTTAAAAATTGATGGAGTCGCCCTCTAAGGAAGTAACTGGCCAGAAAACTGTTGCAGTGTATCTGCCTGAAACACACAAATTCTCACCTTGACATTTCCGTTTCTGTATGGAACAAACAAACAAATCAAAAATCAATAAACCAAGCTGTGATGATCACAAGTTACTGGGAGGCCGAATTGTGTCACTGGCTGTTTCTCCTTGTTTCCAGGCGCCACATTACACTAAGTTCATAAACTGCGAGCTCTAGCTTTAAATTACACACAGACTTGAAATGGCTTTGATTTTTCACATCTAACTTTCAGCAAGAAAGCATTTCCAAAATGCTGAGCTGAAGCGTCCCTTTAAAAAAGGTTAAATGATCCGGATGACATGAAATAGCCAAGAGGCTTATTATGCTACATATAAATGACAGAGAAAGGGAAAGTTAACTAAGAGAAGTGTTCAATTGATTAGACAACCCCAACAGGACAGTTGATTTCTAAGGCCTTTTAGGCTAATTAATTTAAATTGGTTAAAGCTGCCAAAAGCATCAGATCTGAAGTCTGAAGTCTTTGAAATATGATGAAATAAATCTGTTGCACTGCCCTTTGGAAAATGACCTTAAAGTAATTTAAGAGATGAGATGCTGCATCATGTCACAGACAATTATCAAAAATAAAATAAAATGACTTAAGTTGAATCCTGTGCGCTTAATAAGTCAGGCCTTCACATATGACAACTCTAATAATAATAATAATAATCTTTTCCCTTCTCTGTTATCTTGCTTTACGTATTTTGCCATCAGAGTTCTGTTTTTCTCCCCAAAGCATTAAAAAAAGCAAACGATGAGAAAATTATCCAATATCACTGGAACGTGCAGCAATGTACAGCACGTCCCCACTATGAAACATGGCAACGTCATGACAAGGAAACCTGATGGGTCTAGGTGTCAACAGTGGTCTACTACAAGAAATAAAAAGACATGCTGCATAAGAATCAACAATGGAGACTACTACATGACTTAAAATTGTCTAGGCGTGTGTTTATTTTAAAGAAAGAGAGAAATCAATCAAATGCTGAGTTTATCATTAACCTCAGTGTTTTAGCAGAGAGACACAGTAGCAGCGTAGCTCTTCCACGGTGCTAAAGCACTTACAGCCGTCAGGCCTGTGAGTTCATGATACTCTGCTCCGAGGCAAACTGGAGCAAAGCATAGAATTACTGCCTTGAATGTTTTGAATATGTGGTTTGTCTACATGGTCACAACCTTCCCTTCGGTGCCATGAGGCAACATGGAAAGTTGTACCAGGGATACAGACCGTCAGTCTGAACTCATTGCCATGGGCTGACTAAGCTACAGGTCTACTCTATACTTAGTCCATACTGTGTGTTTTAGGTTCCCTGTAAATGAATATGCTGCTTATATCATATGTCTTTAGGCTTTTTTTTTTTTTGCCATTACACAGAAGAGGAGAGTTTTGTGGCGGAGTTGGAGACTGAATAGATGACAGGAATGTTTTTATTCATTAGTTTAATTAAAGATTCTCAGATGTACCAGTGCCACAGTTTAGAAATAATATGTTTCAAGTATTACTGTAGCTCAAAAGAATAACTGAAGTACCAAAGTACCAAAAGTAAAAGTGCTCTTACTTATGCAGAATTCGAAATATGACCGACTGTTCATCTGTGAAATGTTGCGGCTGATAATGATGGAGCTTATTTTAACAACCTTTTACGCCATTTTGATGTAGAAACCTTACGTCTGAATCTAGAATATAACATGAATTGTTTTATGTGCCACTGAATAGATGATTAAAGTTCATATTCTGTGTCTTTTTATTAATGTAAATTAGAAAAATAATTAGAAACAAATGTATATCAGTAACAGTATGAAGTGGCAGAAAATGAAACACTAGTTGCATTAAACTTTTACCAAATGTTCTTACTTTAAATCGCTGTCCGCTAACAAATCACTGTTCTGACTGAGGATCAGCTGGAAAAAAGTGCGAGTTGACTTTTCATGCACAGCTCATAGTTAAAAAACATCAAACCATTATACCTTGTCCCAGCTGACCCCCAGACAGAGCCTCCTTTGCGGTGCCAAAGCCCAGCTCCCGACACACCACGGTGGCAGTCAGCAGGTTCCAGTTATCATCGCATATGGTGCCCCACTCTGCGTTTTTCAACACCTCCACCCGGCCCTCGCCTACAATGGCCCCCCCACGAAGACGAACCAGCGGTTGCTAGAGAGGAAAAACAGAGCCAGTGTAAAAGCTGAAATTCTCAAAACCGCATCGGTTATTCTGGCTGTTTGCAAAAATGACAGACTCAGCTAAAAGTTTGGAACGTGCACTTTTCCTCCCCCCTGCATTGGGAAAGTTAAAGCAGCAGAGTGGGTGGTTTCATGTTTACAGAATTTGCGAATAATGCATCAACTGTTTAAACATACTGGAAGTGTTTCGTTTTACAAGTAAACACATTAGAAGCACAGTTTATTCCAGAACCCACTGACATTATAATAAGATAATGTCTTCACACATCATATGCATGTCCTCCACGTTGTGCTATTAGTGTTTATATCCGAAAACATTCACCTTCTATTAATTTGAAACTA
Source organism: Channa argus (assembly GCF_033026475.1). Classification (NCBI taxonomy): domain Eukaryota; kingdom Metazoa; phylum Chordata; class Actinopteri; order Anabantiformes; family Channidae; genus Channa; species Channa argus. The sequence continues at coordinate 24,325,067 of NC_090207.1, forward strand.
ATGGATAAACAATGGATGAACTAATAAACTGCAGGAAAAGAGAAGAGTCATTGAGGTTATTGGGATAACATGTCTTCTGAGCCAGACTTGCTGAGCGTGGTAGAAGCTTTGAGATGGGATGTCAGGCACGCTGCTCCCAGCCCTGCACTCAGCTGTGGAACGTGACACAGAGCATGCAGGCTCATACCTCACAGCAGAATGTGGATGGAGTGGCACGGACAGAAATTTTACAGTGTGGTGTGGTTGGGGTTTTTTTTTCGAGCTTGATTTAAATGAAGTTAGATGGTTGTTTACAGTCTGAGGAAATTTCATGACATTTAGGTTGTGATCACAAACTTATTAGTATTAAGGTGCTGCTCCAACCTGCATTGCTTTGGTTCCAGGGTTGCATCTAGGATTTGAAACCTGACTGGAATTTGCTCCCATTCAGCCAGAAGGACGTTTTTAAGTGAAGCTGAATACTGACGTTAGGTGTTAAGATGTAGTAAAGTTTCACATACCCAGACCAAACTATGTGTGATCTCATGGACACCTGGTACAAGTCAAATTGCGATACGCAAAAAACTGCAATATGCTGAAGATGGTTTTCATGAATCAGTTACAATAAAGTTTTAGAGACTTTGGACCCTACTTCCATCCTCTTTTTTGCCTTCTGAAGATCCATCTTTTCCCTTCCTTGCCCGGACAATTTTACTACACCATGTCACTGCTGAAACCCCGAGGAAATGATCATTCATTTTGATGAATAGTTTCCAAGGCAGCTACAGCTGCAGTTCCGAAAGTGACACTGAGTCCTGAACATCAGTGTTGGCTAATGTCTAACAAAAACATTTCATCCCCCCCTCCCGCCCCATTAGAGCCAATGAACTGAAGTGAACCACTGGAGCCGTTTCTTCCAGCACATTTGTTTACCACTTTCAACACCAAGCTTGTGTTTTCATTTTTCAAAATGTTGCATACATAAATTAGTACGAGTTTGAAAAGCCTCAGGTTTAAGTGATGGAGTCAATGCAAAGACTGTGTAAGTCTTTTTACCTCTTGTCTGAAGGCCTTCCTAAATCCTGTCATGGGAGAGGGGGAGAAGGCTTTGCCAGGCACACAGCTCACCACCACAGGCGACCCTCCAGCACAGGTCCCATTGGACTTCCGTGATGTAGTGTGCCCCAGTTTACAGCTGGACAAATGTGCTTCATTGCCAGTGCAGTTAATAGAAAAATCCCAAAATGTGGGCTTTCTCCTGCGAGCGAACATCCTAGACAGATGGAGCAGATAGAAAGTCTTTAAAGCATAAAAAAAGGAGATTCTTTTTTAATTATGTACATTTTTAACTTAGCTCTGTCTTCGTCATTTAAAGCTGCATTGTGTGACTAGCTTGATACTTGGAATCAGTTCTTCAGCTTTTCTCTACTCTTTACAATCTGCTATGCTCTGCACAGAACTTCACAAGTGAGTCGTTATGAGGATAATAAATAGGAATGCAGCTAAATGTACTAATAAAGGAGAAAGTGTTGCCCCTCTCTGATTGGTCAGACGGGTGAGCCTCGCTCAAAACATTTAGAAGTGAATATGTCTGCGCTGTTCAATTAGTCTATGTCATGGGAAGCTTTTGTACAGCATATTCCCATTTACTTACAGTACTTCTCTTACTAATTCTTAGCTATTAAAATATCTGCTTTTAGTTGCTCATACTATGGAGGTTTCTGTTGACCCACTAATCCTCCAGAACTCCTCCGAATAACACGATTTGAACACACAGATTGTGGACAAACATAGGGAAGGCAGAGCCTTTTATCATCTTTCAGATGTTATTTCCCAATTCATCTCAATCTTAAACGATTTTGAAACTATTCAAAAATGTGTAAGGGGAAAAGAAAAGATCCTTTCATTAGCCTACTGCAAAACCTACGGCTGAATTTCTCGATTTTGATACAGTTTGTGAAGATTAATTAAAACACTATGTCATAGAATTAATGCATGCTTTATCTTGACACCACAAATGAAGACCAGGGCGATGACATCAGCATATAATTAATACCCAAAGACAAAGTTTGAAAACAGCTGCAGCATTCAGTTTTCCTCATAAACCTGAGCAAACTCGGGGTTAAAGATACTCTTCCAGGCCTGCCAGGGTGTTAATCTTTTCCTCTCCCCTTATTAGTGAGCCTAAATTATGTATTTAATGAGCCTTGTATGGAGAATGTCATGTCCTATCCTTGGGTCTCGTGTCTGAGGTGTACGTGAGAAACGAGATCAAACTGGAACAGGCAGCAAATGTTTTTCATTTGGGAGCTGGGAGAAAGAGGCTGCAGCCTGGAAGCTATCCAAGGTGAATGTTCTAAGCCACAGGCAAAGGACTGACTATATCTCCACGATACAATCTGAACACAGCCAGACTGTGTATCAGGACATTAGGGTTGGCTGAATAAACCGGTGGTCCCGAGGCAGTGAAAATATCACAATCCTGCTTTAATTAACGTCTTTGTTTCTCTACACAACTTTTTTTTTTTTTAAATTGAAATTGATGAGAAAACACACCACGTGGGGCTTTTTTAAGAAGACTGTGATTGGTCCACTCTGGAGCATTTTCCTCTGCACATTTTGCACACACCACCTTCTCTAAAGTCATATGTCTTTTCTGTGTTTTAGATTTAACACGGAAGCATAAATCCCGGTTTACTGGGAGTTCAAAGATCCGTTTCAGCTCAGTCGTAGTTAGACTAAGTGCATGGGCAGAAGGGACAGTAGCCAGAGGCCAAACAGCCACTCTGGCCTGAAGGGGTCTGATATTTTTGTTAGAATACTATATAACAATTAGAATCAAATGTATTATCATCTGATCAAAGGGCGACTTCACCAATTTGGAAGTTTCTGTTATTTCTCCTTCATCACACAACTGTAACCTCTATGCCTGAATTAAAGCGAAGAAAATCATTTTAAATACTTAACAGCAACAAATAATAGATTGTGGCTGTCTCCTACTAAGTTTTCTTATTTATATAGTATCAGTACTTTCTATAATATTCTGTGGCAGAAGGTCTAGACAACTCATTGACCTGAGCATTAGCAATGATTAAACACTTGTGTGTTTGCCTGCAGAACGGCAACAGACACAAAATGACTACTCACACAGCTTTCACTGCTGACGCTGTCATCATTAACGGAAACTAAAACAGACAATTATGTTAAAGCCACTAACTAACAGATTACTACATGATTTAAACTGACAGCTGAGTTACAGGGCTACAGTAGCGTATTACATGGTTCACATCATGCTGTTTGAATAACGTACTGCAAGTACTGTAAGTTGAGCGTAAACCTCCAACGTAGACTCATCCTCCATTCTGGCAGCAGTGTTTTCACAGGATCAGGGGTTTAATGATGTGTAGGCAGACTATTAAAAGCAGATGGGCATCTGAAATGAATTTCTAAATATTTCATATTCCACTTTGGTGCCACTAGTTGCATAGCAGGCTCCAGTACAATATACAGTACTGCAAATACATGGTTATGCAGGAGGAGACCAGTTGCTGGAGTTTAGGAGCATTTTTGTCTGATGCAGGATTCTAGCTGCTCAACAGTCCTGGACCTTGTTGACTGATTTTTTTTGTTTTATGATGCGCCAAATGTTCTCTATTGGTGAAAGGTCTGGACTGCAGGCAGGCCAGTACAGCACCCAGACTCTTCTCCTGCAAAGCCACGCTGTTATGATGGATGCAGTATGCAGTATAAAACTTCTGTGTACACTTTTAGCACTGATGGTGCCTTTTCAGATGTGTAACTTTTTTTTAGATGCATTGCTGCCATCAAATTCAAAATGAGCTAATATTTTTCACGAAATGGTAAATTATCTCAGTTTCTACTTCTGATATCTTGTTTATGTTCTATTGTGAATAAAATGTGGGTTGATAGGATTTGCAAATCATTTCATTCTGTTTTTGTTTACGTTTTGCACATCGTTGAAGTTGTATATGAATACAATATTATTATCGGCAAATTATATTTTGGGTTGAAACAATTAATTGATGTAACTTTGTGGAATGAAACAGAATATCTCTTTTCTGACATATTTCAGAAATGCATTTAATTTATATCCTCGAAGTGACTCTGGACATATTTAAACTAGAAAGGTCCACAGGAGCAGCAGAATCAAGACAAACTGAGGTTATGAGACTGTTGTAGTTGTTGGCTCTGTGGCGTCTTGGTGTTTCAAACGACAGCTTGTAAAAACATACAGCAGGCTTCATGAAGCCGATGTAGCAGCGGCAGGATGACACGTAGATGGAAAGTTAAGGAGCTGATGTTGCTCTGCTGTGATTACCTAAAGCAGAGGAAACTTCCAGCCCAGACAGACAGTAAATTCAAGGTTAACTTGAGTGCTGGAAGTTTTATGTTATGCCAAGATTAACCTGTTGGCTGTTTGGCTACAAGCTTCCTCCTGCAAGCAAGATTTATATCTGCCACGCATTACAACAGCTTTGAAGAATGTTGGCTTTACAGAAGTCAGGCTAATGATACACGTAACCCACGCACTGGAAGATGTAGGTTATTGCGTTTTTTGTGGCACTCTGCCTAAATAACGACCGGTTTCCGATGGTTTCCATTTTAAACCTGACAACTTGAGGTCGGAAACTGATCCACCTCATGCGGAAATAATTTTCTCTAAGAAATATGACGTGCAAAAGTTTGCATGTCGGTTTTAGTGAACAAGTCCTTCCATATAAAGGCACTTAATGCTTCTTTGTTGGAAAATCAATTAACCAACAACAGCGACATGCTAAATAAATTCAACGCCATGCAAAATGAGCAGAGATGGAAAAAAACTTGAAAAAGGAAGCACAGTGACCACAAAGAAATAAAGAGTATTTCTGCACCCAACAATATAACAAACAAAACACAAGTAAAAATAGATCAAAATTTCAAACAAGGAAAAAAATCATCATAAACAAAGTAAAAAATGACTAAAACGAGAGGTAGACTGACTAAATAAAATTAAAAAAACTACCCCAAAGAGTCTCAGTAAATATTTCTCCCAATCTGTCCATAACAAGAAGTACACAAGTACTGTATATAATGTCTTCTCTAAATTTTTTTTGGGGGGGGGATTCACTTCCTGTGTTTATTCTCATGTCCCCACCCCAGATCTTTTTAACAAAGAGCGGACAAGACAATTCTTGTGTTATTTGTGATGCAATCTGGTTTGCTTGGATTGCAGTGCGTGAAAGGAGACTGGGCAAAATGGACCAAATTCCAATCTGATCGAGTGATTCGAATCAGAGCAAATAAACTGTAGGTTTGAACCCCCCCCCCCCTAAAAGTGAGGTTATTAGTTATTAGTCTGATACACTGATTTGACTGTGTGATTTCTTTTTGAAAAGAGAGATTTCAGAACAGCACAGCCAGAGATCTCCCAATTTTCACGTTGCCCTATGGATGTTTGGGTGCTTGTAACCTCATCGAGAAACTCCAGTGTAACCGAATCCAATCTGCATGTACTTGCCAGGCTGCTGGCCACATGAAATTACCAGTTTGTGGGCAAAGTGAAGAAATGTCAGAGCAGCTTGGTGCAAAGGTTTGCATCCTCACATGCCGTTTCAGTGTAAGGGGATGCAAACGTAACCCTGAACCCTAAATCATAGTAACAGCACTCGTTTGGCTAGTGTGACTGTCACTGTAAAACTCTATTGGTTTGAATCCCTCTTGATAAATGAATTCACTTTTTAAATTTGTACTAGCTGAATGTGCATTAAATATATTATTGATGAAAAATTGTCAAAATGAGGGGATGCTGGGGAACTGTTGCACACAACCGTACATGGCCAGAGGCAGAGTTTTCTGTTATTTCACACAACCCTGTCTTTGTTAGTATCCACTAGTGAAAGCATCCCGAAATTATTCCTCTCCTGTTTGAATCAATAACCACACACACTGTACTTGCAGTGGGGTACTCACTTGTAGACTCTGGCGTTGTACTTCTTCTCCCCAGGAAAGCCAAACATCCCACATATGACTCTGCTGTTGAACTGGGTCCACTCCGTATTACAGATCTGCTTCCATGTGCCGCCATCTTTTACCTCCACGTAGCCCTCCGTCACAGGGATCCGCTTACGGTAAGACGACAGAATGGCTCGTATACGCACGTCCTCCACTTGAATGTCCATGTTCTGTGGGCAATATAATCATTTTGCATATGTTTTATCGTTCTAAATGATTTCTTCTTATTTCTATTTGTGACAAAGTGTGAGCATACTATACAGCACATGTCTACAGACTAGTTCCTGTGTTACATAATGTCTACTCAAAGACCTAAACCCCCACTATGCCGACTGTCACAGCCTCTCAGGTCTGTACATGCTGCTTTTAAATCTCCAGAATGCACAAGCATTTTTAAAGTGCATCACATAAATAAAGTTAAACACCAAAACCAGCTGGCCTGCAACTGTTTTTCAGTTATAAAAGTCAAAGATACGAAACGGTTTCCATGGCACCATGTGCAACACATTTTAGTGCGGAAAATAGGAACAGCAAGAAATCTGATAAAGTGGAAATGAACATGTTCTTGTTAGCACATGTGCAGAAGGAAAGGATTTTTTTTTTTTTTTCAGGGATCTCACGTTTTACTTAAGTGTCTGGTCAGTTAGGTTCTAGTTTCACAAGTTGTTATTATCTGAAACATTGTGGAGCAATTGTGCACATTTGTGTGATGCTTAACAGAAATACAAAATAAAAAAACTAAATATATTGGGACCTACTTACATCTCTGTGTGTATTCCATGTGATTGTGAGACTTCTGAGAAATTATTTTCAATCTACATTTTGTCTCTAGAAAAGTAACAAATTAGTGTGAAAAAATGTCAGTGCATGTTCATCTCTGTCTACACCACAACTGGAAGACCTCCAGATGGTAAATCTGGAATTATTTAATGGGCGACTTTAAACTGTGATTTTCAACTTGCTTTCTATGGCTTTAGTTTAGGGTTTAAATGTACATTAATGCTTTTAAACTTCCCTCTGACTTCCCTATATTCAAATATTTCTCTGCATCTGGCTGAAAAACTCCTACAGATGACGTGAGGAGTTTTTCCATCATGATGTCATCTGGGGGAGCTCTGGAAAAGCAGGTTGACCCTGATTACAAACTAGTATGAGCAACAAGATGCAATAATCTGAATTCAAGGTTGCCTTCAAGTGATGTCATCTGGAGGCATTTTTTAGCCGGAAGTAGAAAAATCTTTGGATATAGTGAAATCAAAGGGAAGTTTAACTGCTGACTGACTTACTTCACTACATTTCTAATTAAAGTTGCGTTATAATCACTTTTATACCACTTTTTAGATTTTTTTTTTCTGAAAACAAATCACTAGAGCGACAGGCATAGTGTCAGTTTCTCCTTCCATGGACTTATCTAAAATACGTATTTGACAAATTAGCAGTACTCAAAGTGAGCCAGTATGCAGTAATTTTGGAAAAAAAAAAAGGTGAAAAGGCATCAGATCATATAGCTAATTAGCTTTAACCCATCATTTACGTCTATTACTATTAATATTAATAATAATATTGATATTAATTAATTAAATATATTGTGTATTAACTTTTACTTAAGTAGAAATTTCAGTGGGTGCCTATGATTTTACCAGAGTATATATTATTGTTGGTTTATTTGTACTTTTACTTAAGTACAGTTTTTGAGTTCTTCATCCACCACTGCCTACTGTGTTGTACCTCTTTAAAGAGTAGAAGTTGGTCACTGCAGGTCTACATTTTTTTGCTTCAAAAACTTTACACATGTATGACATTTAGTACTTTAGCTGCTACAAATTGTTCTTTAAACAAACAGCAGTGGCTTAGAAGAAATTACAGGAAGTGTTAGCATAGGGCCTTCTCTCACTCACTGTTGATATGCTTAAGTGGGCCCTTGTCCATCATCTGGGTCTCTAAATTGGCCAAGGCATTCTCCAACACCCAGAGGCGCACATGGATAGTAATAGGAAGGAGTCTATTTTCATCCTACACTAAAATATGACGGCATCACTAAAGTCACGTGGATGATTAGTGTGTAACTCTGATAAGGCAATCGAGAAGGATTCCTGTGTCAATAAACATAGAACATCTGGGCATTTAGGTAAAACTCAAGGGGCTGTCAAAAATAAGCTGTGACTCTTTCCTCTCTGTCTTTCTGCAGGGATTAAATAAACATTTTCCTCTTCCATTGACCAAACCCACATTCTTGTACTACGTGACAGTTTAGGCTGAGGAGGGGAAGGGGAGGGAGTTTAGTCTGGCTGGAAGTGGTGTGGAATGGTGGGGGGTGGAGGATGTTGCCTCGCTCAACAGATGTGCTGGTATAAACCTCTCTCATAGACAGCCAAGAAGAACCTAGGCATCAAATAATGAGAAAGGAGGGTTTCTTAAAGTGGCATTTGCATCCAAAGAAGAAGAGACGCTACCAGAGTGAAAACTGCAAATCATCTCTCATTCCTCTGCTATTTTCTCTAAAAGATAACCACATTTATCATTTTGGTCAGAGGCAACAAGGTCTGGATGGCAGGGGATATAAAACTACACAGGCAGAAATCATGGAACAAGATGACTGTGGGGATGTGACCATGTCTGGGTTTACTGAATACATAGTACATGACCTGGTGGCAGACATTCAAAAAAGTTTCAAATGAGAAAAGTAAATATCGAAGGTTGAGGCCCAAATTTTCAGCGTGGAAAGAAGTTTTCCCATGGCTGGTTCACGTGCCTGCTTCCTGTCTCCCGCCCTCATTCTTTTCAAATCCATTTAATTTATCTTAATTCATTTCCTGTTTAGAGCTCAGATGGTCCTCATCTGTCTGTTTGCACACAAAAAATGGCTATTAGACTGTGGAAAAGAAGAGATTTCTAACATGTGTGTCTGCGTTTCTGTACACACTCTTGGGGCTGTTTCTGAGGAGGAGCATTTACACAGATGGAAACATCATTATTAGGATGCAATGGACGGGAAAAGTAAAGGGGCCTCAATCTGCTCCAACACAGCCCTTAATCACAGAATCATCTATTCCACAAGTTCCTTAAATAAAGAGTCTGATTTAGGAATACTAACGCTGGCAATGCAGTTTCTTACAGCGGACTTCACTGAACGTCTCTATATGTAGTCAAGAGGTAAAGTTCACTAATTGTGTGCCTTTGCAAACCAATTAGCTGTACAAGTTATTTATATTGTGATTCATTTAGGTAATTTGGCGGAAAAGTTACTTTGATGTGACTGCTTTTTCTTGAATTTTAATTATGAAGAAAAATCTTCCAAGGGGAGGGGGGGTGGTGATTCTTTCCTATACACGCTCAGATATACAAGAAGTTCATTTCTTTCCCTCAAGGTACAATCTACAATAATGTATGTCTTTGGGCTAATTATTGGAACTCAAGGTAACTCTGTGTAGCTTCTGAGGGCAAAAAAGGTCCCAAGTAGTAAAAGTAGTTATTCAGTTAAGGTACAATTTCAGGAGACAGTTTGTTTTTAAGTGGATTTGTGGCTATAAAAATTAATTATCAAGTCAATAATGCAGATATCATTGACCAGGTTAAATGAAAAGCAATGACATATATGCACTCAAGGTGCTGAATAAGCAGTACAACTATTACCACAAGGGTACAAATAAGTCTGTCTTCTAGAGGACAGAGTCCCAGTGACAAGCCTTGGTAACCCTGAAGATACAATAATGTCACCTTTTTTCTGGGAGTGAACCTACTGTGTGTAGTTGCAGGCAAATACGGGAAGATAAGTACCAAACAGTTAACTGGTTAAATGGCTTTAGGGAAAATTGAGTAAAAAACTAATCGAACCCAGAATGAATGAGGGGCAAAAAGATGTCAAATCTAACAAACACTAGAAATGTGAGTAATGGATGTCAATATTAACAACAGGGCTGGAGAGTGTAGGGGAAAAAAAAAATGGCAAAAGATTAAGTTTGGGTTTTGTGGCTTATATTGTCTACACAGGGTGATTTCATTGATGGGAAGCAGGTGAGTGTGGGCGGAGCAAGGGGGCACGTGGTTAAGACATGGAAGGGGAACAATGGCCTGCAGGCAGGAGGGGTTAGAAGTGAGAAACAGGAAGTCTGATAGAGGGAAAAACAGGGGCAGAGAACGGACAAAGAACTAAACTGTGATGTTAAGCAAACAGGATCAGTTGTTGATAAATCCAATATAAATTTTAGAAAAGTATGACATTACCCTTATTTGTGAATGCTATATACTGTAACCACACATCAGTAATCAGAAGGTGGCAGCTGTATTGAAACCAGAAGAGAATATTTAGCAATAAATGCAAAATAAATGAGTCTCAGACAAAGACGTGCTGCTATGACCTATAGCTGTAATAAGAACGTACTGAAGTGATTTAATGCCAGCTTGTCTGAGGACCACAGGACATGAATATAAAAAAATCCACAGCTGTGGAACGAGCTACGAATCGCATCAAAGCAGACTGTAAGACTCAAGTTATGTTTGATTAAAGAGTAAAACCAACCTTGAGGAATAGTTTGGGTTTTTTAATCTGGTCTTTCAACAACATCGGTGTCCTAATATGTACATGACTGTCTTTCTTACTTGCTATTTTTTGACTCTTTGATCAACACACTTTGTCAGTTTTTAACCAGAACATGATTAAAACGGTAGGTAATCGGTGCCATAAATGCTCCCCCCCCTATTATTTTGTGCAAACAACACTCATAACACACTTTGATGTAAATTGAGTAGATTGCCAAGACTGAAGATAGCAGAGAGTGATTGTTAATTAGAAATTAGAAATGTCACAACTGAATTGGTCTCTAGAAGACGTGGGTACTATCCAGTACTACGGAAAAGTGCTGGGTCAAATGTCTGCTTAGCCCTACCCCAGTGCTGCCAACCTTAATATACTGTGCAACTAACAAAGTGAGAACAAACCCTGAACACGCCATCCCATGGTTACTGTATTTTGGTGCTGGTCCCCTACAGTCCATAATGGAGAGTCCATTTGCCAGAAAAAATACAGCACACAGAGCTAATTGGGAACATATGGCTGCAGTAGAGGTCAACAAATCTCTCAGAAATCACCTCCCATCTACAGCAAAAGTCCCGAGACACAACTGTAAGCTTATGTGCAGTGCTATTCAGTTTCATCCTGCAGATGTTTTCATGTATTTAAAGTCCCTACGTGTATATGGGCTGAACAAAAATTGTAGATCAGATGCAGTCTTTCACAAGAGCTGATGATTCCACCAGCTGCAACACAAATTAAGGATTATGTGTTTTTCGCACACAGTGTTGGGAGAATGTTGGGAATGTTGTGTCACAGTGTGCAGTCCCTCCTTTAATATCCATTAAATGAGCTTTTGTTAACAAACTGAAGACAGATGCTTCACAAAGTCCTGACAAAGCCCGAACCGGAGTGTAAATTACAAACACAGTGATGAACTGGACTTTAATGTGGCATTAAAGCTGCAGCGACACATTTGGGAGGGATCGAAATGGTGGCGCTGTTAGTCCGTCCCACTTTGACAGCAATGTAAATCACACGTTTGACTTTACAGTAGGACACACCAACTGAACACACACCAGTTGTTCAGACAAATGTACCAATATTGAGACATAAATCTGCACAGTTTAATTATGACCAGTTACAGTGGATAAACCATCTATGTGTTGAATGCTTTAACCATCAGACAGACACCAAACACAATCTTTATGCATCTACGTTGGTGTGTGCAGAGAACACAGAGCTCTGTTAGAAATGTTCATATATTAATACCTAAACAGGTGGTGGCAGTAGCGCTGCTGTGGATTCAACTTATTATTCCCAAGCTAAAGAATCACCATTGATGTTTAGCTTTGAATTTTAACAACACTTGAACTGGATTTGAGGAAATGTTATCTCATACATGTGACACATGTTACACATTGTGACAGAGAAGATAGAAGAGGGGCAGCAGTGGTGAAAAATACCAGATGAATGAAGGAGCTCCGTTTCTCTTCATACATATTCAATCTGGCAAATCTGTTCTGCACGTGAGAACTAAAAGAGACAATCAAAGACTCCACAGTACTTCCTTCGACAGTGATAAATGTTTTTCTGCTTTAAAAGGACACATTGGATTCTTCTGGTCTGAACACAATTAAGACCTTGAAATCCATCCAGGCTTTGCCATTAAAAACCCCAACGTCTCTGAATGCAGGCCCTGCCATGATGATGTCAGACAGGGCACTTAATTTTAGATTATCAGGAGGCTAAATATCCACCCGCACTGTGGGAATGTGATGCCTCAGGATGAAAACATTCACAATGCTGCAGAAGCATCTACCGGCTATGTGAAAAATAATTCTTTAATTAAAGATTGGGACACAAAGGGGCAGCCGTGCTAAGCCCATGGTACAAACATGGCTAGACGTTTACAGCTAGGAAAGTGGAAGATGTGACCTTAAGGGCTCAGAAGGAAAAATGACTAAAGAGTGGAAAATGAGAGCTGTAAACGCTGCTTGGGGTGACTTCATTGGCTGCTTGTAATCTACTTATGAAGGAAAGCGCTGGAGAAAAAAAAGCTGCAGCGATAGAAAGAAAGCAGGGGAAAGCTTTGATTCTGCTATTCCCCAAAGTGAGATTTCATCATTACTTTTTGTTTTTAGCATGACAGCAACAAATGATTCGTCAGAAGAAGAGTGAAGGCACCGAAAAATCTGCAAGGCAGCATGGGATGTGCTCCGTAGGCATCTGTTACCAAGTAAACCTTTCACTATGCAGATTATTCCCAATGAGCTACAGTTATGTTGTGCTGGTTTTCAGGGAACAAACTTGTCTAATTTAAGATAAAGAAGGGTTTTGTTCTAGGATTTATGTGCATACAGAGCAGGGTATGTGAACTGACTCTTCAGTTCGTCTAATTCACAACACATGGGTGGCTGAGGAGTTGGAGCTTAAATCTTGTCTGTATGAAAGAGCTCAGGTGCAAGTTTAGCTGAAAAGCTCCTGTGTGTGTTGGATTTGGCAAAACAACATTCAAATTAGAAACAAAAAATTTCAAAAGGGTTGGACAATTTATATGCATGTCTGACTTATCTAATCAGTTCGTCCATGAGTTCAAAGGTGTGTTCCTGAGATATGAAGTTTAAAAGACTAGGATGTACATGCACAAGTACTGATCATCTAGCAAACAAGGAGGGGCAACTTAGGGTTCCGTGTCATGCCTAAGGTCACGTAGCCAGGAGGAACCAGGATTCGAACCTGTGGCTCATGAGCGACTACTCCACAGACAACACATTTTTACAGACCCCCATTTTGTCTGATCTCTAGCATTACAACTAAGAACTGCTTTTCATTATCGGAGTTCGCTAATAACATTAATCAGTTAATCATCTCAACTATAAAATGATGGAAAATGCAACTTGATGTCAGTTTGCTTGCTTTGTCAAAGTGCCAGTATAAAACCTATAGAAATTCATTTTACAACAGCTGAGGAAAAGCACAATTGTGCTTAAAAAAATTGCTGTAAAGATTAGTGGATTCTTTAAATGATCTTATCATCAGCAGGTCAATAACTCTGGGCTCTGTTTGTAGCAAAGTGGTTTCTGAAAGTGAAACATTCCAGAGTGGAATTCAGATTTGGCTGTAATATATTTCGCTATATAGAGGTCTTTATGAAGCAGGCCCGACCAGTTTATGAGATTATATTCTGAGAGTCTAACATTAAAATCCATTTCCTTTCCATTTTCTGTCCACTTTGAAAAGCTTTTGATGACTTATAATTGACGACGTTTGCACTCAGAATGGCTACAATGATTATAATACTCAGCCCCTAATTACATCTCTGCAGACTTTCTACACTGCTGACAGACATTTCTATAAGACTTCTTTGTGTTGCCGGTCTCCGCATCAACTGACATTTCTCCATACGGCCAAACGACAGAGAACATTCCTCTTTCACAAGCTGTTCCTCAGACGTTTATAACCGCTGTTTTTGTCCCTTTGAGCGTTGACTTGAATAAATCAGGATGAGGAATCTGACTGCCAAACATCACACTTCTAAAAGGCTCCAAATTTCCCAATGCTGAAATTGAGGTAAAATGGAATGTGATGCACGAATTTGATCACAAGTCAGACCTCAGAAACTCTGTGCAGCCACTTCTGCGTAAGGAAAGAGACTTGCTCAAAGCAATGACAGGAATATATAAATAAACACTCTAGAGATGCCACGCTAAATATTCCGCAGACACAGAACTGAAACACTGGGTGTCAGTGAGTGTTGTTTACTCTCCAGCTGACTGAGGCACAATGCAACACACACAGTCGCCAGACTCCATGCAAACAACCTCTGTTCACCACAAAAAGAACAAATTCATGGAGCAAGATGTTTATAATCTCCCCGTTTACAAGCCAGTCACAAAACCAGCGACAGTCAAAATGTAACATCTCGTCTTTTATGTCAACAATGTAAGAAGATGAAACACAGAGGAATCTGAGCGCACGTGTCAAAGGTCAGCGACATGTGCATGCAAGGGTTCTCGTTTCACCTCCCTCTTAGCTCACCCTCCAGGCATTTCCTTAAGTTGGTTGACTGGCTGGCCACTACACTGACATCACCTGAGAAGGCATCGTGTTTGCTGCCTGAATCCATCCTGATTTCTTCTTTTGTTTTTGGTGTAACTCATACACCGTTTCATATCTTGACATAAAAACTTCTATAAAACAAAGGCAACCTGAGCAAACACTAAATACAGATGCATACAAGCAAAAAGGTGATTTAATATTTAATATTTAGGTAATAATGACCCCCTTAGTTACAACTGTATGTCCAAAAAACAACTAGTTCCAAGATATGCTGTTAGGTTCAATGGTGACTATAAATTGCCCATAGATGAAAATGATGCGACTTGTCCAGGATGAACAGTACCTCATCTCTCACCCAATGACAGCAGTGATATAGGCTCAAGCCGCCCAGCAACCCTACAAGGACATGCGGTATAGTAGTAGAGATAAGGAACAGATGAATAATCTTGATGCTTCAATAAATACAATGATCACGTTCATTTTTCGTGGTCTACTTTGCCTTTGTTTTATGTCAAATCTAGTTGAAAGATCTGAGATAGCTCAGTATGAGATACACATAGAAAGAAAAGAAATCTGGGGGGGGGGGGGGGTCAAAGGTCTTTCCACACCACCGTACATGCAGCTTCCTTAGTGTTTAAAAAAAAAAAAACGTTAATCATCCGACACCACAGCCCCCTCAGCGATATGTCGTCATGGAACAGCAGAATGGGCCTGGCTGAGTCACCAGATGACCACTTCCAGATGACGCAGACCAAGCGTGGCCATGTGGCAGTCAGACACGGCTGGATGTATTTTAGATGCTTGCTCTTCACCTTCTGAGTCTGATTTTTGTTGTTGTTGTTTTTAACCACTCATCCCATTTTGACCTTCTGCTCCGCTCTCTAGGGAATCTTTACCTTATCTCTCTCTCTCTCTCTGTAAGCCTCTGACAGGAAGTCAGATAAGTGAATCCGCTCCCACAATGCAACATTAAAGCAGCTGAAACTGACATTTTCCAAGTTAGGTGGTTTTTCATCCACTTGTTTTCATACCGTTTAAATTTGCACATAAATAAAATCTGAGAGAAAACAAACAGAAAATGTTACGTATTTTTTTGAGTTTTTGAGTCGAAATTTGCACTATATTAGGACAGAAACTGAGCTCCTGGTTTCAAATTATCACGTGATGCAGTGTTACTCTAAGAAACACGTATCATAGCTGCATTAACTCGTTGCACAGCCGTGGCCGCATCTGACAAACTCAATGAATAGTTTTTTTTTAATTCAAGCCAATAACAACAACCCCATTAACCCTGCCAGTTGCTTTTGGCAAAAAGCAAATGAAGACTGCTGAGCTGTCCACACACGTTCTTACAGCATTCGGTTAAATTACATCGAAGTCTTTACACTCTTCAGAAAGAAAGAAAGACAGGCTGAGCTCTTGAGTGCAGTTTGCTCATAACTTTGGAATGTGGATTCATTGGGGCTGCACAGTGAGCAGAATGATAGCATTCTGCTTTTGGCGGCAATTAGCTTGGAGCTCACCGGCTGGTCACAAAGTGATGCTCACCAGGACTAATAATGATAAGGCCAGGGGACCCTGACAGTTACGAGTGCAACACCCAACAATTAGCAGTTTAACTTTACTTGACCTGCCACACTTTTACTGCAGAAAATTTAAAAAGGAGCATTATTAAAAGACAGAGTGGGAAGTGTACACAGCTGTTTCCAGGCAAAAACCAGCAAAGATGTCTTACTAAAATGCACGTTATTGTTTATCCCATGAAAAGAACTGTTAGACAAATTGTATGATTAGAGCAGCTTTGTCAAGTCTAAAAGAGAAGTAAAGTGCATTTGTATTTTGACTTTGCTGTTCTCTCCAGTAGTTCTTTTGGTGTTGCATAGAAGGGGGATGGGACCGAATCTAATCAGTTCATCTCTGACTCCGCGTGGATGTTTGCACAGAACTTGATTAAAATTTTCTCGAGGAGTTTGTGATGTATGAACAACCTGAAAACATGTTGCCTTTGGTCATGGTCATGGCTGTCGCTACTGTTGCATAAAAAAAAAAGGCATAAAAACTCCCAATACAGCAGCATAAAATCTAATCAGCACTCCCTTCCTTTATTCCTTATACCATGAGTGAATGGCATTGTGACTCTAGACCAAATGTGTTTACCTCACTCGAATAGGTTGCACAGGAATTGAATGATAGTCTCAACCTTATAAAATATCTCGACAAATTGGGAAAACAATTCTCAAAAAAATTATCAAATGAATGTGACAGAAGAGCAAATTCTGTTCAGTATGCAAGAAATACTTATTATATCCTTTATAATTGTATTATTTGATTTACAATGTTTCTAAATGAATGTGACCTGGGTTATGAATCCAGGTCACATTAAACTAATAGATTTAGAAATTCAAATGTCAAACATGAAGTTTGTCTTAACTTAGACACTTGCACTAAGTTGACACTAAGATTCCATAGCTATTGTGAAAGGAATAATGAGAGTGTAGGCTACAGGTCTTACTTTATAATACTTGGAGGCCCTTTTGGGGAAAACTGAATTCAAGGCGTTTCCAGGTGCCATCATTCATTTAGGCTTCATTGGCAAAACAATCAGGAAACATCTTTCTGTATGAATGGCAGTGAAAACTTCACTGCTTCTTCTTATACACCAGGTGTAAAAATAGTACATGAATATTGTGGCTTTTTCCTGACTGGACTAGTCTGAATACAGCCACAAGTAACAATCCTCATAGTACAGTAAATGTAGGCACAATGGTTAGAAATTCTGATCAGGGCTTTTGAGACCTAAGTTGGTTTTACACAAAATGACAAAAGAATAGATCATAAAACCCAACTGTCAACATACAAGTCAACAAGACAAATAAATGTGTTTTTGGCAAATACTGTAGTAAAAAAACATGCCATGAAAAACAAAACACGTGGCTACTGAGTGTGAAAGATTTCAATCACTGCAGGTTCACCTCTACATGGTTGCGCAGGGTGTTGAGAAATTTAAATCCCGGTATCCTCTTGTCGCTGCACACCACACCGACGTCTTCACTGTGCTTACAGTCTGAAACACCAATCCCATTGGACGGACACAAGGCCAAGGTCTTTTCTTTTCCGGTGCAGTGAAGATTGTCAAACCAGATGGGTCCTAAAGAAACAAAAGAGAAATTCATCAGTGGTTCCACTGGGAGGAATTTTCCCTTTGGTAGTGAAAACAATATTTTAAGGGTTTCTGCTGCATATGATGATTTTCTTGTGAATAATAGTAGAGATAGTATAAAAGCTAAATCATTACAATAATAATACATTCCAGCAGCATTGGCCTTCTGATGAAAGAATTTTTGTATCTATCAAGTAACATGATGTTTGAGAAAATATTAAATGTGTTTCCACTCTGATGTGTTTTCACCTACCTTGTCCTTTCCCATATTTCGAGGACGGTGACCATGAGATGGCTTCCACGTAGCCTAGCTCCCGGCACACCACCTGAGCAGCGTGGATGGTAAAGTCATCATCGCAGACGGTTCCCCACTCGCCGTTGTAAAAAACCTCTATTCGGCCCTCGTTGTGCTTCCTTTTATCTCCTGCCAATCGCAGCTGAATCCTGGGCGTGTCTGGTGCCAGCTGGGGGGCGGTGTACTCCTCTTGCTCTGCTTCGGGGTAGCTCAGTGGGTAGCCGTAGTGCTCATACTGGGCAAAAGCCAGTTTTAGTAGCACTGACAGAATGACAGCGCAACAAGGCAGGTACTGAGTGGAAATCATTTTGGCTTGAACTGATGAAGAAAAAAAAAAAAAAGAGAGGAGCCATCATTAATTCCTTGGCAACTAAATCAGACTGCTTTCTTTTTTTTTTTTTAACTTAAGAAAATCATGGAACATAATACTTAAGGGGCACTTCAGAGATTTCACACATACAGAACAGTGCGGGTCAAATCCAGCCTGAAAAAATAACCCCTAATAATGTCATCTCAACTTTGCATTACATGCCTTGTGGTGTTACCACATATTAGTAACAGATGAGGACAGTGTGTGCCATCAAGTTACATTACAGGTAAATGAAGGATCCAGCGTTTTTGGAGCTTGAGCCATACTAGGGACAAAATGTCACATTAACTCAGTTTGTTCGACATTGATTTTGACTTTTTTCTCTTGTGAGATCTTCAATTTAATGAAACTGTAGCCTTAAATTGCTTACGTTCCTCTTTAAACAGTAGTGTTTCATTTGCAGTTGATTAAATGACAGCATGATGCGAAAGGGATCCCTCACTAAAAATAATCATCCAACCCTTCCAGACTGTGGAGCATTTTAGCGTCTTTTGGCTTTTTCGTTTGGATTTAAAGCCCACAAGTGTGTGGTTTTGGTTCACCCCCATTGCCCTCAAGCATTTTGTTTCCGCCAGCAACAGGGCAGTAAGAATTCATGGGCCATCCGCAACAATCACCGTTCGCCAGCCCATTCTCATTTCCGAGCCATCAAAAAGTGCTGGTTTGTCCAGTCATTGCTCTGAGCTTTCAGTGTAGTACAGTGGAAACCCACACTTTTGACACCTAAAGCAATGAAAGTAGTATATGAACTGAAAAAGTCTTAGATGCAGGTGGATGATACACAGGACGTTTCCACAATAGCTCAGGGTTCGACTCTATTGCAAGATATTGTAATCTTTAACAATGATCGTAACACAACTTTTGTTTTTATGTAAATCTTCTCATAACATAATCTTACCCTGAAGTAGTTTTCCCTAACCCCAGTGCAGTTTTGTGTGTATATATAAAGTTGTACCCATAGCATCAAGTAGTGGCATCTTTGGAGCATCCATTACTGACGCCTACCGTGCCTATAGCATCAGTATCCGATGCTGTTGTTGCCATGGCGTTATATAGTGGTGCTCCTGAAAGTGGTGCTTCCTGTGGCATCAAATTGATACAATTTGAAACGTGGCATACGTTGACACCTTAGAAAGTGTTATATGGTGCTGTGGGAGGAGCACTCATTGGCTCATTCATGCTGATGCTCTACGACACTATAGTGAGCAGTGTGGACGTTTATCTAATGGAAGTGCGACATGGAAGACAGAGAAGAAGAAACTGGTTGGGCCAGTATTTCCTCCGACCAATGAGCCAATCACCAGCACGGAGGCACATGCTAGAATGAAAAAGTAGTTTGAAAAACGCTCGGCATGTGCAAGGCAGTGCACGGAAGATTTTCCACCACCTTCCACTTCCATAAATTGCTGCATACTGTGTTCGGTGGATGCTGGGTGTTCAGGCGCAGTAAAAGCTGCTTTTACTGCCCCCAAGTGGACCAAAAACACTTGCTAATGAAGCTTTAAAGTGTTTGTTTTTCTTGGTTTTTGAGGCAGGTCTGGTATCTAATTAGTGGTCAGTTTCCCCACACATATAGTGCAGTTCATTTTCATACTTTTTCAGCAAATTAAAGATCTGTAAATGCAGAGGCATTGCTTTCTATTCATGGAGGAGGACCAACTAGTAACTGTTACATTCTGTACAAAACTCACAGCAAACCACTCGTAAGATAAATGAGTAAAAACTATGACAAGTAAAGTTAAATTAAAAACATAGAGGCCCATTAGATACATATAAATACTTTGCAAAACTTTAAGAATGCAAAAACTATAGACAGCAGCATAGTGCAGCGGATTCATTGTATTTTAACAGCCCTGTAATGTCATTAGCTGCAAACAGCTGCACAATCATTCACATCATTGTATATCAATAGGTGATCATCCAACAGCTTCAGGCTTTAAAAGCTGGACTCAAGCCTGAAGCAGACACCTGCACGTGACTGCAGGAAAATACAAAAACTAAATCACAATTCCAAGTCAAAAGCGAATTAACTCATCATACAAAACACAAATAAAATCATTTACTGCCTCATCAACGACCGTTTCCAAAATGTATTTGGCCAAATTGTTCAGCTTTTGTGTAAAGAAGAAATGAGGTAATACTCCAACTGCAGAGTTTCTGTGTGTCTCACTGTAACGTGGCAATGGTTACACAAGCAAGACACAACACACACATTATAGAATTGACACATGGAATGGAGCCTACAGGCTCACAGGTCTGTGAACAATGTTTCGGTGCAAACAGGAGAGTTGTCATTAGACAAACATGGGCAGCAAGTACAGTTCAACTGAAGCAACACGTATGGAGCTGAACTGAGTTGTCAGAGCAGCTTGTTCCTCAAGCTCAAGAAACAAACCAGAAATCCCCCCAAAATGATTTCATGATAATGTTGGACAGTAGAGTGGAAAAATCATGCTCTGGTTTAAAACTGCAGTATGTTTGTGTCAAGCACTCCTGTGTTTTAAGAAAGGTTTCAATTGCCCACTGTTCTTTCACCTTCACTGAGGTCAGAAACAAGTCCCACCTGCTGCTGGAGGGGATCTCTGCACCGGTTGAAAGGGTCAAAATATCACTTTGTAAAAACGCCAACTGCTCTGCTCCTGCTCTTTCCTGAGATCCCTGCATTTACACAATGAAATGGATCAAAAAAGGTTTTTTGGCTTTTCTCTGATTCTTATAGATCATGTGTTCTATGTACTATTTCTTATTAAATACTGGACGGTTGAAATTTATTAAAAGTTTTCCAAAAGGACATTTCCTGTATTAGCTTTGTACAAAAGTTGAGTGTGATCAGTTTGCAAAGATAGAAACCAGAAAACTTTTCAATCTAGAGAAGCTGGACCTAGTATCTTTTGCTTGATAACTGACTTGGACAGTTAATAATCAAAGTTGTCCATGACTGATCTAATCATCAATCAATAAATTTGCTGGCTGTAAATGTTCAAATAACCGTAAAACTCAAAATAGTTTCTAATGAACTGCTAGACTTATTATCCTATTCTAAAAATGGTTTTAAAAAGAAATCATGTGATGTCTGGAACCAGGAGACAATAAAGGCAGCAGCTGAAGACAATGAATATCTTGCAGTGAGATGAAAACTTAAATATCGGTACTAATCTCTCCAAAGCCACAGTTAAGTCCTCATAAGAAAGGCTATAGCATTGATAATCTAAGTCCTGAGGTGACTTTTGCATATTTCCAGGCTCAAACTTACTTTTCTTGTCGATGCTGAAAACAGTCCTCTGTGCAGCTTTGTGCTCCTGCGGACTCTCACTAACAGCCTGTGCGCAGACACAAAGCCCAAAGTCAGCAGCCCCTCTTCCTACTGCTACACTCGAAACTTTCACTCCCTTTCATGCAGTCCGGAGCCAGGCTTTGCCAGCGATGGCCACGCCCACTCACGCCCACCTTAACGATGAGCTCACTGGATGTGAGCCGTGGATGAAGACGCACAGCGCTGATGGTTACGCGAAGCTGCAACGCTGCTTTAAAGACTAACAAGGGGAAAAAATGCCTATGTGTGGAATGAAATGTCTCCGTGGCCTGTGTGCTACTATAGAACAATAAAACGAAATACTTCTGGGGGTTAAGCATGTCAATTGAGCACTGTAGTAAAGTACAATATAGAGGTACTTGTACTTGTTACTTTTATTTTTACTTCAGTACAGTTCAAATTGAAATATTGGACTTTTTCTCTAGTAGGCTACATTTGTCAGCTTCAGTTACTGGTTACTTTTTGCAGAAATATAATGAATGAAGAGGCTGCCAGTACACAAAGTGCTTAAAATCAGTCCCACTTTTACCAGCTGCTATTTTTTTCCCCATCCAGTTGCTATAGTAACACAGATCTTTGTCCTTATTTTGTATTAATAGGAATTGTTTCTATTTAATTCATTTTTGTTAAATCTCTGAACGTTTGCAAACTGCTCTAAACACATACATTTCCATTTTTCTTAGAGCATTAGTTTATTACTTTCGATTACTTTAGTTACATCTATTACCTTGAGTTGAGGAGTAAGCCAAAGTAGCCCAAAGACACAAATGCCTCTAGGAACAATCCAACAAAAAACAATTACGATTTCTCAGTTTTTAAGTTCAAACCGTCAGAAAGTTATGTAAAGACCCTATTTAAAATGAACGAGGGGGACAAAATATTAAAACCACCTCTTATAATGCATTTATAGTGCAAATATAATTCACTCCAGTATGACTGCACTACCCACGTTGAGCTCGGAAATAAACAGAGAGTAGAACTTTCCGTTTCAACTTTTAACCTCAGTAGAATTAATGGCAGAGCTGCATTGTTGGTTTACATTAGATTGCACAACTGTACCTAAAAAGTGGCCACTGTATAAGTGGGAGTATTAAGATGACTGCCCTCAGAACTCATTAGCAGTAAGAAATTCTAAACGTGCTTCGTGAGGTTTTCGGCTGAAGGGGGATGTTGACGATAACTGGAGTGTCTTATTATTTTGCCTTCTGGCTCGTTTGAGGAATGAGAGTCACAGAGCAGCACTGCACTTTAAAAATGAAGAGGAACAAATGTCGGTCAGGCGTTGAGTTGCATGATATTTTAATTCACATGAAATTTCAGGTCATTCCTCAAATGTGTTCTTATTGTTTATCGTGGACTGAAAAGTACTGGTTGCCTGATTTTATAATTATTTTGTCCAGAAGAAGAAGAAACTTGTTACATTAGTGTTGCCCAGTTCTCTTCATTTCTTGATTCACATCACTTGAGCACCTTGTTGACTGGTGCATTAACAAGGCCTCTCTCACTTTTGTAAGGGAACAACATGAATAAAACATTGTGACTTTTGTTTCCTGCCACTTACTTTCATTTTAGATTTCTTTGCAAGTTAAAATATAACCGTGCAGCATACGTAGCCATTCTTCCCTGGAGAAGACTCAACTCTGCTGCCACCTTGTGCAAATGCTTGCAAAGTACAGCAAATCCAACTAATGTTCCACTTTGTTAGCAACCTGACTTTCTGTCAAGGGTTTGATTCCCTGCTCTGGTCATTTTTTGTGCATCGTTTTACTTATTACAGGTGTTTCCACATACAACTGGCAACTGCCTGGAATAGAAAGACAAGCTCTAGTGTCACATTTGTGTGGTGTCATCAGGCCCCATCATTAGTCTATGTGTTGCCAATCATTCCAACCACAGAATATAGTGTGGTTCCAACATTCTGCTGTTCGCTGGGCTTTTTAAAGTTCAGTTAATGAGATAAAAAGAACATTTGCTTGGGTATTTAGTTACTGCTGAGGCAGAGAAGACTGCGACTGTGGTGACGCTTTTCAGAATCACCACAGAAAGTCCAAACAGACTCCAACTCACCAACAGAAAGAAAGCGGGAAATCTCACAAGACGGCTCAAGCATCCCCCAACAGTTAACATGGCGGGATGGGAACAATATCTACTCTTTGGAGGTATATGTAGAACTCAGTGAACAGATTACATCTCATAAGTTTGATCCACAATGAAAGAGTAAAACATGAGCTGTGGTGTAAAATAATAAGTTAATGAAACAGGTTACGTGTCAAATTCTTTATTTTTGTTTGGGTTTTTTGTTTTTTTTTGGACAAGAGGATCTGTCTTTGCTGAATGCTGGGCAACTTCATGATGATGACACAACTGGCAGATTTACAGGGTTTGGATCAGAGTTTGGATTTTCAGACCTACTTACGACCAAACAGCTAAAAAACCACAGACTTCCAGCCTTAGCTGCCCACATGTTGTAATAAATGCTAATAAGCAAATGTTAAAATGCAGACACGCACAGTGCTAAAATGAAATGAACACTGGTTCCAGTGAAAGTTCTGAGTCTACATCCCTGTCTTGTGGTGACCCCATCTCAGAGCACTTTGTCCAATGCAGCAGAGTGTGCATGCACTTCAGACTTCCTCTGGGCTTTCTCTGCTTCTGTGTTTCTGTGGCTTTGGCAAACAAAGTACTTCAGCAATACTTTGTTATTAAGGTCAGCTGTGACAGCCTGTCTGTGGTACAGAGTGTCTTGGAAGATAATCATCTGTAGCCACACTCTACAGCTTGTTCTTGTTCTGTCTTGTTTTGACTATAAAGCCAGATTACAACTCATAGTTGGGGAAAACATTATAAGGAGACTGTTGGATATCTGCTGTATTAAGCCAACAGAAGCCTGCAGAAGGCTCAAAGCTTAAAAGGGAACATTTTCAACAGTATGACAACTTAAAAAGGTCTCTTCTGCTAAACTACCACTTAACATTTTATACTCAAGTTGGAGTAAAAAGTACACACTCTTAAATGTACTTAAAGTACAATTACTCTTCTGGGAAAACAATTTAATAGCAGTGAATTTGAAGCTGTATTCCAGTCCCCAGTCACACACACACACACACACGTTATAATATGTATTCTTAATGTAGAAGGGAGACGTCCCATCGAACTACCACCCACTAACCTGTCTCTGCACAACGTTGAACTCCTGTCAGGCATCGTAGTGGCTAAGATGAGCGGGCACATGGATTAATCCCTGAGCAGACAGAAAGGAATCTGTAGTAACACCAGAGGAGCAAAGCACCAGATCCTGGTAGATAAAGCAGTCAGACGAGACTGCAAGACCAAACATACCAACCTGTGCACTGCCTGGATGGACTACAAGAAAGCCTATGACTCAATGCCTCACGCATGGATCCTGGAATGCTTGGAACTATATGAGATCAACAGAACTCTAGGAGCCTTTATCAAGAACTCAAAGGGGAAGTGGAAAACAACCCTAGAGGCCGACATCAATCCAATTCCACAAGCCAACATCAAGTGCGGCATATACCAAGGAGATGCTCTGTCCCCGCTGCTGTTCTGCATAGGCCTGAACCTCCTCAGCCAGATCATCACCAAGAGGGGTTACAGATATCGACTACAGAATAGAGCGACCATCAGCCACCTCCTCTCCGTGGGTGACATCAAGCTGTATGCCACCAGTGAACGAGACAGGACATCAAAATGTCATTCAGACTGGATATGTGTGGTCGGATGGTAACAATGAGAGGAAAAGTAGTCAGAACTGAGGGGATTGTACTACCAGAAGGCAAGATAGCAGATGTTGAGTATAGCTTCAAATACCTTGGGATCCCACAGACAAATAGTAACCACGAAGAGGCCACAAGGAAAGCAGCTACTACCAAGTACCAGCAAAGAGTAAAACAAGTCCTGAAAAGTCAGCTGAATGGCATAATAAGCTGGCTGAAAGTGGGGATAGGGGCCACTTAGATTAAGACAAGGAAGCTTCTTACAATAGATGGAGGAATTATTGAGCTTCAGAGCCACTATGCAGGATGAAACAACCAAGATCCATGAATACATCAGGAAAGTGGCCCTTATGTGATGATGTGCTTAGTGAATACCTCAGGCAGCAAAAACCAGAGGAGCAAGGGAAAGAAGAGCAGGACAAAGCTGGACTGAAAGACCACACGGAGGCACTAATCCTAGCAGCACAGGAGCAAGCTCTGAGTAAAAGATCAATATAGGCCGGGGTCTACCATACCAGGCAGGACTCCAGGTGCAAAGAAGACCCACCTCCAATGTTGGTGGAGAATGACAGAGCTAAGATCTGGTAATGTCCCACCAACCCGACATAGTAGCTGTGGAAAAACAAAAGAACAAGGCTGTAGTGGTAGATTTCGCGATCCCAAGCTATAGCAACATCAGGAAGAAGGAACATGAGAAGCTCAACAAATACCAAGGGCTGAAACAGGAGTTAGACAAGATGTGGAAGGTGAAGATATAAGTGGTACCTGTGGTATTAGGAACACTTGGGGCTGTGATCCCCTAACTGGGAGACTGGCTCTAGCAGATTCAAGAACAACATCTGAGATGTCTGTCCATATGTACCGTCCTAGGAACAGCTAAGAACCTGCAAAGTAACCTCAAGCTTCCAGGCCTCTGGTAGAGGGCCTGAGCTTGAAGTAAAGAATTAGGGTGGGGAATTTATATGTGTACACACACACATATATATACATACATATACTTTGCTTTTATTATAGTTTACGAATAAAAGCTGGTTGCTGTTTTTATGGCTACCCAGACAGTCCTCAATGAAGGTGAACACCAGCAGAGGCACCCAAATTAAATGCAAGCTAATATATGTGGTCGTCTGTTCATCAAAGTTTAAATTAAAAAAGGCTACTAGAAATATCTGTTTTGGTGAAGGAGCTCTACATGATTTCTAGAATACAGGAACATGTGGTGATAAAATTTCCACATTTAAAATTTCAACCTTCTTCTTATGGTTCTAGTTTGGTGAGCACGTCTATGATGAATGGAAAATTTAAATGACAAAAAAAAAAACAAAAAAAACAATATAAGCACAGTGCTCTTACAAACTTAAAACCTACATCTCTGGCCTGACTTTTTGCACTGGAAAGTATTTAGACTTTTTCATTTTTTGCATATTTAACATTTGTAAATTTATCTTAAATGGAAAAGGTTTTTTTGCCCATAATGACAGAGTTCAAACAGGCATTTTTAAATGTGTTTTTGCTGATTATTCTTGCATTTACACAAGTATTCAGCTCTTTTGCTGCATCTGAATAGTAAAACTGTATGAGACCTGCATGCTGGGCTGATAGTTAACCTTTCAGTACAACCATGACCGAAAGCTATCAGCCAAGACAACGCTGGAATGACCTCAACTCCATAGAACATCTGTGGGAAGAACACTTACCATCTCAACCCAAATCCAGCTGTGAGAAGCTTTGAGAAACTTACCCAAGAATCAAAGCTGCTATTACTGCCAAAGTAATACCAAAATAAAAATAAAATCACGTGATGGGCAAAAGAATCAGATTGATAGAAAAAAATGTAGAATTTTTCCTATTTCAAATTAAATAAGAATATACAGTAAAAAGAGCAAGAAATGAATCGTTCTGAACACTTAAATGAAGCTGTCTTATTTTAAATATAATGTAATTCTTACGCATTTCTTATTAGCAGCTTGCAATCATAAAGCACTTTAAACTGCATGCAACTGTACACAAGGTCTTACAAAAATAAAATACTGATCATATTAAGATATTCAGATTTTTAACTACCTCTCGTTTAAAAATTACATGTACGATTGAATGGTCCCTTTGGGTTCTCCCACTGAAAAAGCTATTTGATTGTTGGCGAAACACCCTGTAAATAATCTCATCTGGAGAAGCAGGTCAATGAAAACTACAACCTCATATTTTATTACAGAAAATGCAGGAGGATGTTTATTACTATTCATATACATGTACTCCCCTAACTGGAAATATAGGAAGCAAGTGAAGTTGCCTTTTTAATTCTTGTTCCAGATACTGTCAAACATGCCCATCATGAAATCTAGTGCAGTTAGTATCCTGTCACCAGCTGCAGTAGCCTGCTTCAATGCATATTCCAGTGTATTATCCAGGATTATTTAAGAAATGTAAGTGAGTAAAATGTCGTAGCTTTGAAGACATCTTTTTTTATTCTCTGGGTGAGAAAGCAATCTTAAATATAATTTCAAATACATATGTACACACTCATATGACACGTTGAGACAGTTGCGTTTACATTAATAGAAGAAGTTTTTGGCCTCTCGTGAACTCTAACACACTGTCTTCCCTTCATTCATTTTCTTCTTGAAGCAATGGCTGTGGAAGACAGTAAAAAAAGGATTTTTTAAAAATACTTGATTAAATTCAATAATCCAATCTATTTTTATTTCGTATCATCTGTAATCATATTCTCACCGTGTATGCCAGACCCTCGGGCCGAGAGTCCGGTCGCTGCCATTCGTGGTTCGACAAAATCTTTAGAACAACCAAACCAAAGGCTACAATCAAAACTCCTAATGTATTTCCTAACACAGCCTCGGGTGGAAGACTGGAGTATGGCTGAGTTCCAGTGGCGTTTCCTTTACTGTGGGGAAAACAATTTGTGAAGAAGTTGGGTTTTTCAGAAATTAGAGAACTGACAAAAAGATAAAAGACACAAGCACTCACAGAGCAAAGAAGAGCTTCTCGTTGATTCCTGAGATACAGGCAGCAATGCTGAGCAGCAATATGATGCCTCCCAACCACACATGGACAGGTTTCAGGACTTTACGTAGTGTTACGGGGGAACACGGCAGGAGGAAGCCAGCTGCACCACACACCCACTGAATAGGACATCCAACGAGAATGGACAGAAAGACGTGACAAAATCATGTCTCACGGAAAAAGGAACTTCACTGATGAAATGACTCGGAATCTGCATTTTAACTTGTTAACCTGCGTTTGTTTCGCTTGTATACCTGCATTGCGAACACAGCTGTAGCAGTAATTCCAATCCAGCTGTGCAAGGAGTAGACGTTAGAGATTTTATTGATGTTGTGGTAGTCGAACACAGCACAAAGTCCCACGATTGACAGGATCAGGGCGATAAGCATTAGCGCAGCATGCAGGAGCTTCCAAGGGAGTTTATTCTGACCCCAGGTCAGAGGAATACGGTACACTACAGCTCCTGCAGGCGACAAGCACGAAAAGAAAAACCTTTATTAATATGATGTGGAGATTGATTATTGCATTCAGAATTTAATGAACCAATAAAAGTCAAATCTGGCCTTTCTCAGATTTTAAATCATGCTGCATTTATTATATTCCTGTATGTTATATCATTGGAATGATACATGAAAATTAAAAACTGTAAAAACCTAATGGAGGTCAGTGACATTTCTACTCTGTATGAAATATGTACTCAATATATTTCCTCATAATGTATATAAAACAATTTATTACGCTTCTTAATTATAATTTTACATAACCATACATATTACCCTTCTTTCACCTATTACTTTAACACGTGTGTTTAGTTGTCTTTATCCAGCTTGTTCATGTCTTATGTTTATCACTGTGTGTCTACCTTGATCACCGGAGTCAATTTTTTTTATATGCACAAACATCTTTAAATCACTGAAGGCTCATTTTCAAACATTTCACAACTGTATACATCGTTCAATATTGGTTTTTGAACTTGTCCCCTAAGGTTAGAGATTTCACTGGATTCTTTTCGATTTTATGCACCACAGACACCCATATTCTTTGCAATTTTAATTTGAGTAAATATTTTCACAAAATCTATATGGTCCATCAATCGATATTAATATACTAATTAATTATTTGCCCATACTGTAGCTTGCCCATATCGTTTTTCACGGAGTAAAAAACACAGTAGAGTAGATATTGGTCTGACACGATAATGTTTAATGCTCCCGAAAACCTCTCATTTAGCTAATTTTTAGCAACGGCTTTGTATAAGATCAAAAATAGCGATAGAGGGATATTTATTTATGACTTTTATGTCAGCAAATAAAACATGGAAATCTTTTGATCTGGTTCTACTGTAGACCTTATTTCAGGCATTTGACCAAACATCCATTCAAAAATCTCATAAACCTTGGGATGAGGGAACGGATATCGAGGTGTTTGGATTCTTATGACACTCAATTAACCTCATTAGTCCTGTTAGGTGATTTGGGTGAAATGACTGTATTGTATTGTGCTGTTTTTGTAAACATTTTATACAAAACATGATTTTAACACGGTTTTCTGCTCCCCAGCATAATTTTGCAGAAGTGTAAAGTTCCTTTTATGTATTCACTGTAAATAAAGAGAAAGGAACATACAGGAGGCATTGTTACAGTATAAGTCTAGTACATTATGTACCATGATGAAGACTCTAGCACATCTGCTGAAAGGTGTCGTTTTCCATTATATTAAGCTGCACTGCAATCTCTGAGGTGTGGTACTTAAAGCAAAACACTCACTGTGGACATTACCTCAGATTTATGTTAAGGAAATGATGCATCAAATTATACACTAGGTCTCTGCCAAACTTGTAATATGTAATTATTGTAGTCTGACTCTGAGCAGGAAGAGCAGAAGTGAGAAAACAGAAATGAAACTGTATATGATCCAAATTTAAAATGTCACTCACCAACGCCATACACCACCACCAAGCCTGTGACCATCAGGACGGGATGCCAGTTAAACTCCAGGGCCGAGCCATCCCAGGCGAACCCTCCGCGCCAATGGCCGCTCCACACACACACACACACCACGCAGGCCAGACCCAAGCACAGGGACAGCAGGTATAATAAATAGAAGACGATGATGGACGTCATCCTGGAGAGATCTGCAGGCTATATGCATAAGAGGGGTCAAACGCACGAATTAAGATTCTAACCACCTTATTAATTCCACAGGGGAAAGCAGCAGGGCAGCATAGCAGTGAGATAAACAGTGTGTCATGGTGCAGAGTCATTTGTGCATCAAAGTCTAAATGTCTAAAAGTGGCAAAAACTGTACATTCTTACAGGTCTTGCTGCATAGAGCATGTGCAAAGGTATAAAGCAGTTTAATACATTTCACTGTGTAGCACTTTTTAATTACATATTGAAATATTGTCAAATGCTGTTGAGACACTGGCTCTAGGGCCTAGTTGTGTAACCAAATTTAGCCCCGTTTCAATCTTGACATATTCACTAAATCAATGTTGAACACCTTCCTACTTCCCTTCTGTCAGTTGTGATCGATAAAACCGCTAAGATTTAATGTGAGCAACATCAAGATGATACTAGAAAGGATGACTATATTGAATGGGTGTGAAAGTTGATCTGATTTCATAAAAAAAAACAAAAAAACAAAAAAACTTTACTTCTGAAACAAACAGGGAATTACAATAGAAGCTGTTGATTGTATCTAACCTTTAAACTACCACTACTTGCTTCAGCACCACACCAAACTCACATATATCGACATATAGAACATTTAACTTTTATCATCCCTTACCTTATACACAGCTTCTGCAACACTGAAAGCAGTTTCGACTCTACAACACTGATCTTATGTCCACATTCTGTGTAAGTTATTGTCTGATTCTGGTTTACCCTTAGACTAATACTCACAGGGTTATTTGCTCTCACTTCGTGTTTCTCTGATGCAGCTGAAGTCTCACTTCCACATTCAGCTGCAGGTCGGTGGCTGAGCGAGAAACACTCCGAGGTGGAGGAACAGCTGGCAGAGGATGCTCCACCCGGTTGCACCTGCTGCCTATAAATAGATGAGAACTGAGACGTTCATCAGTGTGAGGGTGGAAAGGTATTGAAACAAAAAATGTGATGTCAAATACACATGTAGAACGTTTGTGTACAGATATGAATGGAGTGAAAACTCGAGGGTTTTTGCTCTTCTTCCTTACATACAGTAATAAGTGTCATGAACACACAGACCCCCAATTCATTAACCATGACGCACTGAGCTAGCTAGGTAACTCCCTGCAAGCAACTATTTGAACTAATGCGATTTATCTTTACAGAAAAACCGGGTTAAATACTTTTTACCGAGTGAATGTGCGTCATTCATGTAATACTTTTATTGATTTTTATTGGTTTGCCACAGCCGTGTGCTTTCTTGTAAGCCAGGCTCCCTTAGATGTGCTTGGTATTCAAATTGACTCTGGTAAAGCTGACGTCCGTAGTTAACGCAGCATTGCGAAACAAGTCCAATTTTATAAAAGTTCAAAAAGTCCGTAATTTACCTCATTTACAAAAATTCCACAACCATACAGACGACGGAGGTCGTCCTTAACAGGTTAACCTACAGGTGAAGCCACATTCTTAAGAAACGAAATGTTTATCTTACCTACTTCCTCATTCACAGCGCAAAGCCTTGTGGGAAATGGGGTTTTAATGCGGTTCCTCACTGAACTGCAGCTCTGCGGCAGTCTGCCGGCTCTGCCCACTGTATAATAAACTACATCTAATCATGATACTATAATTGTGCAGTTTTATTAACTCAAACAGTGTCACACACTGTTCAATTTGATGTTTTCCAGTTTTGTCGATGCTATTTTCTCAATTTTCTGAACAGTCTCAATGATATAGCAGACACTACACAATAAGATGATTAATAATCATCTAAGAAAAAAGGCCTGTGACACTCAAAGCAATAAGCTTTAGCAGAGGAAATGAAAATAAAATGTAAGCACTCAGATGTGAATTATAATCTACTGCATAAAAAACAATGCAACAACAATACAGACTGAAGCTAATAAACAAGTCTAACATTGAATAAACATATATTTCTAATACAGATCTATATTTACAATACCCTCACAGGCTGTGTGGTATTTGGCTCTGAAATGACTGTGAAAACAGATCTATTGCAGTAAGAAGGCTGCTGTCCAGGGTGGCTGACCTGTAGAGATCTGCTGTCTTTCAGCTCCACCTGGAGGCAGTTAAACACAGTATCTTATTTGCTTTACGCTGCCTCCCCTGAAAATCCTGAAGGCTGAAAAACCTGTACATAAGAGCTATGTTTAGTCCTAAGAATAAAATACACTGTTTACATTTACTGTGTTTTTGTCTATTTTACTTTCAAACACAAAAGAAAGAGGTACTCTGTAGAAACAACAGCAAAACCAAATTAGTAGGCAGAGATAATATTTTGTATGTAACAGCTCTAAAAAAAAATATTTTAAATTGAGGCTTTTTGTAATTGTGGGGTTTTCAGCACATGGTGGGTATCTTGTGAAAATAATACTCCAGGAAAACTTACTTTCTTAAGTTTAATTATGAAAAGAAATGTTTAAAACACATCACGTTAATTGATGAAAACATCGTTAATGTTTTCTAGGCTTTACTGTTTCCATTATTATTATTATTTTAAAAATTGAATATTTCTTGTATTATTGCTGATTGGCTCATTTACTTTCAGAAAGAATATCCCTCATGTGCCTGTTTCCCACTTACTGCTTGCTGATTTCACAGTCTGTACACTGTGTGGTGTAGTGTCAGTTTGTAATTAGTTTTTGGGTAACAAAGCACACATTCCTTTAGTAAAATACACCTGGGTATATTGAAAAAAGAAACCAATTAAAACTGTCTTTTAACCCTGACCCTCAAGATTGAAATGTAATCCTGTCACCGTGTACATATGCAATGAATCAAATTCCAATAAACGAATTGCCATATGGAACCTGAAGCCTACAGGCCCCCTGAAGTTCTTGGGCTCAGTTTCCAGTTGGCAACGCACCTTTACAGCACGCACATATATATATACTATAACTTTACAGTTGTTTTTAAAGCTTACCAATTTACACCTTGCTTCCTACTGTTCTAATTTTGGGAGTAAATTTCTTTTAATGCTTTTAAACTTTTGGCTGCCTTCCCTATATTTAAATATTATTGCAACTTCTAGCTGAAAAACAACTTCAAATGATTCCAGACTTCAGAGTTTCATCAGGAGTACAGATGATGTCATTTGAAAGAGTTGTTCAAGAATAAAACCTCCACACGACTAGATGACAAATGAAATGATCCAAAGGCAGAAAGATAATATATGGAAGGCAGTTGGATGTCTTATGCCGTTCACACAGTTTGGCGCAAAGACTTTCACCCCCTTATTTGTTAATGGCAAGTGGAGCAAAACAAAGAATTAGTTTTCAGCACCATGTTATTTAATGCACAACATTCGTAATTAATCAAGGAAATGCAACCGCAAAGGGACACGAGCCAGTGTCTTCTTGTGCCAGTCCCAAGTCGGGATAAATGCAGAGGGTTGTGTCAGGAAGGGCGTCCGACGTAAAACACATGACAAATTAAAAATGTGTAGGTGTGTTCGTAGGCAGAGAGAGAAGAGGAAAGATAAGAGTGTAGGACTGACAGTAGGGACTTTGAATGTGGGACTATGACAGGGAAGGCTAGAGAGTTGGTTGACTTGATGCAGAGAAGGAAAGTGGACATACTGTGTGTCCAGGAGACCAGGTGGAAAGGTAGCAAGGCTAGAAGCTTAGGAGCAGGGTTCAAGTTGTTCTACCATGGGTCAGATAGGAAGAGAAATGGAGTAGGAGTTATCCTGAAAGTGGAGTTTGTGAGGAATGTTCTAGAGGGGAAAACAGTATCAGACAGTTTGATGAGTCTGAAGCTGGAAATTGAAGGCGTGATGTTCAATGTTGTGAGTGGTTATGCCCCACAGGTAGGATGTTCCTGCCTCTTTCTTCCAGAAGAGGCACGAACATAGGGTGATGTGTAAGAGCGGAGGTAGAAGCACTCAGGTGGACGACATCTTGTGTAGACGTTGTAATCTGAAAGAGATGAGTGACTATAAAGTATTGGTAGGGGAGAGTGTAGCCAGACAACACAGGATGGTGATGTGTAAAATGACTCTGGTGGTGAGGAAGATGAAGAGGACTAAGGCAGAGCAGAGGACGAAGTGGTGGAAGTTGAAAAAGGAAGAATGACGTGTAGCTTTCAGGGAGGAGCTGAGACAGACTCTGGGTGGTTTGGACAGGTGCCAGGAGTGTGATGGGAAGATGGAAGGAGAACTTTGAAGAGTTGATGAATGAGGAAAAGGATAGATAACGCAGAGTAGAAGAGGCGACTGGTGTGGAGCAGGAAGTAGCAAAGATTAGTAAGAGTGAAGTGAGGAGGACGTTGAAGAGGATGAAGAGTGGAAAGGCAGTTGGTCCTGATGACATACCTGTGGAGGTATGGAAGTGTGTAGGACAGGTGGCAGTAGAGTTTCTGACTAGTTTGTTTAACAAGTTCTTGGAGAATGGAGGGATAAGTGATTGCAGATTAACCCAAACTTAAATTACAAAGAATTATTCAAAGAAATGTAAATCAAAAATGTCCGCATTGATGCAGACATTTTTGATAAGTACACTTTGCCTGTTTTGTCTGGATGTTTGTTTCATTCATGTTTCCAATTATTGACAGAAATGGTGGCATCTTGAGGACAGGGGACACTGCAGCTGGATTATACATGTTAACGTGGCCACAAGGACACATTTCACTTTTCTGTTTTCATCTGAAAACAATTACTCTCAGTCTTTAGTCAGGTTTTCAGAATACCATGGGAGTAGTGCACAGATGTGTCCTGCTGCATGTAGGTGTTTTAAGCTTTATAGCAGTTAAAATAAATGCAGACTTTCTCCAAATGTAGTCACTTTTTGCAGCAAAGGAGTGTGCAGAATAAATGCTTTTCATATGAACAAGCATTTTTAACCCAGCGCTCATCTTCAGGTTTAATGTGTCACTGTTTGAAGGGGGATATTTCATAGAAAGAAAAAGCCACAGCAATTTATTAGAATCTGTCTCTGAACCTTGCAGTATATCATCTGCATTATTTCTTCATCCGTCCTCTGAGGGAAGGGGCGCCAATATAGATGGCATGAGCCGCTGTCCTCCAGCATTGTAAGAAGACAAGAATCAAGCTGCCAGGGGCTGCCAGTCCCTGTCTTATATTATCAAAGTCTCTCGGATCCTGTGACAGAATCCTTGAAGTGATGTTTTCAAATGCTTCTCCTAGTCTCCCCTCAGTGCGACTGGCCTCAGCAGCACAGTGCCGAGGATGAGGACGCTTGGTGGGCAGAGTTGTGACACAATAAGACAGCTCCAGGCTTTTGTGAGGAGACATCAGAGTCAATGTGCTATATTTCTTTTGCTCCTCCTTGGGTTCTGGCATGACATGGACTTTGTCTCATCCTGATAGTCTTGCGGTGATTCTCCCTCTGAGGTTTTCGAAACCAGAGATGCAGAACTGGAGTACAGGCACGGTGTCAGGTTTTTCAGTCTCTGGACAGCTTTTCAAACAGCATGTATGAGTTTTGGGAGTCACAGAAACAAGCGATTAAATATGACTAAGATTATAAGCAGCTCTGTGAGGCTGTGGTGTTTAGTTGCTCACAGAAAACAGCTGATCATAAAAGTTTAACAAGCATGTTAAAAGTGGATATTTGACACTAAACATAGGGGATAACTAATGCTCATGGTGATACCGTAAATTAATATTATTAGTCATCACTCAGACACATAAATCAGCCTCATGGTGGCTGCAGAAAAATGTCAAGTTATCGCCACACTCCTCTGAATTTACCATTGTCCAACATTTTCTCCCAATGCACCCAGCTCAGTCTGAATAGTTGCTGGATTATCAGAAAAAGAGCCCCTGGACACAGACAGGTGGACGTCTTCGTTTTTATTTTTGCTCTATTCTGAAGAATTTGTGTCAGATTTTTCACCTCTTCACTGTTGCTCTTTTTCATAGTCACCTATTATTTTTTTTGTCTTTTGGTTTATTCATCACATCTTTTTTTTTCCCCCAATTCATGGTCATTTGGCATCATTGGGACTTTCAAAAAAGAAATATTAGCACTCACTTCATAAAGAGGTTCTCGCCTACGGGGTCTTTTCATCTCTTGGGCCATTGGGCCTGTGCCTTGTAGGCCTGCTCAGTAATCTGTCCTGGACTGAAGGTGTGGATCATCTCTCGGACTGACATTGCCATGCTGCAAGAATAGATAAAAATGATGTGGAAAATACTTTTTTTTTTCAATTTATATTTTGACTAAAACTTTCGAAATGACTTTAAAGTTAAATGAACAATTCCCCCAAAACAGTTTTAAGTGCTGGATGATAACTACGTCCTCTGAGTTCATCATATTTATAAAGGAAAGAATATGTTTTATTTTCATCGTGTTTCGAAATGAGAGACTCACTACACGGTTGCAGAGGCTTTGGTCAAGTCAAATGTGATCCAGTCTATATTGTGAAAAGATGACCTGACCTGAACTGAATGTCCGTGCAGGAAAGAAGCAGCAAATAGGATCTCTGCAGGGAATCCCACTGAAACTTTGGCTTATTGTGCCGCAGAATGAGTGGCCTGAACAATTTCTGTCTGGAAGCAAATTGAGGAGCGAAGACTCAGCATCTCTGTGATGTCATAGTGATCTACGGCATTGGAGCCACTGTGTCGGCAGTGAAAAGAAGGCTGACTTTGTGAATCAGAAATGATGTCCCCTTATTCTGAGAAAGTCATCCTGAATTCTGTCATAGTGACCTTTTCTACCTTTTACAATTTATTCTCTGCTGGGTTATACATGAGTCTAACAAGTTCAGATTAAGACACAGGGCAAATCTGCTCTTGTTTTCCAGCGAAGGAGGTAGAATATTTTACGATCTCTCCCATAACTTCACATTTTAGAGCTGAATTTCATTTCTCCTATGCAGCAGCCCTGAAGGCCAAAAAAGACCAGATTGAATGCTTTTTTATCATTCCCTTCACAACACTGATTAGCAGAGCTCTTGGTACGAAGGCTGGCAAGCTGTTTTATCTTTTCCTGAATGCCGTGATCATCACAGCTTTCATCAAAATCAGGCCCTATTCACTCAAAATTGCACATAAGAAGTACCCAGCATGCTTTTAGAACAGCACTTACATGAATGTGAGTGGAATATTGTAATATTGTTTTGGAGGAAATCTAATTTATTATTCTTGCATGTGCGCAGGTACAATGGTCATAAAAGCATGATTTC
The DNA here is from genome assembly GCF_033026475.1 of Channa argus. Classification (NCBI taxonomy): domain Eukaryota; kingdom Metazoa; phylum Chordata; class Actinopteri; order Anabantiformes; family Channidae; genus Channa; species Channa argus. The sequence continues at coordinate 24,362,837 of NC_090207.1, forward strand.
AAATTGAAGAGATACTAACTGAACACTGCTGTATTAGAGGTACTGTGTTGTGGTAATCAGAAACAACCCAAGAGGGCTTTCTTCACAGACAACCAATGGTAATGCCGTCACTGGATGTCGATTTGATCCCAGGGGGCCTTTTGGTTCACTGTCACCACACACACTAGAGGTTTTTGGGTCGTGGATCCATGAGGCAGCTGTGGAGAGCCAATGAAGCTGTTGTTGTAGAATGGGAATGAAGTCTCTAGAGTGGCAGCTGGGCTTCTTGGGGTCTTACCAATAATCACAGGAAACTGCAGTCAAATTGGTAAAATGGCGACAAGAAAATAATGCTACAGGAGTAGGGAGTGAGAGCCCTTTCAAAGGACGGAGAAAGCCTGATTTTAAAGCTGCATCAACGGATTTTGGCCACTTGGGGGAAGAACAACAAGCTGAAAACAATTATTATCGCCATATAAATTTAAACGTGTCAGCAAACTGTAATTATTACTGTACACATTATGTGTACTTTTTAAAAATGTAACAATATTCAGTCACATTTTTTTTCAATAGAAATGCCTTAGGTGTCACCAGGTGACCTGCAGGGCACATATCATCCTTTTAGTTACTAAAACAATTACACTCAGGTGAACCTCTGGAATTATTTAATCTGAGAGGGTGTTTTTTAATCATTTGTGAACTGAAGTCCAACAGAAAGTAGATTAGGCACCAAGACAACCACAAAGCAGCAAATGTATACATACAATATACAATATACAATATACAATGTAATGTTACTATTGGTATTGCTTAACAATAGAAATAACAATTGATCAGTTCCTAACTGTTGTTACCATGGTGATTACTTACTGAAATACGCAGTACAAACCCCAGCAGTAAGAATCAGAAACCCAAGTTGCACTTTGCACAACATTACAGAGAGGATCAAAAATATTCCTTAATCAGTTTTATGAAGCGCCGAGACCAAGATTAACCTCTATCAAAGTGATGGAAAGGCTAAAGTGTGGAGGAAGAACACACTTCAACAGAGGGAAAACATGGACTGACCAATTCAACGATCAGAAGTTGTCCCAAATGAACATGTATTTCACCTGCTTTCATAGTAATTTTTATGCAAAACTGCATTCTTTTTTCCCAAAGCCAATAAGTATCATTTTTAAATGTACTTCACCATGAGCTTTGGACCATAGTTTTTCTTACAGTGAACATTTAGGATTTGCAGGTGCTCTCTACCTGAAAAATTGTGATGATAGCGAACGAAAGTAAGTTACTGTAGCAGGTGAGCTCATATTCTCATCATCCTCGTTCCACATCATCTGATAACATGAACCACATGAACATGGTTATAGAGGGAATTCATCCCTCAGATTTAGGTTTAGATTATCGATGGAAAGTTGCAAGTTGATAGTTGTCTTAAATGGGATTTGAATTGAATGTTTGAAGAGTTTGATGTCTTAGATGTGGTTTGCTGGTTGGATTCCCCAGTTTTGTTTTTATAACTACTGAGTGTGAACACAAATTTGTAGACTTGTGTTTTCCATCATGGTGCTGGTGGACTTACATTTAGAAAGCAGTCATGCAGGGAAGTCATTTCCAAATTCAATTCCCTTCTATTTGAAAAAAAAAAAAAAGCTGTATTACAGCAACAGACATATTTTCAAAGTCAAACACGGTTGTATTTTATGTTACTGCATAATACAGCCACTGAGAAGCTGAGCTCTCAGATCTTTAATACATCCATACCTTCAAATCACCTTTTCTAAATGGTAATTTGGCTTGTGCAGTAGACGGCTGCGAGAGAATGTTTAATAATGTTCTCAGCCAGCATTAGTTTGATGCATGAGAGTCAGAAAGCTGATTTGTTACAGCAGAGGTATCACTTAGCTGAATGTTACAGTGACACCTCTATTAAACGCTCTGGGCTTTAAGGACCATAGGGCTAGTATGCAAAGTGATGGACAGAGTAAACCATCAATCTTCATAATGGTAATGTAAGAAAAAAAAAAGCCACATCATGAGAGTAAATCAACATGGCGGAATGAGGAATGAAGGAGAAAATGAGGCAGAAAACTGCAGCATTGACTGGCGCATGAAAGGATGTCTGAGGAGCTCATGAAAACAGATTCATGTGTGGATGTAGAACTTATGCTCGTCGACTTAACTCCAGCTACAGGACCAACGAGAGGCACTGACACGTGGAGCATGGAGCAGCTCAGGGCCAAGAGGTGCACAGCAGTGAGCAGAGTTACTTTTGTCTTTTGGAGTTGTATTGCTGTGCAGTGATCTTACAGCCTGTGGTTATTCTGCTGGTTAATGGTGTTCTGGTCACCACGAGGCAAATTAAGGCAACTGAAGCACAGTGGGAGCCAGAGAAACAAAATGTTCAGTATATAACAAAGCAATCTTACACGGGAGTTCTTGCCCAAACAAAGATAGTTCCCTGAGGTTGAATGAATGATTGGTGACTTTTCTTCTAGTGCAAACTCTGGTTTAGGTTTTAATAAGATAAAAATTGGACAGGCAGCCAAATTTTCCACACACGTGTCCATTTCATTGTTGCCTTACTATCAAGTAAATTTGTCCAAAAATAGTGTTTTTTTTTTCCTTTTTATTAAAAGCAAAACAATAATTTACATCAGCTGTACTTCTGTGTTTAATGCTAACAGCAAATGTTTGCATACACTGAACTATTGTGAATATGGTTCACCTGGACTTTAGGGGCCTAGCAATCTACCCAAAGCTGAGAAAATAAATATATACACAGTACCAATTTAATAACTCTTTTCAAAAAAGAGAAAGGAGAGAGTGTTCATTTTATTTCTTTCCTTTTATTTCATAGTTTTTATTTTTAAGGCTCTGGTTTTCAGTTTTTAAATGCGTAATTACGACCACTAAGAAGGTATGAGGAAAATCAGTCTTAAAAAAATAAAAAAATAAAAAAAAAGAATGAAACAGCAGGCTGACAAACATGAGAGCGGAACCTGAGTCATAAAGCAAATAAAAATAAAAGGAGAACCAAATATAAGAAGACGGAATGTAACATTGTGATGAACCTTCGATACAGACAAGTACATCTCTCACTATCCAGAGAGCCACACAGATCAGTAAAATTAGATCATCATATAATATAACAAAACTCACAATTCATTAGGGAAAAGTGTCGAAATATAAAAAACAAAAACAGTCTTTTACTGTCTTTGTTAGTTTTCAACTTAATAACTGATCACAGAAGTATGAGCGTTGTTATAGTGTAAACCACAAAAGTGACGAACTGTAACAACCTGCCCATTTAGGCCATGGAAAGCCAAACCTAACCATGGTCACACAGAATATACAAATACAACCAGGCAGAAGATCCACAATAAGTTACATTTAATCCTATTAATTCAAGAGGATATTATATCCCAATAAATAAAACATTATATAAAAATATAATCAAGGTCACACACTCCCAATGAAATTATTAAATCGTCATGAAAATGTATTTTTACACTAGGACAACACTGTTTTTAAATGCAATACTTCAAACTATCAACACTCCTTAAAACCAACGTCCACCCAAGCTGTACAGTTCAACATGATTATGGGCGGCAGTCTTTGTGTGCTGGACAGAATCTCACATCACGATGTGTAACTTCATGTTTTCTCAAAAAGTTTCCTGAGAGCAGGTCAACTCTCATTAAGGCTCACAGACGTAATGACCATTGCGAACGGCGATCTCCATGACAGTCTCAGCTGTACGCCTCTGATTCAAGTCACATAATGCTTTCAGAAGGTCGTTGAGGCTGGCGTCTCTGCCCTCCTTCTCCACCCAAATAGTCAGCAGTTCATGGATCCTATCTTCATATGGAAGGTGGTCATGGCTTTTGATTACATTGTCGTTAATCCCAAGGTGACGGAAGAATCTCTTGTGATAGTTGATGTCGATTTCTTCAAAATATTCAAAGCATTTCTTCAAAGAGACTTCACCTGTTGACAAAGATAAGTAGGCAATTTTTAGTACTTGAAGTTGACTGACAGGACGGAATCTATTCAAATGTGTAGGAAAAGGAAATAAAATTAACACATTACCATTAACAGGATAAAGCTTGGACAACCGTTCGTCTTCCTATATGAACAACAACAACAACAAAAACATCATAACTATTTTATTTATTTTTTATATATAGATATCTAGATCTAGAGAGAGAGAAAGACAAAGAGAAAGAGATTTGACCTATATAGAAATTCAGTCATAGATCCCACCACCTAGTGTCAACAACTGATCATTTAGTCACATTTCCTTATTTTTCCCCACAATTGATATTGTGATGTGAACTGAAATCCCAGGTAGAGTTCTCATAATTCAAATGTGTATTTTATGTATGAATGGAAAACAACCAGCCCCATAAAGACAAAGCAACCTTCCTAAAACAGGTGCAGCAAGGAAAATATGACTCATTGAAATCTCTTTCCAACAATGGCACCACTGAACAAAACAAGTAGAGTAGCCTCACCCGTCCCATTGTAGACTAGTTTCAAAATGATAAATACACAATTAAATGTGCTGTGTTTAAGTTGGGGGGGGCATAGATGTAAGATTCAGAAGTATGAGCATGACAGAGCCTACTTTATCCATCAGGTGTCATTCCTTCTACAACCCCATCCAGTAACAATGTCCCACAATAAAAAGGTATTTTTAAAGTGAATTAAAAAGGTATCCTATTTAGTATGTTAAACTATAAATCATATAGTTTTCATGTAGGACAGTAGATGGTGTATTTTTGCCAATGTTACAGAGCTTTTTTCATCTTAGTGCAAACTAACATTGGCAAAGTACTGGGAAAATGTTATTCTAGGAGGTTAGACTTCTTGACAGATAGCAGGATACACTTTTTTTTATTTAAATCTGTTTGCACAGTCAAAGAACATCCAGGACTGTTCCCTGGTAACCTTGCAAAGTATAAAAAGGTATTGTAAACAATTACAATAATGTAAACCGTTATCATCTAGTGAATTCTCTTCCTCTGAAGTGCTCCTGCTTAATCTTAGTGAATTCTCAGTTTTTATTTGCTGTCTTTTATCACCCCACCCACCAGGAACTGCTAGATCCTTCTTGTTGGAAATTTCAGATTTTTTTATCTGGTCTTATTTTAAAATATGATAGAGTTGTTCTTTGTGGTGATATTCACGTTGACAATTGTTCTAATAATCATGCTACAGAATTTTAAATATAACAAACTCTTAATTTTCAGCAATATGTAGCTGGTGAAACTCATTCTGGTGGTTGCGGTCTTGATCTAGTTTTTAGTCTGGTTGTTTGGATTTCAGAACTGAACATTTTGGATTTATCCGTATCTCAACCATAAGCCTATGGTTTTTAGCTGTGAATTACAGGTTGTTAGCATTGTGCCAATAAGTTTTGTACTCTTTAATTCCTTAACGCCACCTGCACTAAAGAAATGGTTGATTCTTTTAACTCACATTGCATGTCAACCTTAGACTGTATAGCTCCTTTAAGAAAACAGACCTGATCCAATGACCAGGAAGCAACCGTGGATTAATGGCAAGATATGAAATTGTAAATTAGTATATAGACAGGCTGAGCGTAAATGGAAGAAATCTGGTCTTATGGTTCGTTTTATTAAAAAAAATGAAAATCCCAGAGCCTCTTATTTCTCACAATCGTCAAACTCCCAGATTTCTATTTCATACTGTTGATAGGCTGGGTAACCCTCTACCCCCTCATGTCTCTGCCAATTGTGTTGCTGACTGGAAACAAAGTGTGATTAAAAACCTATTGCAAAGTGGAAAAATGAGGGGTGGCATCACTCAAAATCCTTCATTTCTGGATGTGGTCTCTCCTTATCCGAGCTCCCTGAATGATTTCTCTCCCATTTCACTGTCTAACCTACTTGATACAATATCTCATATGAAAGCATCAACTAGTTCACTTGAAGTTATACCAACAAAGTTTTTACTGGAAGTGTTAGACTGTAAGCACCATACTTGCTTATCATACTCAACAAATCACTGAGTACTGGTTGGACTTGAAACGCCTACAAATTGTTCAGAACCCAGCAGCTAGACTCCTGACTAGAACCCTGAAGTTCAGCCACATTACTCCTTGTCTTGTGTCTCTACATTGGCTCCCTGTTCATCTTAGGATAAATTTTAAGATTTTACTGATTACTTATAAAAGCACTGCATGGTCCTATTTTTGTGATCTTTTAATTCCATATGTGCCATTACAAAACTTAAGATTGTTCAACCTAGCGGTTAAAAACCGAGGGGGATAGAGCATTTTCCATCATGGCTCCAAAACTGTGGAATGTCCTGGCTGAGGAAATCAGGCTTTGTGACTCAGAATCATCTTTTAAGTCTGAAAATGCATTTTTAATAGAATTGCCTTTCCAGAGATGTGAGATCCTTGTTTTAGTAGTAATAGTAGTGACTATGACAAGTGACTATGTCACTTGATGTAGTTTTTAGTTTGTGCTTTTCTTTGATTTTATATTTATTTATTTTTCTGTATTTTCCTTTTAATGTACAGCACTTTGTTTGATAAGTGCTTTTTTATTATTATTATTATTATTATTATTATTATTATTATTATTATTATCATCATCATCATCATCAGCAGACGTGATGGAGCAGTCAGGGCCAGGCAAGATAGAGCAGCTACCAGAGCCTGATCCTTCAAAAAGAGAAAAAAAAAAAACCTTACCAAGGCATCAGAAAGAAGTAACAGTGATTTGCGCTTCGACAATTATTTTATGACATTGGTCTGCTTGATATGAACAGTACCAATACAACGGAAAGTGGCATTTACTGCAGCCACTGGGATTCTGTGCACTGACAAGAATGGAAATCATAACCCTTCTTAGAATAATAAATAAGTGCTCCAAGTTTATGTAAATCACAGGCCAGCCACTGTGACTACAGTGAAAGAATACAACTGTGTTCTGACTCAGTGCCACAGTGAATGTGAAATTACCCTGCACCCTACCAGACCGTGAGCAGTGGTGATTTCAAAACTATTTTAGGTAAGTGTTGGTCACCAGAGTAGCGCAGCTCAGTTGTATTTTTTTTAAAAAGCAACAGTATGGAGACGTTACATGTTGTAAGAAATGACAAAGTCAGAAAAGCATAAGAGGAATGGGCCAGAGAGGTGAGGATATCTGCTGTTAAGGTTGCAAAGTGTTACTCAGTAGGAACAAACAAGCAGCAAGCAGGTGAGAACTAAAGAAGCAGGTTGTTGCTCTCACCATTCTGGTGGGCTGCATGGCTTGAGGCAGAGGTTCGGGGAATGCAGAGGAGTACAGGTTGGTTAGACTGTGCTGGGAGTTACTGGCTGAGCTGTTAAGGCTTTCACACAGCACTTTACACTCTTCCGTCGTGCTGGCTGAGGTTTTGGCTCTCACCAGTGGCCAGCTTGTGAAGCTGGACCTTTGGGTTTCTCTCCTTTCCCCAGAGGAACTGTTGTTTATGTAACTCTAGCGAACACATGGAACAAGGAGAACATCCTTTATGTGCTTCTGACGTAACAATAAATAATAATATAATCAATAATAAATGAACACCGTTATTTGTACTACAATATTTTATACGTGGGGTGTATTCATCTTCACTGTTCAAATCATTATTAAATCTCAGAACATTCGAATATTTTCATATTCCTCATTCTGTTCTGGACTTCTTTTCACTATTCCTAGAGTAACTGTGCCAGTAAAATGAGAAGCAACTCACCTCACCAGCTTTAACCTCAGCAGGATTATTATTCTGGGAATCTATAGAAATGATGAAGAAAGGATGTTACAAGAGGATTATGCAACTTTTCCCAAAGCTCAATACATACAGCTATTGACTTCTGTGATTTGAATTGGCCAACATTAGATGTGCCATTTGCAGTACAGTTAGGCTGCTTTCTGGGCCACACTGCTACAGAAACATGCAGCATGAAGCATAGCCTGTGTGAACCATGAGACCAAAAACAATGACAAAGCCTGCAGTGACATCAGTGTCCCTCACTAACCAATTTCAACAAAACTTACCGTTAAATACACCCTTTGAATCACATTCTAGTCTAAAAGCTCACTGGGGTAATCGTGGCTAATGATGGACAGATAATTAAACAGGAATGTTCTACCTTGAAGGCTCTGTCTGTTCGTCCATTGTTTTGCGTCATGGACAAATTATAGCAGGCACTGTGTGATGTCACACACTTCCGCTGTGTCTCTCAACATGCCATTCCCCACTCCCTGTCACACCTCTCATTACATTCAGGCCAAGCTGATTCAGTGGAAGCCCGAAATGGGGAGTTATGAGTTAGCTAGCTGTTCAGGTGCGGCTAATACTGTATATAAATTACCTCTCAGTTGCCTTTGTGAACAGGTTTTACATTAAAAAGTAACACTTCGCTTCCTGATTGCACCTGTTGACGATGTCATTTTACATTCCATTTACATTGATAATACCAAAACCAACTAATAAATATAACCGACAAATATGCAATAGGTCGAATCAGCATCTACTAACAAAAATTGGAAGTGAAGATGTACATTTTTAATGTGTGTTGTACTTTTATTTGGATTTGTTTTCCCTTACCTGCTGCACAGCATCTCTTTCTTTGAAGAAGGAACAAAATAACTATAGCAACTATAGTAATGAGCAGGATCACCAGTACAATTGGCAGGATCACGACAATATTTGCTGATTGAGGAAGAGAAAAAAAACACATAAAAACACAATTTACCACCATTCACAAAACTAAAGTAATGACATGGTCATAATTTTGAGGTATAACTGTTCCCATTGAGCCATGTTTGTTCATACATTTCAACAATCACAATAGCTGCTTTATTGATGGGATCAACATTACAGTTACATACATAAACAATAAAATCTCAAGGATTGTATATTTATATTATACTATATAAAAAGTCAAAATGTCTTTAATCCCACTTGCTGAATTATTGCTAACCATTTTCAAAAGGGCAGATGATAAAGTATCCCCACTTAGCATAAACTATAAATTAACCCGTATCATGTTTAAATCCAAGCTATTTTGCAGGCCAAATTTATCACTATATACATTTTTTTTAACTTAAAGCAAGGAAATGTGGAATGTTTTTTTACTTTAAACAAAACTCCAGGCCTGTCTCCAGTAATGGCTGGTGTCTTTATAATCTTTGAAGACATTTGCAGGTAGGTCTAGCTTCCAATGAATCCCATACCTGAGACAGAGCCGGTGTTATGTTGCATTTCCTTGCATTCCGTGTCGGTGGTGGAAGTGCAGTTCCTCGCTATGACCTCATCCTTTTTACACCTAGTTTGTAGGAACACATAAAGACCAACTTGACCAATGAGTGCTGTTGTGAAAAGCTCTGCGTGAGCCAAGCATCAGGTGTGTTCGCTATGTGCTGTGTATAGACTCACTTTGAACACCTCTTGCACACTTCACATGCTTGGTCCGGAGCACAAAACCAACCTGGTTTGCACTGACATTGAGCGTCTTGAGTGGTCGTACAGTGCCTTACAATTTCCTGGTCTGAGGAAGCAAAATGAAAATGCCTCGTTAGGGTTTAGTTTATGCTTCGAGCACTGTGAAAAGGCCAAGTATTGATTCTTCTTCTACGGTCATTCTAATCGATGATGGAAAGCTTTTAGGTAGAATTACCTGAGCGACACTGCGTGCACTTAAAGCACTGAGGCAGTCCATTGGCGTGCTCAGTGTATGTCCCATAATCACAGTCTTCACACTGGCTCTTCTTTTCCAAGCTTGTGCAGGCCAACTTAACGTGTGTTCCTACCACAAAAGAGAAACCCCCCAAAAATGTCTTTACACACCTAATTAACTGAGCTTTTAAAGATTCAAGTTCAACCTGTCACCTAAGCTAAATAACAACCACTGATCACATGCTCTACTTGCTTCATTACTGCTATAATTTATGATTGGAGCTGGTGACATATCTCCATTCTCTAGACTAAATCATGTGCTGCTCCATGTTGCTTACCAGCTGGACAGTTTAAACAGCAGATGTTATTGTGCCAGTACTCCAGGTCTGCGCTGCAGTGGACATCCCGCTGCGTTCTGCTGCCTCCAAAGTCAAGACCAGATGGTGGAAATGCACTAATGGGTTTAAGGGGCAAGAGGAAAACGGAAAAAACCTGAGAGATAATCAAAAAATAAAAGTCATAATCAATTTATGTTATATTTTTCAGCATTTCACAAAGAATATGTCTGACATTTTATAGTTCAAATCATGAACACAAAACAGTGACTAAATAATGAATTTTTAAGCACAAGTGAAATTATCTGGTTTTACTTTGCCATGTTTAACTCTGGAAGATTATGAAGTCATTTTCATCAGTGCATGATGCTGTGATTAGATAAGAGAATAGATAGATTTGAAGTTACCATTTTATTTACAACTAAAGAGATTTACCAATACGCAGTTAGTGTATATTTGTTTTTGTTTCACATTATTTAACACAGTTTGTCAAACAAAACCACTTTCACAAGGAAGGGAAACAGACCATGAAAATTATTTTACGTAATAATTTAGCAGACATAAGCTTTCCCCAGTTACCCGTGTGTTAATCATTCATATTTGTGATGACAGGCCAAAGTCCTTCATAAACAGCAGCAACAGGAAGTGACTCATTTACAAGGGATGGAGGGGTTTTAAGTTAAATAAAGAGAATGCAATGATTTTTTTTTAATATTTACTTTATGAAGTGGGAAAAGGCTTTTTTTTGGTTCCAGCACTATATTCAAAACAGAAAAAAGAGAAAAGCAATTTTACTTTTCCTTGTTTAAAAAGCATCATAATTAAGGTGATGCAACACTAGACACACAAGACTCTGCCCACCAATGGAATGCACTTGATCTGGCCATAAGCTACCAAACAAGTTCAGAGGTGCGCAAGTGCACAAGATGGAAAAGGGGAATTCCATCAGATATGCCTTTCCTTCATGTCCGCAGGACAGACACAGCCTGATGGTAGGTAGTTCTGTGAAACTCTGCTACAATAAGCAAATGTAAGGATGTTTTTAAAATTATAAATGTCTTACGAGAAACAACACAGACAATGTGCCCTCTATAGGCCTTAACCTAGAACCTGGCCAACTCGATGGAATAGCCTAATAAGGTATTCACATAAACCAACTATATGTCCACACCCAATATTTCTCAACCTCTCCTCACTACTTGGCAAAGGATCACATGCTTAGGTATCTCATAAACTGCGCACCCACAAAACATACAACCTATATTTAATTTTTTTTAAATTCAGGGACTCCAACACCCATCTCCCCCACACCCCGTTATTCAAAAAGAAGTGTGCTAAACAAAATTAAAGAAAAATGTCATGAAATAAAAATAGACATTCAAAATATAATAAACAAACATTCAACTCCATTCAAAATAAATAAATGCAACAGTGTGGAGCAATGTTAGAAATCATAATCTCTTTCCTAAAATATAAAAACAAATCTGAATTTTTAAGAGTTCTGCCCAAATTCGGCATTCCGTATTTTCCACAAAACAAAAAACAAACAAAACAAAAAAAAAAAGAAATATGAAACATGAAATAAAAGCTGTTTGATAAAAGCAATATTGCTAAAAAACAAACAAACAAATGCCTTGAAATAGAAACATTTTAATACAGAGATTGGTAAACAACTTGTCATCCACTCGGTTCAAAGTTTAAGCATAAGTCACATCACTAAACGATGTAACAGCTGATGTTAATTTCCCCCGAGCAGTCAACTAGAGAAACCTTCGAGCAGCTCACTGACCTGTTTGATGGGAAAAGAGCTTAACGTTAAATGAATGAACTACTTGTTACTTTCCCAAACTTATGAGGAATTTCGCACCTGGGCTCAAAGAGCGTGAGAGGCGCTCACAGCTGTGACAGCCGGTGACGGAATTGTGTCCAGACAAGCAAGCAATGCGGAAAATCCCACACTCAAATTAATTTTCCTACGGGACACCACAGATAAACTTTAGCTTGTCGACAACACGTGGCCTTGCTTTGCTTGTTGTTCGGCTTATAAAAGTAAAATGATGAGACAACGTTCTGCCTCAACCAACGCTGGTTAGGAGCGTTTTCCCCACTTTGTTTAAGTTCCTAAGTGAACATGGCGTTTCCTCACCATTTTATGCCGTCATTAACACACAAGTTCACGTTTGTACACTTTGCCATTTGGAATAAAATAAAACTTACCACACAAAGCAGGAAGTTAGTCATGCTTTAGAAAAATGTCAAAATCCATAGACGCTAATGAATCAGGCTGAAATTACTTTGAAAACACCTCTGGGAACTGTTACAAACGTCGCGCGTGCGTCTAATTTAAGTGTCATCTGGACACACCTGCGTCTGGATGACGTAAGGCACAGGGGGCGGGGCCAGACCGCAACGGAGGAGGAAGTATTTTTTTGTTATTGAAGTAATAGTGCCAATACATGGACAAGTATGGACAAAACACTGTCACACAATTAAGCAACATTTGTGAAGTAAAACTTAGAGAGGTTATCTCTCTTGGGTGTTAACAACTTATTGAATTGTGCAATTCAAGGAATTGGTTATGTAATAGAAAAGGGAAAAAAGAAGTAGACATAAAGAAGAGCAACGGGAAAGAAAAACAAAAAGAAGAAAGAGCATGACATCACTTGTTGAGCAACATGCAGTGTAAATACTCATTTTTAGCACCTTAGTACTACAAGGTTTTATTACACAGCATACTGTAAAACTGTGACTTAGATCATAGGGTAAAGACAAACAACTGCTCACAAGTAACTTAACTTTGAATCACCATGAGGTTTCATGGTTTATAAGTTGTCTTTTCCCCTGACGCTATGAACTAACTCTGACTGTCTCCTGAAATGTGCTGTTTGGATGCAGTCATTTCCTATTCAAGTAACATACTGTAGCTCAGCTGTTAAATTCATGGAACCATTACGAAATGTTGAGAGGCACAGAACACAGTTTGGATAAAAAATGACCAAAAATAATCCAAAAGCGATACAAAATAACCATAAAGACACAAAAATAAATGGATAACAGTTCAACAGTAAAAAAAAAATATTACTAAATTAAATTATTAAAAAAGAGACCTACAGTGTCACAATCAAGAGAAAATATATTTAAACAAAATGACCGCAAACAGTTAAACTTTTAGCCATAATTAAGTGACCACAAATTATATAGTGGCTTCATTTTTAGCTGTGCAGGAAATAACTAAAGAAATCCTCTGACTCTTAGCACCACCAACATGTCCAGACTTTCTTTTGTCCAATAGATTCAACACATTCTCATCCCACAGCATCAAATCGTCCCGCTCTTCCTTTGGCATGTCATATTGACACCACAGACACACTTTGGCATCATTATTAGATGCTCCAGAAGTGCCACTATTTGATACTTTTTTTTAATATATAGTACACCATTGCTTTAAGCATCAAATACTGAAGGTTCTCATTGTACTAAACCGAAAGCTAAGAGTGTCCATCAGTGACGCTAACGGGTACCCTAAGCATCAGCATCTACTGCAAAGAGATTGGATAAAGTGGTGCTTTCTGACACCTCAGGAATGAGAACAGGCGGGTAAATTTAAAACCAAAACGGAAAAATGTAAGTGGAAGCTTACTTCCATGCTTCAGTGGAAGGAAATTTGCTTACATTTTATTTCTGCCCTAGACATTGTGCAGAATTTGAAATATTTCTTCAGTTTCCAAGTCACATGTTGTTTTCTTTAAATCAATTCCAAAATGACAATATGTAATTTAAAAAAAAGATGTGGTATCAGACTTTGAAATCCACATCTTATGAGGAATACGTCTGTATTCTGTATATAAGACTTGTAATTTGAGTCATATGAATAAACCCAAATACTGTGTTTAGAGCTACATTTACATCAGGATCTATAAACTCAATTTTCAGTTAAAACCCAAAAAATGTGCAAAATGTAAATAAATAGACAATGCAGTGATGTGCAAATCATATTTCTGACTGCAAATAGCACAAAGACAACATATTAAACACTAAAAGTGTGATTTTTTTTGGAAAACAACAGGCTCAATTTAAAGTATTCCTGTTTTATTTGTAATCATAACTTAAATTACAATTGTTATATTCCAGAGCATATGAGATATTTTTCAATAGGTTCAAATAATTTGCAAATGTGTGCATTCTTTTCTAGTATACATTTACACAAATGTCCTAACATTTCTGCAAATGGGGTTCGTGGAATGACAATTGAACAAAACTGGAGGCAGTTAATACTGCAGTTTAATTAATTTAAGCAGTAGCTCCATCGCTAAATTAACCCTTTTGGAGGCCAAATGCAACGCATGTAAATAAAAACTGTGTCTGCTGTTACAGTCTGTCACTGTGTGTATCTAAAAGTAACAAGAGCTTTCATGTTAAATGAGGACAGCATCACTATTACTGCTGTAGTTTAACGTGAATGGCTGTTCCAAGTGGTTTATCTGTGTCATTAGTCTGTACAGGATAAAGGAGAAACAGACAGTTGTATGAAGCCTCTAATCACAACCCGCATAACAAACTGAAATCCAGTGCTCGCCACGTTTTTTTTTCTAGTTTTTATTTACTTATCTAACGAGCAGTTGCCTGCAGCTCGAAGATATGCCGCCGGACAAAAAGGGGTGGATTCAGCCGCACATCTTTGGCTGGAACGTGTTGATGCCCACAGAGAGAACACCGGGGACACTGGGGATAGTAGAGAGAAAACGCAGTCCTCAGTTTCAGTCGGTTGGCTGTGGTGCCAAGCTGTGAAGCTGTAGCTGAAATGGTCTTATGCTTTTGATGGCGGTTTGAGGTGAAAGCCTATCCTGATGGGGCAGTTCGAGACTCAAAGATTAGACTCATTGGTGGGTGACTGATGGCCTCACGGGCCACTAGGCACACTGAGAAATAGAGCCCACAAGCCTCTGAGCACCACAGCTCATCAACATCTCATTCTACAATTTACAGTGCCATTGCATATCTGTTTTGACCATCTTTATTTTCATAATTATTCAGAATCTGCTGCATGTGTTACAATTTCTGCACCGTTTACCCCTGCTCTCTCGGCTGGAACTTTGTGTTGTTTTTATTAGGTTTTTTTTTTTTTCTTTTTTGATAAGGCGAGGGAGGAGGTCAAAACCTCTAAGCCACTTTTTTCACAAGATAAGACCTTTTCCATTCAGATGGACTGTGCTGCTTTCTGCCCATCTGTTACCCAATCAATTCTAATCATCTAGAAAAAAATAAATACATTATTTTTTTTCTCTTACCAGCTCTTCTGTTTACACTGAGAGAAAAGCAATGCTGCGTAGGCTTTTGGCACAGTGCGAGGGGGCCAAAGTGAAAAAGTACTCTCATATGAACTCAGTTTACTCTCCTCTCCAAAGCTGAGTGAAAGTGAATAGTGCATCAAGCTTAATGAAAGTACATTAAGAAGCACATGTGAAATCTTAAAAAAAAACACACACACACACACACACACACACACATCTTGAAAGACAGACAACAAAATGGGCTGAAAAGCTATGAATTGTGCTCAAAAGCCAGGGAAATGCTTTTTACCTTTTTTCTTCTGTCAAGACATCATCTAACTGTATACACATTCTCACTGAAGAGACCCCAACCATCTTTTTGAGGCAACATAAAACGTTAATGTGCATTTTAGTGAGCAGGATCAGCCTTATGGAGTCAGCATGAAAATAGAGTCGTACAAGTTTGAAAAACACATCCAGTGATTCCAAATGTATTTTTTACTCATTTACTCATAAGCCAGCATGTCCACATCTTGCCCTCTACTAGAGTTTATCTGGTGATTCTTTAGCAACTTCCTGAAGCCCTGCGGTTAAGATCTGTTTTTTTTTTTTTTTTTTTTTTTTTGTGGAAAGTGGAAATCCTCATAATCTAAATTCGAACAGCTCACAATGACATATGGTGTCCACCAAGGTTCAATTCTTGGACCACTGTTATTTCACCTGTACGTGTTCCCTCTAGGTCAAATCGTACATGACAAGAACGTTGCTTTTCACAGCTATGCTGATGACAGTCAGGTTTAGTAGACTCTTTGACCCAATGACTAAGGATCCTTTAGCTCATTCAGAACGCTGCTTCCAGATCTCTAACAAGAACCAGGAGAACTGAGCCCCTCACTCCGGTTCTGTTATGCAACACATAGATGGAACCAACTTTCTGATGATTGTAATTGAATATGCGCCAACTGTAGCCACATACAAAGCTGTCTCCCTCTGCCTTTGATTGTTCTCTTTGTTGCACTCTCATTTCTTTGCTCATTTTGGCGCTGAACACTTCAGAAAAAGGTAAAGCTGTGTGATTACGTGTTTGGTTTGTATACAAAATACAAAATAAAATAAAAAACTTTCCCTCCTAAAAGAGAAAAACATATGACTTTGCCCATCTGTGTTACAGACATTTTATCTGGGGTGCTGTTTTCGACAAACATAAAATAGAGAAAATGAAAAGTATCAACAGATGTTCAGGGATTATACAGCATAACATGGACAACGTTATCTTGTAAGATATCTCAAATTAACAATGCTCCGATGCTATTATTTTAGTAGCAAGAAGAATGATAATGTTCTCAACATTACAACATTACTTTAACCATTAAAAGTGTGGTTATGTCTTTTGGTTTGTGCAAAATCAGAAGTACAGAGGTTTTCTTCAACCTTTTAAATCCTCAATTTATACAAAACTTATGCAAGTCTGCGTAAGTATGCATTGGTAAAAAGTGGGTATACAGTCAGCCTTATGGAGTCAGCATGAACATAGAGTCATACAAGTTTGAAAAACACATCCAGTGATTCCGAATGTATTTTTTACTCATTTACTCATAAGCCAGCCTGTCCACATCTTGCCCTCTACAAGAGTTTAACTGGTGATTCTTTAGCAACTTCCTGATCCCTGCGGTTAAGATCTGTTTTTTTTTTTGTTTTTTTTTATGGAAAGTGGAAATCCTCATAGAAAAAGAGAAGTTATTGTTGTCACTCCTTAGTCACTGCTCTACTGGCCTATGAGTTTTCCCATGGGGAGGGAGGAGCTCACAGCTTAAAGTCAACATTTCCATAATAGTCCACTTCATGTGTGAGTGTTCATATGTGAGTGTGTGAGTGAATGGGTAGCAACATTGTAAAGCGCTTTGGCTAAAAGCGCTATATAAGCAACTATTCATGTGAATTAAATAGTGACAGTAGAATTAACGTATGAAGACTTTTACTGATACAAAAAGTAGCAGACATCTTGAGATCTTTCAACTGTACATTTATTTCAAAAAGGCTGCATATACATTTGCAAATTCTACTGTACAGAAAACATCCAAAGTGTCCATAATATAGATACAATTTACCACAAAGCTGCCCTGGCAATACCAAACATAGATGTTCAGCACTAGAAAAGCTCTGCAGCCTATTCAATATTATCATCTTAAATACTTTTTAACTAATACCTTTAAATGTATGTCAGCATGATTAATTGTACTTTTTTTGTTTCATCCCCATCTGTATTTTACAACATTCACCATTTACAGTAGTTAAACAAGGCACAAGAATAGTGATATGAAGCCAAAGGCCATGCGTGAAGCAGAAAACAGCATGGGACCGATCAAACTCAGGTGACAGAAAAACATGGATGCAACAGTGAACTTTCTATCTCATGAGACAAGGTTAGTCTTACTGCAAAGCATTATTCATATTGAGAGTTTCTGGATTAAATAAAAAAAAACAAAAAAAAACAAGCCGAATTCGTACACATTTATGAGTAGAAGAAAAAAAAACAAACACCCAGAACGAAGAAGAATTTCGAGTGCGATCGGATGTACCACACAGACAGAATGGTCTTGTTGCAACATAAACCACCGCTACTCATTTACAAAAGCACACATTTCCATTTTTGACACTCTTTGCTTGCAGGAATGAAAAGGAAAATCCAGTTAGTCACAAGAAGAAACCATATTGGGAAAAAAAAAAAATAATAAAAGATTATCTTTCACATTCTTCTCTTCCTGCCTTAAATTAAATAAAAAAGATGAATATAATTTGATTAGAGAGCACAGAGATGATACCAAAAAGGAAAATGTTCAGTTCTTGATCATGGCAGGATAAAACCCACACTTATAGTACATCAGGTCAGAAATACACAGATGTATTCAAAAACCTCCCCATCTGAAAAACTTCTGAGTGACATATTCAAAATACATCTAGCTCTTTTGTGCTATAAGTAGCAGACAGGAATTAAATTAGAATAGAAATGCTGAAGAAATTTATTTGAACCAAGAAATGGGAACCATGGCTTGAGTTTATTTCGCTATCTTTTCTCTGGTTAATTTTGTAACTCGGTTATGTAAGGCAGTTATGATTAGAGGTACAAATTTGATGTAAGATGAAGAATTCGTCTCTGATTTAGCTTCAATACCCAGCAGTGGGCTCTGAATTCTGAAAATCTCCTTCAGATATCCCCCTTTATTCAGTTGAGCTTGAACGTATCAGCAGAAAACTTATGGGGATGAAGTAAATAGTGGGTCATCAGGCATCGTGGGCAAAGAATGCAACTCCATGTTCATATGTTCCACATTACATTAGTCCACCGTATGTACTGTAAGTATGGTTCCAAGTACTGTGTCTCACCTTGAGGGTTAAATCATATACTGTACTGCGGACAATAACATCCTGCTTGACATACTGGAAAAGTGAGTGGGATTATCAGGAACAGTTTAGACCTTGAAGGCAGTGGCTTCATTGCTTCCGTTGGTGATCGTAATGTAAATTCGAACAGCTCACAATGACATATGGTGTCCACCAAGGTTCAATTCTTGGACCACTGTTATTCCACCTGTACGTGTTCCCTCTAGGTCAAATCGTACATGACAAGAACGTTGCTTTTCACAGCTATGCTGATGACAGTCAGGTTTAGTAGACTCTTTGACCCAATGACTAAGGATCCTTTAGCTCATTCAGAACGCTGCTTCCAGATCTCTAACAAGAACCAGGAGAACTGAGCCCCTCACTCCGGTTCTGTTATGCAACACATAGATGGAACCAACTTTCTGATGATTGTAATTGAATATGCTCCAACTGTAGCCACATACAAAGCTGTCTCCCTCTGCCTTTGATTGTTCTCTTTGTTGCACTCTCATTTCTTTGCTCATTTTGGCGCTGAACACTTCAGAAAAAGGTAAAGCTGTGTGATTACGTGTTTGGTTTGTATACAAAATACAAAATAAAATAAAAAACTTTCCCTCCTAAAAGAGAAAAAAATATGACTTTGCCCATCTGTGTTACAGACATTTTATCTGGGGTGCTGTTTTCGACAAACATAAAATAGAGAAAATGAAAAGTATCAACAGATGTTCAGGGATTATACAGCATAACATGGACAATGTTATCTTGTAAGATATCTCAAATTAACAATGCTCCGATATTAGCCATATGCTGAAGTGAGATGTGATGGGGCAGTATTATTTCAGTAGCAAGAAGAATGATAATGTTCTCAACATTAAAACATTACTTTAACCATTAAAAGTGTAGCTATGTCTTTTGCTTTGTGCAAAATCAGAACTACAGAGGTTTTCTTAAACCTTTTAAATCCTCAATTTATACAAAACTTATGCAAGTCTGCGTAAGTATGCATTGGTAAAAACTGGGTATACAGTCCCCTCCAAAAGTACTGGAAGAGCTACGTTTGATTTGTTTGTGCTGTACATTGAAGACATTTTGGTTTAAGATCAAAAGATGGATAAGAAACAAAAGTTCAGAATTTCAGATTTTATTTAATTGTACTTACAAAGCAAGATACGTGAACAACTCATAACAGCACCTTTTGTATCAAATGAAAAATATTTTAATTAAGCAAAAGTATTGAGAGGTGCGTTTCTCGTAACCCAGGTGTGTCAGATTTGTTCAATCAATAAATAGATAGAAACATACACAGAAAACAACAACAGCTGATGACAAAAGCATATAGATTTCGAGAGTGAAGAAAAACCCCAAAGCAGGGTCCGCAGAGCAAGAGTGGCCACACCACAAGCTCTAAGACCCCTCATCAGCAGAAATGATCACAAAGCGAGGTTGAAATTTGCTCAAAAATACAATCATGAGCCAAAGAATAAAGTGAATAAAGTCTCATCGGTATGAGACTAAGAGACCAAAGTGATGGAAAAGCAAACTCATACCAATACAAACTCATCTGTATTGTCACGTCTTGGGCTGCACGGCTGCTTGTGGATCAGTCTCACAGATCTTTGTTGATGGTGTAAGTCATGATGGTGGCAGCAGAATGAATTCAGAGGCGCACACAAACATTTTGTCTGCAAATTTACAGAGAAATGCATCAAAACTCAGGAGCTTCATCATGCAGCGACACAATGATCCAAAACACTTAACTCAACAAAGGACATTTTATACTGACGAGATTTATTGACCAGACCTGAACCCAGCTGAACATGTTTTACACTTGCTGAAGATGAGTTTAAAGAAAGACTCCCCCCCCCCCCCCCCCCCCCCTACCCCCAAAAAAACCAAACAATAACTGAAGGAGGCTGCAGTAAAAGCAAAAGTGTATCAATGGAAGAAACCAACAATTTTAGTTATGTCAGTGACTCACAGGCCTGATGCAAACAACGGATTTATAACTAAATATTGAGATTTATTTACTTTTATACTTGTTACAGTAACAATCATCAAATAAAAGCTTGAAATTCTGTCTTAAATGTCTTCAGTGTACAGCAAAGTAAGTATGAATTAGCCTTGCTGTCTAATACTGTTGGAAGGGGACTGAATGCACAGAGATCTAATAGTGTTTTTAAACCCCAGGGCATCTTTTGCCTTCCCCATTCTTTCAGTCTGATGGGTGCCGATTTGAACCAGTATGCATGTGACTTTTGTATATGAAAAGTTGTTGTGGGAGGAGGTGAAGTGATGGGGCAGTCGTGTGTGTCAAGGCCTGATATGGGGCACGTGTGAGGGGTGTTAAATGTTTGGAACGGGCTGATAAGACGTGGCTATACGCTCCCCTGCGGTGGCAGGAAATGATGTTTTACAGCTCCCTCCCTGCCTATCTTACAGTGGGGGAAACTGTAATGCCACAGTCAGAAATCTCACTGTGTCTCATTCGCCACGACCACAGTGTCTCGCATACGCATGTGGGAAGTCACCGTCTGACTGTGCTGTCCTTCAAGGGTAGACTGAGGCTGATAATGTTTATTTCTTTTCTTTTTTTGGGGGGTGGGGGTGGGGTGGGGTGGGGTGTTCAAACAGTGTACTACTTGTTGCCAGAAGCACCAAACAATGAAAATGGGTGAATTTCAAGATACTTGGCTTTAAAAGTTCACAAGCACGACATTTAAGCAATCAGCAGCTTCCTTTAAAAATATATTAGATGCCAGAGAAGTTGTTTTTCATCTCATTCATTCTTTGACATAGATATGGTTTGAAAAAAAAAAATAAAAAATACCCCACAAAAATCTAATTACCTTGAATACAGGTTGCTCTGAAATTAAGCCATAAGTTGTATCAGCTTATTTGCATTAAAGAGCTTTTATGCAAATATGTCCAGCTGTCGTGTGGACTGCTGGGAAAGAAGGAGAGATGGTCACCACAACCTCAAACGCCTCCCCAACCCAACCCCCCCTCCTCTGGTACATTCTGAGGTGGAAATGAATATACAGGGCAAAGCTTAAACATATAAAAACATTAAAAGAACTTCAAAATTGAGTGGGAAGGCAGAAAACGATTGCTAAACGAGAAGAATAAGATCCACAGCAGGCACCAGCTCACCTGGCCCTGTTTGTGATTGGTCAGCGTGTTTGGCCGCTCTCACCGTCTACTCACCGACAACCTTGGGACTTTCCAGCACGCTGCCGACAGTGTGTTGTCCATTAGTGGCTGTGTGAGCACACGTTTGTCAGTTTGCAGTCATTGTCTCGTCTCTCTCAGCCTGTATATTCAGGAGGAGAGTCCTCCATCTTCTGACTTGTCAGCTTGCCTGTTCTGCACAGGCCGGCTGCTTGTATGTGATTGAAATCAGACTCTGGTTCATCCTGGTCCTTAGGGGAGCTTTTGGAGTGGATCTTGCTAATTTCCTCCAGGGCGCTGGCGAGAGAGTCAAGGTCAGCAGTGTCCTGGTGACGTGCCTCCCAAAGGCTCAGTAAGACTGCTGACGGACTCTGCTGCTTTGCAAAATAACCCAGGTTCCTGCAGAGGAGCACACAAACCTGGATTAATGAACAACGCAGGGACAAGTGTTAAGCTTTAGATATGTACTGTGTCTTCCTGATTATGCACTGGGGGGCCTGATGAGGGGGGGGGGGCTGAAGGGACAAGCTGAAAGACGTTGATTTTCCTGATTAGAAACTGTACAAAGCACACTTCCAGAAATGTTTGGATACTTTTTTTTTTCGAAACTTACATTAGATTGTAAATTGTAAATAGTCCAAAAACAACTATGAAAACAAATTTTTTTTTACACATTTTGAATTTGATGCCTGTGAATCATCTCGCATGTTGACGATATATATGACAGCACTCTGTCAGAGTTTAGGAACTGAGGACACCCACTGAGTTTTTCCAATTTTGCCTCCAAATGCAACAAATGTTTTCAGTGCGTGACAGGTCTTGACTGAAGGTAGTTCAATTAAGTGCCTGGTTTCTTTTCCTACTAAAACGTTGTAATATGTGCGGAATGTGCAGAAAAATATGTTGTCTAGATGGCAGCAAATATTGCTCCAAAACCTGAATATATATTCAAGGATTAATGGTGCTTCTACAGATGTGGGTTATGTACGCACTATGCATCAATACACCTCACAGCATCACACATGCTGTTTTTTGAACAAGTCAGATGGTCCCCTTCTCTTTGGGAGGACACAGCATCCATAATTTACAAAAAAAACTTGTCAGACCACAGGATACTTTTCCACTTCACCAGTCCATTGTAGGGGAGCTCGCGCTCAGAAAAGGCGGACACATTTCTGGATCTTTTGGTTACGGTTGTTTCCCCGCTAGCGTTTTAACTTTTTAAATTTGTAGATGCAGAGACAAACTGTGTTCACTGACGATGGTTTTTTTTCAGAGGTTTTCCTGAACCCATGCATTGATTTCCACTACAAAATCATGTCAGTTTTTAATGCAGAGCTGCCTGAGGGCCTGAAGATCATAACCTTTAAATATTGGTTTCTGATCTAGTCTCTTGCCTAATACTCGAGATTCTTTTACATTTAGAAATGGTATCCTCAAAGCATTGAACACTCACTCGTGATACTAACTTCAATGTCCCACCAGGTTTGTTTTTTGGTTTTTTTTAGAATTACGCAGCTTTTTCAGTCTTTTGTTGCATTTGTTCTGTTGTCTTTTAAATTCAAACAGGTTAGAATTTAACCAACTAAATTAAACTGTGAATGTGTAACTTGGAATGGCTTTAATTTCCTCTGACAGAGGAAAGCGTGTGATTTATTATACAAACCTTAAAAGATAAGTTGTATGTTGTTCTACATTTGAAAAATCTGTCAGACCATTGTTCATAAAAGATTTTTTTACATCCTACGTTGTCTGTGACACTGAGCTTCAAGCTCATCAGTTCAAACTGATCACTAAAACATCAACAGATTGTGTGATGACAACCATGGGTCCCGTGCACAGTGCTTCCAAAGAGATTCGCTTAGCTGTAAATACCACAAAGTATATCAAGGGGAACCTTATAATAACACAACAGATAAAATATTAATTCAAATTTTCATTTATTTACTGTAGAAAAATACCCAACTTTACATATTTGTGTGTGGAAAAGTGCATGGATCTTTAGGATCATCAATTCAAACTATGAGAGCTATTAATGCTCACAAGGCTGAAGAGGGTTACAAAAAAACCTTCTAAAGAATAGGACTCCACTCCACAGCTGTTGAGCAGATTGTGTACAAATGGAAAACATTCAACCCCACTGTTACCAAGCCACAGCAGATCCCACCACAGTGTGAACTGGCCAGGGAGGCTGAGAGGAACCCCAAGACAATGTTTAGGAAACTAAGGGCCTCTTTTGCAGTGGTCTGCAGTGGTTTGCACGATAGTCTTAGTAGAACTTTTTGGCTTGAATAAGAAGCCAACAACCAAACTCGGCATTCAGCATCCATCCGGGAACTGAAGCTCACGAGGCGGAGGACCGTGCAGCAAGAAGACAACCCTAAACACATAAGTAGTTCTAGCAAAGAATAGGTGAAGTAGTAGAAATATAATGTTTCGGAGTTACCAAGTCAAATCGGTGTCCTGAAATGCTATAAAAGGACTCGAAGCAGCAAACATAATGTTTTTTCTACCTTCAGGATGAACATGACAAGCCCCAAAATAGGACAGGAGATATACGGAACAAGTGCATGCTGTTTGAAATGAGGTGGCTGAATCACTTCTCTTGAGTCTGCTGATTTAGTCTGTTTTTATTACTTTTTAAGAACTGCAGGTAGAAAGTTTTGTTCTTCTGGTGAAGTGGATATTTGTTCTGTTGGTGGCTGAAGTTTTAGCATTTAAATTCTAAAATGACTTTGTGGTGACATCTATCTAAAATGGACACACACACACACACACACACACACACACACACACACACACACACACACACACACACACACACACACATAGGAGACACACTTTCAAAATAAAGGCCTTTTGATACCTTTTTCATTTTTGTAGCATCTAAATGGTAAAAAGAGTTTATCTACCTGGTTCTAACCTGGTTCTAATCCAGGTTCTAACATAGGCACAAATTTCTGATGTATTTTGCACATTCAAAATAAACATCTTTATTAAAGGTTTTTAATTACACCATTTTAAAATGACGTCTAGCTACAGTAAAAGGCCCAGGTTCTACCAGAAACACACATCGCTGACATACAGGAAACACTGTTTCAAAATAAAAGCATTTTGTTACTTGTTTCAATTTCCAGCATTTAAATAGTAAAAACACTTTGTGGTGAACTCTACCTTACCTTATATTAACATCTATTTAAATGTCTTCTTTTTTAATCTTGACTTCTTACTTATCAACTTTGTCAACTTTTTTGTTTGTTTTCTTTCTCTCCTTTTTATTGTTATTTGGTTTCTTTGTCCTTTTTTTCCGTATTTATCTCTCATCGTCTTCTGCATGTGTTCAACGTTTGCCTATTTGCCTCCAAGTTAGCAACTTCAAAGGAGCAAACTTGTCAACTTTCGGCAGCTTCTGAGTGATCGGCGTCTACCGGTCAGCTTAACAGCTCTCCCACATGATTTCCTCGGAAACGGCCTTTTCTTGTTGTACTGACTCGTCAGGCTGGACAAGCCAACACCTGGTGGATCGTTTTGGCATCTTAAAATTATCTTTAGTGTGATATGAGGCTTTACCCATGTCGACTTAACACAACTTTATTGTTCCTATTGGTGAAATTTGTTGTGCAACCAAGTAAAACATGCCACCTTATTATGTGTTGCAACTTGTTGTTTTCCACCATAGAAAGATTTCCAAACCAGGAAATGATGAAAAAGGTTTAAAAAAGACAATAATAGAGTTGAAAAATAAATAAATTAAATAAATTAAATTCATGAGTATCGTCTTTGGGCTTTGTTACAGATTGCTGTCAGTTTATTGTCGATGAGGCTACACAAATACCTTTAGTACTGAACCTGTTCAATGTGTTGTCAGCTAGTAATAGACTGACCAGGAATATTTGGCGTTCTCCTAAAATCCACACACACCTTTTTGTCTTTGTTCCATCAAAATTTAAAAAGCATTTTCACGCCAGTAAACAAAATCCTCCAGCACAGGACCATGAATAGAATCCCTCCCCTTTAGCAGGCTTACAATGATTGAATCATCAGAAAACGTCACAAAGTCTCTTTCAGCATGGTTGCTTTTAGTAACCTTGCATATGCAGACCATAAACTAACGTAAACTGAATTAAAGAACGGATATCAATGTTACATTTTAGTGCTAAATCAATATTAACAAACCTCAGTGAGTCCTTGGGTGCCCTTTACTTGATTATTAGGAAATCTTTTTATCAAGTGAACACAGATTGGATTAGTGCATAAACACCATTATCTACTTTCATGTTTGACTTGAATTGTAGGAATGTTAGAATATATAATTAAGAAACACATTAGGTAAGAATAATAATTGGCAACAGGTTAGTTTGGATTTCATTCTTATGTGCTGCCAAAGGTAAAGAACGGGGAGCTTGTTGCCATGCCAATACAGAACAATGCCTTTTCTGTATCATGTGGCAATAAGCCCAATTGGGGGCAGTGTTTCACTGTTGCTCCTTGGTGCTTTACAAAGAGAAATAACAACAAGCAACATAAAAGGTTGCAGCCATTGGTCACATCAGGCTCAGTTCAAAGCTGCCCCAACTTGGAGAGGAAAGCTTATCTGGATAATTTGAAATCTCAAAGGACTCTCAGATACCAGTGCCTCATGAATCATGCACTTAACAGGAGATTATAGCTGCCACAAGGTAAGAGAAGAAAAGAGAACAACTAGACTGTATCAATACTGCAGTAGTTTCTTGTCATATGTGCATATGTTTAGTAGATAAAAAAGGACAAGCAAATACACATCACATTCTGTCATTCTCACATTTGTGACATTTGTGAGAATGACAGAAATGTTACGGATGCATCTGATGCTGTGTGTGTTACACAAGGCCACATTATATTCCACATCATGTAACACAGTCATGTTCTGTACAGTAAAATGATGTCTGTACTGCTGACGGACAACATGGAGAATAAACAAGGCCCCAGTGAGGAGGTTAACAACACTCATTCTCATCAGCTGGTGTTCATGGCAGGGCCATTATAGAAACAAAACACCTCAGTGACGATGCTCATCCTACACTCACCGATCTAAGTGAAGCTTCTGGGCTAAGAGTCGCCAGTCCTTGCCCTTGGCGTTGGCAGTGTCGAAGGTGGCACAGATCCTCTGGCGGATGGACAGGGGGATTTTGAAGGCCTTGGGCCCCGTCTGGGACATGATGGTGCAGTCGGTCTGCATAAAAAATGGAACGGACTCCTTTTCAGTCTGGAGAAATGGAGCACAAAGCACACTATAATCAAACCGCAGGGACCAGGTAGGATTCACAAATGTCACATTGTGCTTGTTTTAACCAGTGTGGAGAGACAAAACGGTGTCTTCATTGCGGTTTGATTCAAAATTTAAAACACTGGTAAAACACAGAGTTATAAGAAATGAAAGCCTCCATCTTCTTAAAATATAAGCAACAGTCAGTCATGTATTTTTTGATGATCAAATGCTCAACATTGAGGACAAAAAAAGTGTACCATTGAATGTTTGGAGATTCCTTGTTTGGCTGAGAAATGGCTGCAGTCAATCAAAGCAATGCTAGCAGCATATAGTGCAGTGTGTTGACCCATCGCTTGGTGATAAACTAACTGAACTTCACTTGCAAGTCATGAAATCAGGGAGCATTACTTTTTATTCTATTTTCACACTACTGCTTGAAAAGTGGGGAAAAATCTAGTTTCTCATTTAAAAAGTCAGCTTGCATTATTGTTAGCTTGTCACAGTAAAAGGCCGCAGAGGCACTGGAGTGAACATTCAATACTTGAATCTATTTTAAGACTTTACTATGTGAAAGTTGTTCAAAATAAAATTCATTAACATCAACATTATCTTGTAGCACCATCCTGATGGAGGACTGTCCGCTAACTTGGAAATAAGCTCTAGGTGCCCACTACACACCCTTAATAATGAAAAATAATCACATTGTGTTAAAAATATGAGGCAGTGTGTAATGGAAATATGATAACACAGCTCTTTTAAATGTAATTGAAGTTAGCATTATACCTGCGTCTGACTGTAAAAGCCTCAGTATAAGTATTGTTGGTGGCCTTGAGGTAGGACAAGCACGTTTGAGACTGTTAGTGAAAAAGCAGTTGGGTAAAAATCAATGACTAACACTCTCCTCTGCCTTAACAACTACTGTCAAGGTGCTCTTGAGTGAGGACTTCTAACTCCTAACTGCTCCAGTGGAGCTGCTCAGCTGCTGACAGAAGACTGTTGTTATGGCGGGCAGCTCCCAGGTGTTGGCGCATGTGAATGTGAAGCAGGCTATTTGCTCAAACACGTGTATCCCTGGGCGAATAAAGGTTAAAAATGATATAGAGTAAACTTGGCAAACAGCTGGATCTCTGTTTGTTGTTTCTGTTTAGCATAACTCTGTGAAGAAAGAAACAAAGAGTGTCCTCCTGACTCTGGTAATACACACTGCAAGCTCAGGAGAGCTGGGCCTTGCTGTCAGTGGACACACTCTGGGAAGGTTACATAAAGGTTGAGTGAGAAAGCGAAGCGTGCTCCCTCCTCGCCTCCTGCAGCTGCTGCGCCTCACCTCAGCCACAGCCGTGTAGACCTGCAGAATCTGCTCGTGGCCTTTGACCTGGCGCACGCTGATTTTGCAGGAGAGCTGAGCGGTGGCAGGGCTGTATCTCTCCAAAGAGAAGGCACAGTGCAGGGGCTGCTGGTTGCTGTACCACACTTGGGGAAAGGAGAATTCCTGAGGAGGCAGAAGGAGAAGATGAAGAGGGACATCAGGCGTGCAGCAATGTTAACAAATGTTCTAAATGAGATGGCTCAGCTCCCTGTTCTACAATTTACATTTACATTTAAAGCCTATTATGGATTATAGACAGTACAAAGACAACATACCTAATGTTAAAACTGATAAATGTTGGTTTTTTTATATTGAATTTGATGCAAGCAACATATTTCACAAAAGTTGTTACGGGGCAACAGTAGACTGGAAAAATTGTGGGAGGCTAAAAAACATGGTGCAACATACCACAAGTAATGC
Source organism: Channa argus (assembly GCF_033026475.1). Classification (NCBI taxonomy): domain Eukaryota; kingdom Metazoa; phylum Chordata; class Actinopteri; order Anabantiformes; family Channidae; genus Channa; species Channa argus. Next base: position 24,391,682 of record NC_090207.1, read on the forward strand.
AATTAAAAGATTCTTTGAATCCAAAGAGATCTCTGTATGTAAGAGGCAAAACCAACAACCAATAATGATTGACTGCTCCCTTTTCCCATCAATCAGCACTGCTTTAAACGCAAATATGATGATAGACATGACACAGCCTCCTTTTCCGAGACTGAATTCATTTAAACTTGTTTTTTGGAAATCATGGATGCTGCATCTTCCACGCTAAATAGCAGAGGGACTATCTGACTTTTCAGGCACTATTAATCATTATCTTCAGGAATTTGTTGCGAAAGGATTAATGGAAGGATTAATGCTGAATGATATAATGTATACGGGTTTTGGATCAGCATTTGTTGCCATCAAAGGTCCAGCAGTAATTATTTCAACAAAAACAATGTCACATCCCTCACTGCACAGACTACAGCAGAATGGCTCAACAGTTACAGTTAAGAAGCCAGGTTGCTAAACTGACCCGACCTAAACATGCAGCATTATTTGGCAGAAAATACAGTACAAAATTATATAAATGAAATGAATGTATAAAAGACGTTATCGGAAAATAATGAAAATAATAACATTGGCCCAAAAAGTTTGCATCCACCTGATAAATAAATTAAAATTAACTATAATTAATTTTTTAACGACGTTCATTTGCACTAACTCAACGTAGATTAAATATTAGTTTAACGAAGAACAATTATTGTTTTACTTTTTGGACATTTCAAAATACAGGGTTGCAAACTTTTGCACCCAACTGCATAGATGTTGTACAGATGTCTATTGTTGTCTAAAGACTGTAAGGAATAAAACATATGTAGGAACACATGAATAGAGAATATATTACTAATTCACTTCCAGAGAATGGGCACATCTCCATTCGAAGCAAATGACCTTGACCTTTGCTCTACTGCGTTGCTGCCATGTCTGCACATTAAAAGTCACTTGTAAACGATTCTTAGTGAAGGCTACGACATTAAAAGACTCAGCCAGTGGGCCTACTGAAAATTTAACCCACTGATCCTAGTTGCCAAGTTCCCCTCACATCAGCACATAATGGAGTCAGGGATCAGTGGCAGAGGCAGGGGAGGGGTGATAGACATGGAAAGCTAAGATGCTCTTTAGCACTAAAAGTTTGACTAGATGTACGGCGCAACGCTCGGCTATTATTCTACACCTGCGACACCAAAGCAGGTTTGTGCTGCCTGGCTTCCGTCCCTCCCGAAGCGCTCATAAATAAGACTATGGAGGGAGATGGTGTCTTTGATACACCAAGGTCTCACCCTGCACTCAGGTCTTTAAGCAACAACAGCGTGCAGCGGGAACACAAGCTGCGCTGCTTAGTAAATGGCAGCAACAGGCATAAAAACTGAATTCACTGACTGTTGTGGTGCATTCGTTATAATAGCGTTTGCATCTTAATGCTCCAGCGAGCAAAACAAACACAAAGCTATTAATCTCAATTCACATCCACCTTTATAATTCTCATGACAGAAATGTGGGTGACAGTAGGATTCAGGCTAAAAAGCAGTTTGAAAGCACACGAACAGCCCAAACCAGATGGATGTTATGAGCTGAAAAGACATTATTTTCAGATTTGACTTATCTGCTTTATAGGAGCATATGTGACAACAAAGGGAACAAACATCACCACCTAACACTCTAAGAAGGATGTTTTCTGAGCCCGAGGAGGCGGCTGCTGTGTCACTCAGCATCTGACCCGATAAGCTGCAGTTTTGAATAAGCTTAACAGTTCCAACTAAACCAGATCCATCGTGGATGCTAATTTGGACCTGACTTTTCTTTGTCAAAGTGAGCACAGCTTTAGCTCCATTTGTTATTCTTTCTAATTTAACAAGAAGTTAAGATTTTCCACGTAGCTCCTGTGAACAGAGTTGGGAAAATCAACTTTTGATCTTCTACATTTTCAACAATACTGTCTCATTGTTTTAGCAAATTACTGCTGTACTTTTTTTTTTTTTAGAACTTTATAACACAATCTACAGTGTGGGTTTGTTTGTTGAATACAGTACAAATAAAATAGTCAACAATTAAATGCAATGGGAGAAGGATGACATTGAATGTAACATAACTACAGAAAACAAGGGCGTAAACACTGGACATTTTAGTAGAAAACATAAATAAAGTATTACATACATATTAATCCATCTACCTTAGCTGCAGAAAACTGAATGGGGCAGCGTCAGATTTGAGACATTCCCCATATTTAACCTTATATATAATAACTGGGCTTTGTGGACGAAAAATTTGTGCTTTTAAAAAGATTCTTTGTACAGCACATGTACACAATTACAGTATAAATACAGAAAAACATCTAAGAAAAAAGTATGTCTGTATGTTTTTTCTGCTTAATTTAAGCAAAAAAAAAAAAAAAAAAACTGTGCCAAATCATAATGCGGACAACGATCCGCTGTGGCAACCCTGAACTCAAAGGATAAGCCAAAAGGACAAAAAATTATTATGTTAATAAAATTCTAATTCTTTTTAACATTTAAAAATAAGGGGATGCAAACTCTTGCACCCAACTGTACAAAGAGTGTAGACTTTACATAAACAAGATGGCAGATTTGCTGAATGTTCTTCTACAAACAATAGTTTTCACCAACCTTAAACACAGCGTGTTTCAGCTCCGTACAAGGTTTTATTATACGTTATACGTTTTTCCCGATTCTATGTAAAATATATTTAAAATAATTATGGGATTGCATCGTAACAGCAAGTTTGTAAAAAATATCACGCAAATCTTATGACCTAACCTATAATTTCATAAACGTAATAAAATCACAGACGCCGACTTGATAGGTTATTACAGAATAAGAAGAATCTAGATCTAGACAGAATCTAGATCTTACAAAAATTATTATTTTACTGGATATTATGTTATTCATAATCACTTCATTAAAGAAAAAGCTTCTAATTGTTGTCAAAAGAGCTCATATACAGCTTCTTTATTGTGAAAAATGTTGTGCACTGCATAGATAGACGTAAGCTGAAGTCAACCAGGATAATGTGGAAATTAAATATTAAAAATTCTTCTTTCACTCTCATTTTTACTGAAAAGTTTGTAATTGTTTTAAAATGAAATGACGGATATAGGTGAGCACAAGAAAAGTCAACAGAGATAATGAGCAAATGATTATTGTTGTTATGTAATATTTTTGTAATTTATTCTTCAGGGCGGGCTGTTCACTGTTCATTAAGGATAGGTTAGGATTTATAAACGGGTCCTGAGATGGCATGAAATTAAAATAAAAATCAATTTACATAAATTCTGAGATACAAATTGATAAACAATACAACTGGCTTGTTTGAGGTCTGGTAGAAAATGTTAAAAATGAGTACTTTCATCTAGAGAGTCTCATCTAACACAAAAGACGCAGAAACACATCCCATCTCTCCTCACATCATCTGACTGACATGCAAACCCCAAGAGAAACGCCACAGTATTTACTTCTAAGTGTCAAAAAATGGATGTAACAAATTAGCAATTAAGTATCTACGTTCTTACTGAATGGAGTTGATAGTTACTTCCATGGTTCGTGGTTACCTGACATGTGGTAAAGGGTTTGATGCTCCACAGGAACTGTGGAACATCCTGGATGGACACCTGCAGGCTGAAGGTGTTTGCACGAAAAGGCAACATCTTTGGCTCCTCGAGGAGCTGACCCCCTCTGGTCTTCTCTGCAGCCACCACTCCCTGAAGAGAACGGGAAAGGAAGCCGGAAGAAGGGATGTAATGGAAGGAAAAGGACGAGGTGAAACAGAGAGGTAAACCAAGGGTTTGGGAAAGAGAGGAATGAGATGAATGTGAGGGAAAATTGAGAATCCAACAATCCTCTGCTGTCCTTTTGAAGCTTCACTACTATCAGCACAAACACCTGTTGCTAATCCTTTCCTCTGTCACATCCTCTAATTGACTCATCACAAATGTTAACACAGAAACAGGATGCCAAGACGTGACGTCAGGTCCCCGCTAAACAAACCCTACAAACTCGTGCTCTCACATTAGCAGCGCATTTGCAGCCTCAACATGACAGATTGAAGCCTGGATTTAATGTCAGGGAAATGCGCGTGTTGAAAAGGGGAAATGGGGGGAGCGGAGGGGTGCAAACGTCCATCTCCCAAATTGAATCTGTGATGATGAAAGAGCACTTTGATTTCTGCTTGCAGGCATTCATCTGTCATCATTGTTCAGCGTCCTGGTGGGAAAGGTTCGGTGTCTGGCCGTCTCCGCCGCAAAGGGAGAAGACAGGGGGACAGAGCTGTGACTAATGCCAGGTCATTCTGATCGATTCTGATTTAGTGTGTGTGCAAGCAGGAGCTTACATCTGTGTGTGTGTGTGTGTGTGGGTGTGTGTGCACTCTTCAGCATATGTAAAAAAAAAGTGCTTGGGGGCTTATTGCATTTTCTCATTACTGTGGGTGTGAAAACAATGGTTGGTAATATACAGATAAAAGACATATAGGAAAAATAAACGTGGCAATTCAAGACACCAAGCAAACAGCAAACACTGTTTGGGTTTCCTGTAAAACATGAACCATACCTAGCTTAGACATGTGATAATGTTCCCCAACCTGAACACATTTGAATACCGTCAGGATGCTTTCGTGGTTCTATAGACGCTGACTGTTCCTGATCTGTTGTTTGACACATCACACACATGATTGATGCGTCTCAGATCGTGTTTTGCAGCTGAGGGACTGTTACAATGTCAACCAAGAATGAGAAATCCAGCCAGGAGTTTCAAAGTGGTAGAAGGAATTTTTGACATCCACCGTTCAAGAGACGAGCTCATTTTCTGCGCAGACAATAAAAGACGGCTGGAACTGAAAGTACAAAAGATGTGAAATTGCGAGAGTCAAAGAGTCAAACGCTGTGTGCATAAAAGCATAAGGAGAGAAGTTAACTATTATTTCCAGGGGTCATTTCAAGCAAAAGCCCTATTGCAGCACTATTGGTGCCAGTGGTGAGAGGTGGATTGGAAATACAAATCATTTAGACTTGGGCTCGTCCACCAAAAATCCTATGGAGACACATAATTGGTGGAAGGAGATGAGGGCCACAATGAACCAGTGTTGTGCTGATCAACACAAATTTCTCTTGCTTTCTCTTTTTTCTGTCTCTCAAAAGTTGACATTTTTTACCACACTAAGCACGACACCTAATTTGTGAAGTTTTGGGTTCCAGTTTTGCCATTGCCAGTGCAACTAAGTGACTTAGTTAAGGATTTAGGTGTTTAAAGAGCAGAGGAAGTTTTGATAGTTCTTAAAAAAAAGAGGGACACTAATTTCATCATATTCGTGCTTTTGCACCGCAGGGACTGAGAACAATCGAATTTCCTAGAAAGCTGGAGGACTTTTTATAGGTCCCATTTCACTGTAGGTACCTCTGACTTGTTAGCGTATTTGCAATCCATGTGTTTTTTGTACTATAAAGGAAAAAAAAGCATTTCACAGAATGTCATAAGTAGTATATTTTTTAAAGAAATATTTTTTAAAACTGATCTTGTAAATAGCTGTTGTTAAAGCCCTCAAATGATTCAGACTCACTGAAGAGCACTGGCAGTGGGCAGAGATATTCACCCCTTACAGGTTTAAACTCCTGACCAGTCAGACAATTTTAATGGTTTCTGCAAGTTTAGTGAATTTAAAGCATTTTCATTCATTGTATTTTCACGACAACTACTTGAAGTGCTGGGCAGAGTGTGGCAGAACATAGCAGAGCAGGGAGAGGGAGGGCTGGGCACAACACACTGGACTGATTTCATGTTAAAGCTGCATCACTCGCATTATGTAACTTTTACATAAAGTACCAACACAACTTCATAGAGAAAAAAATGCCATAACAAATGAAAGCATTGACTACGCTCGAAAATACGAGCGGCAAATATATTTCACTTGTGCTAGTAGCAAAAGTACTATAGATTGAGTATTTTCACGAGAATGTGCTTCGGTACCAAACATGCATGACCACTGTGGTTAATAACTTAATATACTGCCCTGTATGATCATTTATCAGATTGTTGATATTAATGCATAGTTACACAAGTAGCCATCATTTACATGTTGTAGCTAGTGAAGGTTCAGCTGCTTTAAACTGTGTTTATAAACCCCATGGTTCCCAACATGGTGCATCCAAGGGGTTGTCAGGTCATCAGATTAGAAAGAAAACAAGAGCCTTTACATTATTTCTATGCATTATGCATTATGGCACCTCAAGTTAGTTTGGAAAATATTTATAATGATTTTTTGAAGGACAGTACACATTTCACACACATATTTCCAAGTTTAGTACTTTAGTAAATGTACTTCCAACCTCTGGTCATTCATAATCACTGACTGATCTTCATTTAAAAAGAATTTATTCTTCATATACTGATGGTAGAATTCAGGACTTTGTAGAAAAAAAATCTTTCACCATGTCAAAGGCTGGAGGATGAGGTCGACCGTATTTTCAGGTACTGCAGTATTTGCAGCAGAAGGTAACATCTGTCAGCAGAGCACTAATGTAAATGGTACTTTCATTAGAGAAACTTTGTGTTCAGTGTCTTTTCCATATGCCCTGACCTACTACTCTTCTGCGCATTCCTAAGCAAAAACACTTCTCCCGTCTTTGTTGTCACAACTGACGCAAATGTTCTGCTCATTTTTAGTGATTGTAAGACTGTGTGCAGACGAGATTACATCCTAGAATCCATCAATCTGTATTAAAATCAGCAAAGTTGTCTTGCTCAAGAGGTGTATTTAATCTAGAAAGCAGCATGGTGTAGTATCACACAAGATATGAGAGCCCTGCCAATCATAACCTTTCCTTGCTCTAAGAAAATAGAGTGTTTGTGTTACATCAAGCTTCCTGTTGATGCACAACCTCGTCTGTGATTGACTTTTTGCCAGAGCTTGGAAAACACACAGTAGAGACGTGGAACTAACAGACAGGAGCCCAAGGGATACGCAAAAGTCTGGCATCTGCTCGGCAGACTGGGAATTCATAAACCAAATCCAGAATACATTGTAAAGCCAGCTGCCGCTGACGGCTGCAGCATGACAGAAAGGCGGTCGGGAGGCAGAGTCAGTCACGAGGCTCGGCGTGTTCTGCTCAACACGGCTCAGCTCCTCTGTTATACTAGTCTCTCCGGGGAGGACGGGAAGCTTGATTTCCCCGATGTTTGCTGACGAGAGCTCGATGTTTTAAAACCCTATAGGTCGCCGAAGGATAATCAAGTCAAACAAGATAAGAAAAAGAATGATTGGTTAACATTTGAACGGTGATTACAATAGGGCAGCCTTTGTCTCAGTCTATTAAAACTACAGTGAGGGAGAATCTGTCAAGCTGACTCCCCACTATCAGCCCTGCAACACTGTTTCACACTGGTAATGAATCTGCAATCACAGATAGAGAGCACATGTTGAGGTCTGTGCTGCTTCAGAGAAACTCAGGGAAAAAAAAAGAGAAAAGATGTTCAGTTTGAATCTAGGCCACTGCTGACAATATGTACTTCGAACGTCCAACTTACGATTTCTAATGTCTTTCCTAATAGAGTAGAAACCTCCTAAATGAAACCAGGCACCCCTCACATTTTTGTGAAGGGGCCAGAAAGTGGTGATGGATAGCTCTCCCGCTCTCTCTCTCTCTCTCTCTCTCTCTCTCTCTCTCTCTCAAAAAGGACGGGAACCAAACCCCAATGTCAGTGACAATAATGAGGCACTTACCATCCAACCAGTAGATCCAGGCAAGGATGATAAAACCTATATTTTCTCAGCTACCTGTTGCCGTGAGTGGGATTTCATTGGTGGTACACCACAGACAAAAAAATTGAACCTTACTGCTGATAATTTACATAGCTCATTTTGAACGGTTTGCCTTGGAGCTATTTGCAATAATGAGTGCCTTTAAAAACATTTGGCTGCTGTAGATTATCCAGATGGACCATACTTACACAAATATACCACATGTTGCAGTTGATGTTTTTAAATGTAAATTTTGTTGCTTGGAGCACTACAAATGCAGAACACAATGTGAAGCAAACACGATGCTATTCACTTTCTCCATTTATTTACATAATATTTCTTTTACCTTTGACTTTCTTTTATTCACTTTTTATGTTTTATTCATCGTTGTTTTTATCTGTTTTATCCATATCTTTCCTTGATTATAATTTTTTAACATTTATTTTTATCTTTTATCTTTTATGTGCATTGTCCTATAGTCTCATAATCTTATGTCTTATTGCCCTCGTTTCGTGTGCATTGTTGTCACTTTGAATAAAGTTTTGATTGATTTGACGGACTGATCATGCTGCGATCAACTGTTAAGAGACAAAGTTGTTGTTAAACGAGCCAATTTCTGTGAAAGTCTTTGCTTGTTTTCAGGTTCGTTGTCAGCTTCATTGACAGCTGAAAAGACCTGCTGCTGGACATGTTCGTCGTTTTAACCAGAAAGTGACGTGTCAGGTACTTGATAAAAACCACGAGCTGCTACCTACATTTGAAAATGGAAAAAGGAAATACAGTAATGATCAGTCTAAACTGTCACATTTGACTTCACTGACGAGATGTTCATTCTTCACCAACGTAGGTTCTCCTCTTCAGATCAGGACTTACAAGCGCCATTCAAATGTGACATATTATTTGCCCATTTACATATCCAGACACAGAAATTAGCTTTCATTTGGAATTGTGTTTCTGGATACCTGACCAACATTCGTTCTTCTTTGCTTTGACTTGGTCTGAGGGATTTGACTCTGTCTTTAGCTGGTGAGCACTTGACTGTCGCCACCAGCTAGTTGCTAAAATGTATCCTGGTATATAGAGTATACAATGCATTTCTCAGAGCTTTTTCCCCCCGGAAACTTCTTCCTGTTGTTGGAAATAAAGCTACTGTGAGGCATGAGAATGAAACAAACTGTTGCAGGTTGGGAATCCAAAAGAAGTAGTCATAAGAACTTAAAGTACTTAGGAACTTAGGGAAAGTACAGAGTACAACGTGCAATTTAAAATATGCAGTAATAGTTCATACAACAATATTGACCAGTGCAGCTTTAAACCTGCAAATATTTTATCATTAGATCAGTTTACATTTTATAAATGCCATGAGAAGAGCTTTGTTGTGCATGGGTGCTTTAAAAATAAAATAGATTTTCATAGCATTACACAGAGCTAAACAAACCAGCAGCTATGAAGTCATTTTCAGAATAAACACAACGAATTCAAGCACAAAGTGAGTAAATCAAATCATCCATCTTGCACATCTGACCACTTAAACAAGGGAAGATTTTTAAAGTATTGGGGGATGTAGACTACACAAGTGCACATTCCACCTCAGCAGCCATTTTTAAAAACTCCAGACTACCATTAAATTAGCTTTGCCCATGTGAATCACTTCATAGCAGCTGACTCGGCTGAGCCAAAGTAGTGTGTTCCCTAATGACTGTGTCCTCTTAAGGATAAAAAAAATAAAACAGTGGAAAACAAATGCATAAGTGCTGCTGGGAATAATCGTGACTCCCAATCTGTTAGATTAAACAAGCGGACAAAATGTAAGATAAGCACCTAAGCCACTGTCCTTGCTCACCTGAAAGGCGTGTGGTGTGTCATCCACACAGTACACCCGCAGACTGTAGTTTATGGAGCCGCCTTCCATGCTCCCAAACACGGCCAGCTTCAGCCTCTTGACGGCAGCCTGCGTCAAGGGCTCACCCACCAGCGCGTATGAGCCTGGCTGGTCCAGCAGCAGGTGGCAGCTTGTCAAGTCCATCAGGCAGTAACAGGAAGTGGAGTCCTCGTCCACCAACATGACTTCCTTTGATGAAGAACAGAGGAGGGGCCGCGTGATAACAGGTGACACAGTGCCACATAACTTTCAGTTACAACATACACATAAAGTAGAACATTAGTATGTTTTAAAGAAAACTACAGGATTAGGTACAAAAAACTAATTAGTACTGTCCTTCAAAAATCCTTCTGTTATCTCACATCTTACTAGTCACTACATCATGTAACATGCTTTCAAGCACTGTTATTTTTCAATATTTTATGGAAATCCATGAACTACAGTCACATCTGTGCATATTTAGACAGGGAGACAATTTCCACAATTTGTGCCCTGTAGACCATTGATTGATTTATAACGTGCTTCAAGTGTAAACCTTTAATTCAGTCGTTTAGTCCGTTTTACTCATATAACTCCAATTTTAGGAGCTGAAAAATATATGGACAATTGGCAGCTCAGCTTTTCTCTTCTGATTAGTTAAGAGCTACTAGTGAAACAAGCCATCAGTAGGGCCATGACATGTGAAGCCAAACATGGGTCACCATTGATAACTGGCTATATAGTAAATCAATGAATGAGAAAAGAAACCAAAGTCACAAAAGCAAGTCAAGAGGCTACACACAGAAGGCTCTTCTGATTTTTTTCTAATATGCAAATATTTATATGATAGGGCTGTCTGGAATGAAGAAACAGAAACAGGGTGGGGTGACACATTTGACCTCCAGATAGTGTCAGGAGAAATCAGCCTTGGACATTGTCCAGAGTTGCATTTAACTCACATAACACACATCAGGAAATTGTCCAATCGTAGCTTTTAATTCTGCCAACAATTTAGGACAGAGCAGTGTGCTGCATGCACATAATATGCACGTTGTACTAGGGAGCTTGCAGGATAAAGTATACAGCATCTACGCTGTACGTGACACATGCAGCCCCTACGTACAAAGTTAGGAGAATTTAAAGATTTCAGTGCATGTGTGAAAGGGGTTTTTGAAAAATTTATACAAATTATTTGGCTTTACGATGTGTTCAGGTGCCTCTTTTTGGCTCAGATGAAGGTGACCAAAACGGCCAATGTCTTTAATGTCAGCTTGAGTGGTCTCTGGCCTCAGGCTGAAAAACCCAAACAAATCTATTAGGGGGCACAAAATCATCATGTGAGCTCCGGAAGAGCACGGACAACAATTGTGGTAGATGACAGAAGAATTCTTCCCCTGCTGAAGAAAACCCCCTTTAGAACAGTTAGCAAGGTGAAGAACATCAACTAGGAAATAAACAAATCTGTGTCCAAGAACAATAAAAATAAGACCATAGCAAAAACCATTAGCTGTTACTAATTAGCAGTAAGTAAACATCAGTTAAACACTTTTGGGTTTAAACAAAAGTGTCACAGTCTACAGGACTCTGCAATCAGTGGCATCAAGTCAAAAGTGTGAGAGTTCTTTTTACATGGGTTAATCCAAAAATGCAATAAATAGGATTATTCATATTCATCACGAATGCCTTGAACCTTTGAAATCCATTCTTGCTGACATTCATCACTGCTATGCATGTTCTGACGGAAACCTTTCATATTCTAAGTTTTCATTTTTTAAACCGTACCACTGCGTGCAAAGCCCTCGTCTGTGATACCCAGCACAGCACACAGTTTGCAGCTCAAGTCTGTTGTAGAAGTAAATATTCATGCCCAGAGCCGCATAGATATCATGACTAGAAAACCGAGCAAATGAACTTCTGCATAAAATAGAATGTATTATAGATTGAGTTCTGGTACACTGCCGTTGAAAAATGATGTAGGTAACATAACCGAGGTTTAAATCACAAAGCAAAAACCCACACAGGTTGTAAGCAGTCTCCAGAGAACATAGAAAAGCATTTCCTACATGAGTTATGGTGTTGGTACACAGCGGAACACAAAATAGTCATTATGAACCTTAGGAAGTATTTTATTTATGAGACGGTAACAGCAGCTGGGAAGCACTTCATTCTAACTGAAATGGAGCAGCCTTTTATGTCCTGTCCTTCATTTCCTTCTTTGTTTCTAAACTGAAGTTGAACGGAAGACATTATCACAAACCCAGCAGGAAGTGGGAGCTCTATAATAGCAATGAGAAGTAATTACAACATCCAACTTTCCATCTGTGTTTCTGCAACAAATGGATCAACCAGTACGAACGCTGTTTCAGGTACTTTCTGCAACCATGAATAATGTGTCACCAGTGCCAGTGAAGACTCCCAATCCTACTTCGAGGGAAATATACGTGGACAAAAACTGCCAATGCACTTACTACTATGGGTTTTCTTTAACCTGCACGAGAAGGAAAAGGATTTTGCTGCATTTGTAACTCACCTAATCCACTTTCAAACATCTTCCCCTTTGATTATCCAATCTTGCAATATTACAGCACAGTAACCCCCATGCAACCCTCATCTAAATGAGCAAATACAATCCATGAAATACATGTGATTATACAATTGAATGAAGAGCTGGGTGAACAAGTAGTATGCTAAAATACAGCCTGTGGAGCAATATTTATTTCCTCCCAAATAATCACAAATTAACTAAGATTGCTGCAATCAAAAGTCACATTACCCACAGTCATAATGGCCTGCAGAGACAGCTAGCCTCCACATGTTCCCTCATTGCTGGGTTATTTTATAACTAGGGCTGCTACATAACGTTGTAATACAGTTGTTTGCTCCCTATATATTTTTTTGTTGTCATAAAAATCCAAACCAGTGATGAATAGATCCTAAAAGCAAGGGTTACTTTAGTAGTTAACGCTTGGAAAAGTATATTCCTCTTTAGATTACAAACTTCCACAGCTAAAACAAAAGTCCTCCCAAAATGTACAGGTTCCTATTCTTTGAATCGCGTTTGCTACAAAGTGTATTGCCCAGCTGTTAAAAGCAATTAAACCAATACAAACCTATTAAAATCGATAGTAGCTTGGTATTTTGCAAAAGTAACTTACAAATATCAGAGGTTAGTTTGGCTGTAAAACGTATCTGTTTGCAAAGTATCTATAGATGTGCAGATGACCGTCACTTTTACATTGATCTGGCAGCACATAATTTCTCGAATCCCAACCGGGCAGCTGGGACCTTTCTGTGTGGAGTTTGCATGTTCTGCCTGTACTCTAGTTTCCTCCCACTGCGAAAACACACACAGTTAGGACATGCAGGCAACTCTAAACTGGCTGTAGGTGTAAATGTGGGTGAAATTGGTCGTCTGTCTGTGTACATCTCTCTGTGTCTCCTAAGAAACACTGGCAATCCGTCCCTGACATTTGCCCAATGACAACTTGAACAGGGTTCAGTGTCCTTGAGACCCTAAGGAGACACACCAAGCCAATGGTCGGCAATCGGCCAGGGTCGGGACATTGGTGAGTGTTTGTTGGCCTTGTCTTTTGTGTAGTGTCCTGCACTTTAGACACTAGACGCCCCCCTATCTATGGCTTAAAAAAAAACTTTATAACTTTCTACCTGAGCAAGTTCTGGTGAAGTCAAGTTTACCTCAGGACATCCGCCTACTGTAGAGCTTGAACATGGGAGTTTACTTTGCTCACTCAAGAGTTGCTGATTGGGTCTATAAAAATTTAAAGAAGCGGAAAAGAAGTGGCACAGCATTTCTGAACGCCTTCAGACAAGCATTCTCTGTCACCTGGGCAACCACAGCGTGGAGAGGCCCTTGGTCTCTCTCAGTGTCCGTGCAGACAGGATGTGTAGGCAGAGTTTGGCAGCCTGTTTTCTTGCCGGATAACCACAACCAAATGTAATAATTGGCCACGGTGTGATTTTGACAAGGACTGAGACAAACTTTGTGACTGGATTTAAGGGAGGCACTTCTGTTACTTAAAGTAAAAGCGAATCTTAGCTTGTTATACAACTACAAAAATTTCAAAAAGAACTGGCGTTTAAAAATCCCAAGGTAGTGAGCTAAGACAACTTGAAGGACTGCAAAGTTACAAAAAAGGAAAATTAATTAGAATTAGACAAAGGCAACGGGGTAAGTCCTAAACTGATGTTTAGATGACTCAGGTAATACTTTGAAGGAGAATGATGAAATACTTTTGCACCCTTGGATTTAGTTTCCTTGACTAGAAGACAAATGATTTGCACGTGCAATAGGTGGATTTTGTAGTCATTGTTTACTTAGGAAGTTAAATCAGTAATCATCAAAATGTAATGAGCTAAAATCATCTGATGACATTAAACCAACAAGTAAACATGTGTATTCACACAGAAGCGTGTGTGTAATTACTGTATACTGAGGGTTTATGTAATAATAAGGGTAATGATAAGTACCTTACCCTTAGAAGTCGAAATCACTTGTTAGAGATCAACAGTCAAGAGCACAGCCTGCATAATATCGTGTAATATAAAATGAGATATTAAGTATAAATCTCAAAGTAGCAGCATCTAAACTAGTACAAAGGTCAAATTAGTCAAATGCAGGGTGCACGGATATAATAAGCATCATTACCATTTGTAACCTGCCTTTCGCAGCCAATTACAACCTGAACAGGCTCCAGCCCCACACAACCCTGAAAACTGCTTAAAAATAATGGACGGGCGTAAGGATGGATCGTACCATGGCTTCAGACATTAACCCATTTATGAGACAACCTAGATCAGATTTTAACAAGACTTGGATCAAATATCATGAAATCACTTATGGGAAATTTATTATTCAGGAAACTAGTAACATTAGTTTGCACAGAGGTTGGACATGTACCAAAAATACACCTTGAGTTGAGGCTATAGTTTGGTTCTCGTTGCATCATCCTGGAACGAGAGCTAAATGCTAATAAGGGACCACAGAGTGGTGCTCTTCCGGTGTCCATGTCCACTTCGTGTCACAAGAAAACTAAGATTTTGTTCATTTTGAAGTTTAAGAAAGAAGAATCTGTCTGCAGCCTGTGTGTGCTACACCTTCATGTCTGGGTACAAGGGTACAAAAACATTGTACATTTATAAAAAACATTTATATTTTATAAAAGGCTGCTCAATTTACTTTTCTGATTTACTGGTATGTGTTATATAATTAATGGACTGTTTGACTTTAGTGTTTTTTTTTCCTGCTGTAGGAACTACACACTCCTCTTTGTAACTATAAGACCTCAGCAGATTTTTAGTAATAAAGTGTGTTAGTGGACAGCACGGTGGTGGAGTGGTTAGTGCCGCCTCACAGCTATAAGGTCCCCAGTTCAATTCCTGCATGTTTTCCCTGTGCTAGTGTGGGTTTTTTCAGGTCCTCCGGTTTCCTCCCACACTCAAACAAGATATGGATGCTGGATGACATGGAGGTTAAATGGTGACTGGCGACCTGTCCAGGTTGTGCTCTGCCTCTCGCCCAATGACAGCTGGGGCTGGGATAGGTTCCAAACACTGGGACACTGAATAGGATAAGGGGCTAAGATAATGAATTGATAATTTATGTAATGTATTTAAAGATTTTGTTGAATTGTACTACTGCACAAATAAAAAGTTGATAACCCAAAAGATAAAAATGTGTCAGGCTTTGGGATTCCTGCATTTTGCACTTATGCTTTCTGCATCCTCTTGAGCACGGCCTACTTCACTGCAGTATAGCACTGAATAATATGCTGCAGCAGAGAGTGCTGAGGAGTCTTCAGTGGGTAGTGTGTATTTTAATGACAGCTGAAATCAGAGCATTTTAATGGCACCGTGCTTTTGCAGGTATTATGCATTCTCCAAACCCTCCTCCCTCTCTCTCTCTCTCTCTCTCTCGTCAGGTTAGACCTCAGTGGTAAGTCATTATTTCTATACAAGAAGCTCTGAGCTTCTCTGTGCCCTTTTAATATTAGAGTAAAATCTCAAAGTGACAAGAATGTTGTATTCATTCTTATTCCCTCTGGTCTCCTTTCCTGCCCGATTCGCAACACTTGCACATCTTGAGAAATTGCCCTCTTAAACTGAAAAAAAAAAAGTCACACAATTGCAAGCTTAGAATAGTTATAAAAAGCAAAAAGAGGTAAACATGAGCCTGAACAGAAACGGGAGGGAAAAGCAAAACACAGTTTCAGAAAGTGGTGACACCGCAGTGCTGGCAGAGGAGCTCTTTGCAACATTATTCTCTGACTGACTGACCTGAACAAATTCGACACGGTTTCTGACTTGCAGAAGCAACAGGTCTCGCACCGAGCTTAAACAAATGGAAAGCAACAA
The DNA here is from genome assembly GCF_033026475.1 of Channa argus. Classification (NCBI taxonomy): domain Eukaryota; kingdom Metazoa; phylum Chordata; class Actinopteri; order Anabantiformes; family Channidae; genus Channa; species Channa argus. Next base: position 24,407,643 of record NC_090207.1, read on the forward strand.
ATAGGGTAAGCAAGGAAAACCTGTTGCTTCCACTTTATGCAGTATGAAAACAGAAAAAGATTCATCAGCCTCATGTGATTCATGTACAGAGACCACCAAACTTTGGATAAACCGTGGTAATCTGTGCTTGGTCAGATGATGTATGCAGATGACATGGCGATATTTGTTTAAATACCTACAATTCACCTGTTAAATTCCAAAAATTTTAATATATTGTACTTATACTGTGAATTCCAAGACACTGCTCGTGCAGTGAGTCTTTTTCCGCTTTTTTTGTTTTTGTGCCCGCTGCATGTGGCCTTGCACTCGCAGATACCTGGATCACAGTTTTAACATTATCGAGGATTTTCGTCTTTCTGCAGTTTTTGCACTTTGTGGTGTTTATCAGAGCAAACGGACACAAGTATTGCCTGCGGCCGGCGCGTCAAATCCTCCAGAGACCTTCTGCTACAGCTTAACTACTTCCACCAGACCTTCAATACAGCTACTTGCTTCAAAAGCACTCTCCTAACCAAGAGGAATCTTCCCACAAGAGACAGAAGAAAACTCCAAGGGGTGGAGTTTGAGCCAGATTCAAACGGGAGAACACCTTCCACTTCCCTCTGTGGCTAATGTGCGCTTAACAAAACAGATGAACAACTGACATTCATCCCAAAGCTTATGCAGGCACAGCTACAGACAATATCGAAAGAGTACTGGACAGATTTTAAACTTTATCACTCGACTCTCCCAAATTCATTCTGGGGGACTTCAATCACTGCTTTGTCATTGAAAGGTATTCAATATGTGATAGACGTGACCCGCCTTGGAAAGTCTCTGGACTAATGCTGTGGGTCAGTACCAAACGCATCAAGATCTATTCCTCTTTAACCAACAGCCCAATATTGGGTCCCGGAAACCACCTGGATGACCAGCTCATCCTGTGTATAATCAACTTTCTCACCAAACAGTCGCCAAGGGTTCTTGTTAACTACACCTTCTCCGGACCCCTTCACACCTCAACTTGGTCCCACCGGGGCTTGTCTTCCTCTGGACTGCTGTGACAATGACTCAAATGTTGCTGCTATATGCCTCTGTTGAAATACTGCACAATATTTGCACCTCAAGTTGAATCTTGTAATATATGCACAGTTTTCCACTTCAAATTTTACACCACCCATTTTACCTTCTTGCTTTTGTTATACTATATCTTATAGTTTATATTTATATCCTAATATATATACATATATCCTACCATACTACTCTGTGTTCCTTAAATTGCCCCATAGGGACAAATAAAGGGTTTTTGAAGTTTGATAATTTATAGTTGTGTGTTTTAAAAAGTACCATTTTTTTGGAATCTCAGAGTACAAAACCACTTCATGTAAACATTGCCGGGATAAATGAGCTAATCTACCATATTGATAAGATACTATGGTCTTGCTATAATCAGAAAGTACTTGGTGAATTAAACATTGGTGTTATCTTAACCTTAATATCAGTTCGGGTCAGTCATGATTTAAGGAAGTCTGGATAGAGTATAGTATCCTCATGTATAGCATCATTGTGTTTAATTTGCATTATAATTTAGTTATATATTGCAATTGTCTTTGTATCAGCATCTACACTGTGTGAAGGCAACAACTCAAATAAAGGAATAAGGGTAATCTCTCAATAATATTTATTTTCTGTGAAACTCTGGACTCTGCAGGGCTACAACAAATAACAAATATAATAACAAATAAGAAATTATATAAAAGCACTTTCATGGGTATAATAATAATTGTACGCCTCGGTCCATTCCAGATTAAAAGCCCAGTTTTTTTTGTCGACCTGCCATTTAGCACAAGCCATGACGCTCTGACTTACAATTTTTAGTACTGGCCAATCAGAGACAGGTAGGAGGTCCCTGTTGCTGAGTAGAGGTGTAGAACAAATGTCAAAAAAAAGACTCGTCGATCGAAATATGTCCACCAAAACTGAATAAAAAATTTATGATATGTTGGTTCCAGACAAGATGGAGTCTACATCCGGACCCAAAGCTGGAGTCCGCCTATTAGTGACTGCTGGTCTAGTGGTTCTATGGGTCTTTTAGACAAATTACAAAATGTAGAAAATACCAAAGTTCACATTTATTTCTTCTATACATTGATGTCTCACCTGTTTTGATGTTAAAAGACTTGCCTTTAATAAAAACTTATTTTTGTTACACATATCACCATAAGCCTATTATCCAAGACATTCAAACTGCAGGTTTTACTGATCAATTTGGATTTTTAGAACATTGATAAATGAGCATGCACATTATGTGCTGTAATTCCAAACTGTTAAGTTAGTGTTTCAATGCATGTAGCTGAGTTTTCTTACTGTTATTGTTATCAACTGTGCAAGTTTGATCAAGTTTAATATTGACAATTCAGAACTAATAATAATCAGCATTTTTTTGTATGGAAAATATTAATCTATGAAAGTATCTAAAAACAGTATATGAAAAGTATAATACATACAGTTGTTCCCTTCGAAGTGTTATTACGTTGGCCACATTGAAAACACTCAGTAAAGTTCCTTATAGGGGTCTGGGAGAGTAGGGGGGGTTGTGAAGCTACAGCAGGTTAATTGAAGCTGCAGTTTATCCACCTACCAAGACACCACTTCGCCGCTGTTTAAACATGGTCCCAACATGGACAAAGAGTCCACAGCTTTAAAAAATAAAGTTAAGAGCATAGAGCCACGATTTTATAAATGAGTAGAATTACTTTGCTTAAATTATTATTTTGCCAGAGATACAAAACCCCGTAACTCTGGGTTTAAAGCAGTGCACAGACTCTTTTTCCCACACTATCAGCCTAATTAATGGTGACTATGGCTGCATCTTAATTGCCTGAAGTTTCTTTCATTCCCACCATGACCCTCGACAGAGATTGTTTGGTAGAAAAACAGAAACCATATTAATTAGCTCTGTGAATTTAACATTTTGGTCCGATGGACCTTATAGGGCATTCATGGCTTCTCTTAAAGACACAGTTTGCACAGGACGATTGTAATTGTTCTCTCTGCTTTGGCAGCAGAAGCAACCTTCCTTTAGTTGATACTGCTTGCTTAACCTTGGGTTCAGAGAGAAATGAAAAGCTGAACAAATGTGCATTTCCATGACAACTGGATGACTGTGATTATGCAAAATCATTGTGGCTGCAGTACTGACCAGAGATGTTTTTGTATTCACAGTAGTTTGCTTTTGACTTTGAATAACTGTATCCTTTGATTTCAATATAGTTATATAAGAAGTTGATTTAGCTGCTCAACAGTTGCCCTACTGGTAATAGGGAGAATCTGGCATTCAATTCTTTATCTGTTAGTAATGTATCTAATGCTGTTGGAAGGAACAGGTTGCTTTCTAACTAACCCTGCAATACCCTGTACTGATTACCTGAACCATGCTAAACACACCTGATGCAGGTAATCATTACAGGGTTAGTTGGAAAACAAGGAGCACAGGAATGCTCGATCACCAAGACTGGAGTGGAGTGGACTGTGCCACCAACCACTGTGAGCCACAGTTATCAACCAAATTCCCCTTATGTGAACAGTGTTAGGCTGTTAGTGCAAGGCTGGTCAAAATCGATTATAGGTCTAAATGACCCTGTGGTCTGAGGGGGCTTCTGACATCATCTTAATGTTCCCAACGGGGCCTGATCAAATTGTAAAGGTCAGAAATCTTTGAAATTTATGACCTCAAATGTGAAAGGAACAGCAACTGTGTTGCAAAAAATGTCTAAGCCATGACAGTTCATTTTTCTCAGCCATGACTTTATCCACATTTTGTGCTTTGTTTCTCAGTACAAAACAGCAGGGACACATGCTTCTACTGTAGCTGACATGCTCATTGACCATGATCACCATGGAATTACTCAGAAACCTTTTTTTTTGGCATTTTTAACATTAAAATATACAAACAAAAGCCACTGTAGATATTGTGATAGATTGTGTAGATATTGTGTCACCAACCAGATGTTGTGAAGTTGTAGCAGTAGATTGGACTTTACAGACTTACAATAAAAACTTACAATCTCAATTCAAGTTTGCACTGAAAAATATATAAAATATGCTGATTCAGTCTTTTTAGCATTTTCTTTTCTTTAGTTTCATCAGTGCAAAGCAATGCACACAAGATTAATATTTCTACTGTGAGATTACTGAAGTAGCCGCTCTGATATCATTTAGTTAAAACCCGATGTGTGTGTGTGTGTGAGTGTGTGTGTTTGTGTGTTCATACACATTTTTACTAATGGGTTTCCATGACTTTTCGTTGCATTTCCTTGACCGAACATTTCGTGAAAAGTCTGCAAGTATAATAAAAAGAATTTAAATAAATAACATTAATGACAACCTATTTGGTTTTATTAAAAAACTAATTAAAAAATATTGTTTATGCTTAAGTTGTTTATACATTGGCACAATAAATGAGGCAAATCTTGAGAATTTTGTTTGTTACCGTTAACCAGAACAGGACAGTAATAGAAGAGAGGCCCCCCAACTATAAGCCTCATTGTTTTCTGTATTTGTGAAAGCTTCTCATCCATTTGCTTTTCTGTCTCCAGCAGAGAGACGGAATCTCTTTTTGTTTGCATTTCAGTGGAGACTGTCGGATTTGGTGATGAAGGTCCGTTTGCATGTAGCTTCTGCTTCATTCTGATTTCTCAACAGCACAGATGTCGCCATCGATTGTAGCCCTCTTGTTTTTCAAATCACCCAGCTCATCAGTGAGGGCTTTTCCCTTGAGATCAATAGAATGCTGCTCGCTCTTTCTCCTTCCTTCATGTACATCTAGCTCCGACAGCTGAACACAGCCGCTCTTTGGCGATTTCTAGTTCGCTTATGCCTCCGACAGACCTAACGAGGTCAACAGTGAGTCTCCTGAAGCTGGCCTGTTTGTGAAATAACAAGCAGACCCTTCGCCACATTCCGCATCCTGAGAAATAATGGTTTCGTCCCAATTGTCTCATACAGGATGGTGTCCACAGATTCAAAATCCCTGAGTTTGTCAAAACTCCCTAAACTCTCAAATGACATCATCACAAGCGGCTGCATCCACATGTTTAACATCAACAAAAAAATGATTTAAAACATTGCTCTAAATCAGACTTTACTTTTAGTTTTGATTCATCAGATTATAAATAATACAACAAAGGCCAAACCAAACAACAGAGTGACTACTTTTGTCCAATTTGTCCAATAGGCTAAATGACTGATTACAAGATTAAAGCGTGCAATTCAATTACAGTTTGAAAATATAACTATAATTTAATCAGTTGTGGTTACTTATAGTTATGAACATTTGTTTTGATTTGTTGTAGCATTTAATAATTTGGATAAATAAAAAACGAAACAAAAGCATTTTTTTTTTAATCCCTTAACATTTACAAATTAAAATTTTTGTGCCAAATCCTTTTATCTAAAGCAACTTACAAGTCTAGTTTATTTCCCACAATGTCTACAGTTTCGTCCACATCTGTATGTGTGTATATGTGTATGTGTACAGTATACACATGTACACACAAACACCATTACTATATGTAATATTAAATAAGAGATTATCAGGTTTAATCTTATGTTTATTCAGTTTGTACGTCTTTAGAAAAGAAGAGCAGCGTGGTTTGGTCTGATTAAATAAATAAATGGACGGTTATAGTTCTGCTTTAATATTACCGCTTTTTTTACAATGTTGCTTCTCATTCACCCATTCATACACACACAGCCACAACACAAGGTGCTCCCCTGACCCACCGGGAATGACTCGGGGTTCAGTGTCTTGCCCAAGGACACTTCGACACGTGGCCTTACCAACTGAGCCACACTTGACTTTTGAATTTGTTAATTCACCTTCTCCCAGGGCATCAATGTAGTGTTTCACATGTGGCCATTGTTGCAATCCTGTTTCTGATACACTGACATTATCAATCCGTCTTTGTTTGCAACACTGAAGCAAAGGGGTTTTGCATCCAGTTGCTTTCACAGAGTCGTCATACATGGCAGGGTAATCGTAGAACAACTAGAGAGGCCGCTTTCGTCTTCTCAAACAGTAGCCCTACATCCATCTCTGAACACACTGTGTAGGATGGATACGAACCCACACAAGTCGATGCTAATTTATGACTTCCAAACATATTTCTGCATGTCCTTATGGAATTTCCCAACAGTTTTCCAATTCATGTTTGCCCAGTTCACTGAAGTCTTCACCTTGGTGCCATCATATAGCCTGATGTGCATGTCTGTCTGTTTAGCCTGTAAGTTGCTGTTCAGGCTCTTATCACATAGGATGATGTAAACCATTTGACTTCGCTTTGACACCTGGGACAAGGTCCATTTCTTAAAAGTAAGGACCAAGCCCAATGGTATGCATGCGTTCACCACAAGCAGTAAAAACGTCTTGTGTCTTCACGACTTGAACGAACAGTGAGGATCGGCCACCTTAAGCATGAACAGTACATCTGCAGGTAAAGCTTCATGTCTGGACATGGACATGGACTGTTTATCTGGTGGCAGATGAAAGAGTCCTGCAGCTGGTAGCGGGTGTTCCCACATTGGTACCTGGAGTAAAATAGCCTGGGGTGAGAGGTGAAGCATACGCAGCAACGGCAGCCTTATGCTTCTATCCTTTAGCATGATGATCATCACCTTTAGCATGATCAAAATGTCTAAAAGTCTTACTACACAGTTTGCATTTTGCATGCTCCCAGTCAGGCCCTATATTTGTCCATGTGAATCCAAACATCTATAAAACTCCAATCCCCTGGCATAGCACAGATTCACATTTCTCTGGCAAAGGAGCAGCTTAAAAGCTAAAAAGTAATTCCTTTTCCAGATTTACCGTGACTGTATGAACTATGAGTAGCACAAGTTGACATTTTATTATTATGCAAATACACTATATTGGTAAAGAAAGAAAAGAAAAAAAGTAGCCACCCAGCAATTTTACAGTGCTCTATCCAATGCTCTACTCAGCTAAGGATTAAATCTAAAAACTATAACTTCTCAAGCTTTGATGTTTACAGTTTTAGAGCGAGGAGCCTTGTGGCAACATTTTAGGATATTGCAGTAAATTGTGAAAAACTGTGGGACTGACAGCACTTCTCTGTTGTAGAGACACACATACTTAATAGCTTCACGTACGAGGAGACACTGATGAAGTCTAAAATTGTCTGTAACACCAACTACAAACTTTGAAAGTTTTGAAGTTTTAATAAACTCTGTAACCTGTAAAAGTTGGGTGGGTTTTGGTCTGAGTCAAATCGCTTAAAAGTCATATAAATCAGTAACAACAGAAAAAAATAAGAGCAATACTTCAGAGATGCACAATTGATGCATGAATGACATTCATAGCACAAATCTTGCACAATGGATACTGTGCAAAATTTGGAGCAACGCTGATTAAAAAAATGTCAGTTGTACAATTTGTAGGCAGCAGGATGGAGCACACCAGCATTTTCGAAGAGTTGAGCTAAAGTACCACTGTGGTTGCAATATTTCTTCAATCAGATTGAAATCACTTTAATTAGAGATTCCAACTTAGCTGTTCACATGGACTCTGGTCAGATAAGATGTGCATTTACATGCTCGAAGCATTTAATGAGAAAATGATTTATTATTTATTTTGAGATGCACAAAGTGCTTCAGCACCACTGTGAAGCCTTTAATCTGCTGGAAACAAGCAGTTTTATCCTCCTTTGAGCAAGTTCACTTCAAGTTCTGTCCTTGTTTCATCACCCAGTGGGACGGCCACATGTTTGCAGAAACATTGAAATAAAAGTTGTTGTTTTTTTCAACGATCGAAGTGTTGAAGCGTGTACATGGCAAAAACATTCCTGTGGCTCAGATTATTCAAGGTTTACACTGATCCTCTAATTCAGATTAAAAATACAAACTGATCGGGCCAATCTGTTCCAGTTGACGTGGTCACATGATTATCATTATTGTGATTATATGTGAAATTAGACTAATTAGAAATAAGAATCACATGGCGTGAATGGAACATTGATGTTTTGGTTTATGTTGCTATCCTTCATGTTACTATCAAAAGAAATCAAAAACTTCCAAGATTACTTCAAAATTCAAAATGGACAACAAAACCCAGCAACTGAAAGTCTAATAACTTATATACTGGACATTTTTACGTTGTCAAATCCACTAAGCTAAAATTAAATTAGGACTGATAATGAAGGTCTCCTATGTTAGTCATTGCTTGAGGTAAGATGGAGCTACATGCAGAGGCTGCATATCCATCACCTAGACTAACATTATTCAGGGCAAAAGCAGAGAATGTAGAGAGCAAGCGAATCTGGCTGCTCTTCCTCTTAATAACAAGCTCTTTTAAGTGCTGACAACCACCACAACAGCCGGCGGCAAACCTGCGGTGTTCATTATTCTGACCCATGCTTAGCTTCCCAAAACTTTATGTCAGATTTCCATTTGCATCACCGCCTGACTGAATATTCTCTTTACCTTTCTCCCCTCTCTTACTTGTCTTGTTATCACATTGGTGGTTACTGCATTAAAAAAAAAAAAAAAGCGAATAATACAAAGTGACAACAGGGATTGGATCTTGTTATGCCTTTGGTTGTGGGATTAGGTTCTCAAGACTTCATCCAAAGTTGTAAAAGCAACCTTCCTCACTTAAGGGAAACAGAAACAAAAAGAAAGACACTCATGGAATAAAAACACAGACGCATAAAGACCTGGAAAAAAAATGCATCCTGCTGCAAAGCATCCGAGCGAGGCTAACAAGAAATGCGAAATATTGGTTGAGAGTTGTGCTGCTTGGTTAGGTCAGGTGTGAATGATGCATTACTTGTGTTTGTGTGTGTGTGTGTGTGTGTGTGTGTGTGTGTGTGTGTGTGTGTGTGTGTGTGTGTGTGTTGGTCTCAGAAACAATCTCCATGATTCTCCTGCTGATTTCCTCATGGTTAAATTCACTGTGCCATGTCTTTCCTGATCCACTAATCGATACTTCCCTCATCTAACGGGCTCTCTCCCCCTACTTACCCTCACCCTCACCCCCACCCCCACTGAATAACAGCAGCCTTACCTCTTTCTGGCCATTACGCGCTGTAATTGTTTCTTTATTTTCCTCCTGCTGGCCTGGCAGCGTTACCTTCTTTTGGCCTTATGTCACCCGGTGGACCCACAAAGGACATAAGGATGGATTAATCGGCTCCCCCTCAAACCCCCAACGGTCCTTAATGGCTCACACATAATTCACCAGTCACCTGTCACTCTGACTATCTGGACCTTTTACCACATAAAGCACAATAATAAAGGTCAGCGAACAGGGGGTGACAAAAGAGTCGATCTTAAGTCAAGGAAAATAGCTTTAACATCCCTTTACTATAGTTACTGTCCTACACAAGTATGAATAAAGGGAACTTTTGACCTTTAGATTAGCATGAGGTAAACAACAACAAATACTGAAGTAAGTGAAAGTGAGTTAATGGTGAAGTCTTAGAGGAAACAGGGACAATGGATATTGATGAAGCCTAGTTTTGACTTATGGTGCACATATGTTTGCCCACATGCAGGAGTATAATTCTATTGTGTTTCTGTTACACTTGCACAATATACGCATTGTCACCATTAGCAAACCTGATTTAACTGAAGAATTGAATTAAACAGGAAGTGGAAAAGGGTAAAGAAGTGTTATTTACTCTGAGGAGTAAATAATTTTCCATTTAAAATGTTAAATGGAAAATAAAACACGTAAGATGTGAATATATTCAGAAGTCACTGATCTTGACCCTCCACTTTCTTCCTTTTCTTTATATACCGCTTATTTTTTTCTCTCCGTTTTAATTCTATCTCCTGACTTTATTACATTAACCATCCAGCTCATTCAATGTGCAGCTCTGCACAGCATGTGGTTGTGATTTGGGAGGTTTACACATCAGGGTCCCTTTGACCTATGCTTACCCATACAGGTGTGCATATACATTTACATACTGTATTCATTCATATTATCATGTAACATGACAAGAGACAAAGCGTGAACAATTAATTTAAACCACAGGAGTAACAAAAAAAAGTTAGGAGACCGGTAAAAGCTCCCTAGACCTGAGGGTAAACTGCGTTGTGAGTATGTTTGTCTATGATTTTGTCACTTCAAGCCATCATTTTTTTTTATTACAAGACAATTTAAGCCAGTGTCGGTATAGAATTGATTCATTAGTGCAGCTTTAAGGGTTATGACAGAAAAGCCTGTGGCAGGCTCCAATATGCTGTAATCAGGAGTTGCATTAGCTAATTAGAAAAAGCTTGAACCTTGTGTCTGGGATGCGAAGATTACAAGTATCATTATGATGTGTGGATACAATAGCTGCTCTTTATTTGATTTTTAATTTAATTGCCTTGGCAATGTGGGCATTTAACCAGGCCTGTAGGTCCATATGTTGCAACTAAAGCTGCATGGAAAGATGCTATTTTGAGGCAAGTAAACAACTGAGCAGACACAGTATATTGGTCACATATTATACAAGTAATTCCTCTTGTCTTAATATTGTATCTCATCTGAAGTAAGACAGGTGGTGAGTGGGTGGAAATCATTAAAATACTGATTCAGACAAAAATAATGAATGAGCCTGTTATTTATGGTGCACTGATTCCAAATTTCAATATTGCAACGCTGGATGGACGAATACTTTTATAAAGAAGTCTTTTTTTGGCCTTTACTTAGTTCAAAAAAATCAATGTACTTGTACTTCTACGACTTTTACGGTCTACTTTCGAGATCTTTGTACTGCAAACATAACGAGTGGAAGTACAACCATTAGGTGGGTGCACCATCCCTACCTCCTTGTTCACATTTAGCTGCAAAGAAAGTGAGGAAAAACAACCGAGAGGGGCCAAACGCCGTGTCTGAGCCCAGCTACTCTGGCCTGCACCGTACTTGACAGATGTGGGCCTGCAGCTCTCACCTCCCATTTGCTGTCCTGGGTTTTCCTCTTCAGCTGGATGTTCCAGTTCTCGGCATCCACCTCAGCACAGTGAGCGATGGTCATGGCCACTGGGCACAAGAGGTCCAAGCCTGGAGGACCGTACGTCACCTCTGGGCCCAAGAGGATTTCACAGCCTTCCAGTGTTTGGACACTAAACACATCATGACACACAAACACACAGAGAGTGAGACACACTGCCCAAGAGGGAAGGAAAAAACAGGTGCAAGTATTTTTTTACGGAATGTAGCAGTTGTCTTCACGTGTGTCCTTTTATGTTAGATGTATGCAGTAACACTGGAACACTAATGTTTCACTGATGCAAGATATTTCGATGAATCTCACACACTTGATCTGTGCTTATAAGAAAAAAGGTGAATCCACACTGTGGCCGCTTTTGTTTTTTCGCTGCATGCATTGTTAAAACTCCCGACTGTGATCTTTACAGGACTTTCCATATTTAACATTTTTCTGTTTATTATCTCAGTGCCATTATATGTGCTTAACATTTCTCTTTGAGCCTCTGCTGCTGCATGAAAAACAACAAACTAATGAGGAGCTTATGAAAAGAGGTGGGCTGCAAACAAAACATGCCTCAGGGCTTGTACTTCCAGGTCCGACTCCCTCTGAGTGCCAGTGAACTCTGGCACCTTAAGTTCAAGTTACTGCTATACAGCCGAGCTGCTGGAATTCGTTCCAGCACAGGTGAAAAAGTCAGTGTGATTTGCCGGCGAGTTGGAGTGAGCTCATTAAAAGCAGCTTACAGCAAACAGGTCTTGCCAGACAATGGTGGCAGCAGCGGTGTTGCTTGTTTTTTTTTGTGTGTTTTTTTTTAAAGACATAAAAAAGAGCAGGTGGGATCATGACAGATGAGAAGGACACCTCAACTAAGCTTTCTAAGCTTGTATAAGTCACCATGGTTTGGAGATCTGGGCATTGATTTGGGAAGGTTAGGTCCCTTGAATGGGATGTGTTTTATAGCTGTGGGGGGAAGCAGCAGCTGTAACTTTACACACTGACTTTAAAGTGCCAGGTTGAGTATGAAGAAAACATGCATAAAGGTGTTAAAGTGGATTAGTTTATGATTCACTACAATCTGCTGCCTGTATGGTGAAGAACAAATATAGATTTAAGTGTTATTTTTGAATCTGTGGGCTACGGCTCACAGATTTAGTATATACCAAAGAATGAGCTGAGACTTAAAAACATAAAATTAGATCTAAGAGGAGAGAACACTTGCATCTGTGTGCTCTGTTGATTAAATACAAGCTGGATCACCCAAATCCATTTAGACTGTTAAGATGTCATTTAATGGTCATTATCATGTCCACTGTTATGGTTCAGAATGCACCTATTCTCTACCAGTCGGTTGGTAGTTGTATTATAATACATAATACATAGGTCCATGGTATGATACGTAGATACTAATTACTAAGCCACATGTTTGGTGAGATAAGAACAAATAATAGGCCTGAATGGGAGGCAACTCTGAGTTAATAAAGTTTTATTAAAATGTTTACGTCTATGATAGATGAGCTCAGGTTCATCATACTACTATTAGGCTGGTACAGTTATTATGATTGATACCTGTGGCAGTTTGGTGACGGTCAGCAGCTGTAGTACATATGAGCAATAATGTCAGTCAGTGACATAATTATGTAGGTAGGAAGGGGTTGGAGACAAAACACGGGACTTTGGAACAAAGAGACACTAGTAAGTTCATGTTGTAACTTTATCCACAATCTTTTCCATAAAGCGAACATGTAGTTTTTGTACCTAGATGAATTTAGAACTGTAACCATGACAACAAAGGTTCAACGTATGATAGCACTTCATAAAATACTGTACCTACTGACAGGTATAGATCTACTGAGCCATATGTCATATGGACTGACAAAAAAAGATGACATACTTAACTATTCTGATCATCTGAACTGGGAGATTTGTAAGTAAAGTCTTGATTATTTTAGTAAGTGAGACCACTGAGCTGGTACAGAGAGTCCTGATATTCCTAAAGAACATTTTGAAATTTATTAGATATGGGTCCTTGGCTATAACCAGACCATTTGATTTAACTATTTACACCATGGACATGGAAAACAGTCAAAAATATTACCTTTAATATTTGATTGAAGTTAAAGCGCAATTATCCTTTGATATGCAAAACATTTCCTATTGCATTTAAAATGTGTCCACATTCTAAAACATCAACACAAGCCAAACCCCATTTCCTCATCGACTACTTCTCTCTGATCATTCTCGTACTCATTCCATCCTATGAGGCAGACGGTTTCCTCATTATGTTTTCGTTTTTTTTCCTGTAAGAAAATGCAAAAGTTGACTCATGTCAACAGTGCAGCCTGCTGAGTGCAGCTCGGCGCCAACAACAGCAGTTAAGGCTTTATTTCCCACTGAGAGCATCCAAATGCATTCTCTCACTGTGCTGCCTTTGGATAACAACCCTGCTTTAAATGGCACATGATTTACCTCAGAACAACTGATTGTTTACTTGCAATGCAATCATTCATAAAGACTAAATTGTCTTGACAGTCTCCAAAATGACACTCCAGTTTAATTTCCCAATTACTGCCTCGACCTGAAGAGGGCGAGGGAGTGATATACTCATTTTTTCAGCCTATCAGGCCTCAAGCAGGTACCATCTCATTTCACGACAACACGAGTTTTTTTTTCTACCTGTCTCAGCCCACGGTCAGTTTGTCTGTCATGTCAACAGCGGGACTGATCTGGCCCTACAGAGAGACCCAACGGTGTTGAGCCTGAGCATATACATTTCCTGCAAACTGCAGACAAGGAACAGATTACTGGGTCCTTAAGTAGCCTGCAGCTCGGAACCATGGGTCCAGAGGCGGCATTACAGAAGTGCCCAAGGGCAGCAGCCCTTTTTTCTTAATTCTACTTGTCATCACAATGAAGGGCTCTATATGGCAGCTTCTTGAGCCCATAGATGAGGCGCATTATTTAAAGTGAGTGATGACTCAGTCCTCTAGGATCCAGAGGGCCGTGCAAAAGTGGCAGAACAGGCTTAATAAATGCACACATTAGCACGGTCCATTAGCTTCACCTTTATTTGCTTGTAGTCTCCCACCTGTTTGTCCCACTGTGCTTTTGTCCATTTTTAAGTTGATGCAAGCACCTTATAGGGTGCGTGGATTCCATTAATCAGACAGGCTTCTAAAGATGCAGCGTTGTGCATCAATGAAATATCCACAAAGACTTTTGAGTTCTTCTGATTATATTATCCATAACATCTCTCATCTGCTGTGGGCCCCTTTTAACTGTTAAAGCCTTTATTGCAAAGCATTCAGCCAAACATCATCTTAATCAAAGACTGAGAAAGTTACTTAACTGAAAGAAAAGCTCTGGGAAACACTAATAATAAGTTAAACTAATAACCTATCTGTCTTAAAACATATTACAATGCACTGTGCCTTGATTTTAAATACAATCGCAATGACCATTCAACTAAGTTTCATAGCACTTCAACTCCCGTCTTAGCGTTCCACAGCCCATTTGAATGGGAAAATGAGAGTAAGCAACAAGGCTAATCACTTGAAACAACTCACCATACTATTTGGTCACTTGTCACTGAGAGTCCTATTCAGACAACTAAAAATAATGCCTAAAAATCACAGAATGATTTGAGCAATATACTTGCTTGAAGCACTTTTGGCACAGAAACAGGGCTATGTTTTGCCAAGCTGCATCATTTTTGTGTGTTTTTCATGCTTTTCTACAGAAGACAGTGATTCTTGAATCATATGTTAGAGTTAATAGCGGGGGGTGGGGGTGGGATATGCAAGAGAAAGATAAAGGAAACTAAAACAAAGAATGGCAAAACATAGGAAATTTGAAACATTTTTAGTTTTTAGACAAAAATATATTTTGGATTTAGAAACTGGGCACTTTAAGCCTTAAATGGTTTTAAATAAAGAGTGATTTTAAACAAGTTCTGTAGAATCAACTCTATGCTAATTTTTGAGGGACGATATTAAGAGTTTTGGAATCCACCTAAAATGCACTATTATCCTTTACAGGTGAACTTAATTTGACCTTCTCTAAACTTTTGAATGCACATGTCTGTTCAGTGTTTCAGTACTTATTGCATAGCATGCTGTTCTCTAACAAGGTGACTAACCACGAAAATCACAACGTGATCCATGGATCAGTTACTTAAATAGTACTTAAACAACCCCATTTCATGATACAATATTTCTGTAGCATAAACCCTTTAGACTTTCCATAAATTTCACACAAAAGTTGAATATCCCTAACTTTTTTGTGAATATATTTGTCTCTTGATCAACAGGGTGTTTGGGGAACTATTTAAAATTCAGTAAAATATTTTAAGGTAAATAAATGTATTTAATGTAGTAGGTTGTTCAGAAGATGTTATGATTGAAATATATTAAACGTCAGAAGACTAACTTCTTAAAAATACAAAAGATTTGATTGATACTTTTTCCATGTATTTGTTGTGGGAGATTACCATGTTTTATATGGTAATCATGATCTGCATCTATATATAATGTATTTATAGTTATGGTGAAGATTTTCTTGAGATTTCTATAAAAATTGGAACTGATGTTGAATCTGTAAACCTGTGAACCTAATGTACCTTTACTTGCTCCTATACTAACTCGAAAACTCGAAAGTATTAGAGCACACACTTTTGAAAACTTGTCAGCTCTTGACCTGTGTTCACTGTGTACTTGTTCATTAAACCCATCAGCTGAAGAGTTACCATCATTCAGCCAAACAGAATGACTGATTTCACTCATTATTTCTAATATCCTCTTTGTTGCCCCTTTTAAATTGCTGTTAATTTACTGACAATAAAACGCTACACTTTTTCACCACATGCAACTGCAAATGTCTTGGGTTAAAAGCAAATCAAGAAAGGAAATTCCCTTTGAGCTGCTAGAAGCATTTGAAAGATAATTTGAAACACCTGGGCAGGAAATGTTGAGTTTAATTGACAGCAGTTTAATAATTATTATTTTTTTAAAAGTCAAAATGGAAAAGACTGGAATGCATTAGTAAATAGAAATTTTATTGTCAAATGAAACACTGATGAACCAACTCTGCTGTTGTACTGATGCAAGTATTGTCATTCTAGATATATAGAGAAAAAATACCATAACAACAGATAGAAAGAACAATTTGCCTTAAGGTTAAACATTGTCCACAGGAAAATTAAGGGAAGGCTGGAATATTTAACCAATATCGAAACAATTACCAATTTTACAAAGGTTACAAATTGACGTACAGCAAAATGTAGAAACATGAGGCAAATACAAATAAATAAATGAAGATTTATATATTTCAGTTTTACATAAATACAGAAACATTGTGTTTTTCTTAATTAGCTTATTGTCTTCTTAAATGTTTTTGATGCATCTCAGGTAAATAAAAACCGATGACACAATTTATTGTAATCCTACACTGCTGAGCACAGTCTATAGCCACAACTACTTGGCTTTTAAAGTTGAGTTATTTGTTGTAATGAGAGGTTCGGCTGAAACTATTAACCCCATAAATGACACAGGGCAAAAACGCAGGGGGGAATGTCATTGTCCACATCATATTATAGATGGATAAATGAATCCTTCTACCTCTGGAGGGTTCCAACATTTTAGATCAAGATTGATCTCAGTTTGACAGCACTTGTAAGCGTGTAATGTCACCTTGGCAGAGACATAGAGGTGTGTGCTCTGGACTGAAACTATGAGCGATGTGTCCATCTAGATGTATGGGCCATAAGAGCGGACGGTTTAGATTTGGACGGCGTTTCCAAAAATTCCTGGACTCCAGGAATCTGAACAGGGAAGCCATGTTACAGCTACATCTATGTTAGATTACTGTGTTAGCCCTCACGTTTTATTACTGATCCTGCAATGTATTTGTCTAAATTCTGATACTTTATAAAGTCAAATAGAAGCATTTCTAGACAACAATAAATGTTCATCTGGACCTTTTTTGCACCGTAGTTTCATTAGATCTAGAAGAGGGAGAGTTGTTTTTGCCTCACAAGGACGAGGGAATTATTTTACAATACAAGCACTCATAAAGCCTCAGAGGCAAAGAGAATATGTCTGACCTAAGCAAAACTGTACCTTCAAAAGATTTAGATGAGCCTTTGAAAAGGCTTCAAGAACACAAGAAGCAGCTTTTTCTATCTGTCAGGGTGGGCAGGGATTGGGGCTGGACACTGCCTGAGAAAGTCAGGATCCGGCTCTCTGCATGTTCTCTGGCCTGCCAGGATGCAGACAGTGATTGACAGCTCGGACGAGATGACAAGCACAACAGACCGCGGGGAGAAATATGGGTGTCTACAGTAAACACTGCTCTGCTCACACAGAGCGACAGAAAAAAAATAAGCACTTGAAAAAGCAAAGCTGTGGCTGAAACCAGATACTGTCAGGTTGGAGCCTGAAATAGTTTGAAATACTTCAAAAAAGAAGCAGTGGAAGAAACCAGACACAGCGAGGAAGCTATAAAAGAAGGGAACAGCAGCTTGTAAAGCTTATAAAGACATCATGGACTACACATACACCGCTGTATGTGCGCACTGACAGGATTCAGCGTGGGGAAAATTTCAAGCTGACTGTGATCGACAGGTGTCAAAAGACACAGTGATTCACAGCTGACCACCGTCCACCACAACATTCTTTGAGGTCAGTGAAAACACACCTAACATGTCTTTTCAAAGTACAACTGCCTGTTCTTAAATTTGACCTTAAATACGGAAACAGCACGACAGGCATAATTCCGGCGCTGTTTGCATTTCATTAGTTCCCCACACTGTCGAGTGGCTTTAACACTAATGTGTGTATTCTGCAGGGTGTCTTTGCTCAAGCAGAGCGCTGCGAATAAACACTGAAACTCTGACTCTTCATAGGAAGCTGGAAACCCTTGTGATTCTCTGCGGGGGGGGAAGAGCGTGCAAAAAACCCTTTTCCCCCCTGGAGAGACTCTCAGTCCATCCAAGGGTCATTACCTTAGCTGTGATCAGAATGTATAATGTGCATACTGCCAAGATGAAAGGCCCCAGGAGACAATGTCGCCTTCGATTCCGCCGTGCATGTCCATCAGAGCACGGCGCTACATTCATCACTGCACTCATCATTGTTTAAACAAGCTTCCTAGGTCGTGACTCTCTCCCAGAGCGCCGCGTTGTTGACACCGAGTGGAGTACATAACTACATATTGACTCTCTTCTGAGGAGCTGGGACAGAAAAGAGATTAGAGGATTGGAGATTTGACTTTGACTTTCTGCGAATCACTTGGTTAAATGAAGGACTCTATTGCACCACCACCACCACCACCCCCAGGGGTGAGGTTGAGTTTCCCATAGCAGCTGGGACATCAAAGCCCAGACTACCACCTGTGAGGGGCTTCTGGAAACTAACACCTATATCATGACACCTAGAGGACTCCTATAGTGAATGAGGGGAGGCTGCAGCGCTCACTGAGACCATCTGCCACACAGCCTGCCTGTAAATATACAGAGATGTGGGAGTGGCCACGGGCAGGGTCACACATCTACCCTCTGTGTATCTTCCTCCTTTACTGCCCAGAACATTTCTTTATTTATTTGTATCTTTATTTATTAGGGTTGTAAGATCTGGCTGAATAGGCAAACAATGGACATAAGTTATTTGGCCCATTCACAGCTCATTCATGCTTCTTTCTAGCTATTTCTAGATTTATTGCAGAGCTCCCCCAGTGAAAACTCTTCCATGTATTGTCATCTGGAAGAGTTGGAAGCAGGGAAATATATTAATATAGGAAAGTCAGAGGGAAGTACATTTACACCCCAAAACTAAAGCCAAAGATAGCAAGTTTTTTAATGTTATGTCAATTAAACATTATCGCAAATACTAAATCACTGCTGTATTAAATCACCTTAACAAACTTAAAACGTTTGTTAAGGTGAAAGTTCCGTAATACAAAAACTGTTAACATATAATATTCACAGAAATCAGTTCTGGACATTGTCTGGATTTGTGTTTATTACATATAAAGCCAGAATTATGCTTCTCCATGGATACATGTAAACATCAAGGTGGACGTTTCGATACGTTGGCACAGGTGTTTCTTTTATAATTGCATGCTAGATGTACATGTCCACAAGGGGGGAGTATTGCTTTTTAACAAACCCCATATTTGCTGAAAATTAAGAAACAATCCGGAAGAAGAAATTAAATGAACACGTTCTACAATTCACAACACCGTGTTTGTAAAGGTAAATGCAATTTTATTTTTTTTTTCCAAATCCCTGCAAGAATGGTTCTTTGGCAGGATGCTCTGCTGATGTGTGGTGCACTGAACTGAATTGAGCAAAATTACAATGACGTGTGAAGCCTGTGCGAGTTCTCTGCTGTCATTGCTCAGATGAGTTTGTGATGTATTTGATAAACATAGAGAACTACAATGTCCTGTCCTTTGTTGTTTTTAAATCAACCTCTGAATATTTTGAGAGATAGTATAGTATGAGTGGTCATTTCAAAGATCAAGTGGTAAATTGTGACACTATTCCAGTTTTCATTAACCAAATAGTTTGTTTTCCCATGTGAAATGTAGTAAGCATTCAAACCCAGCCTTTTCTTATTTTTTTCCTTTTTCAAATACTGTTGTGTTGTCTTTTATCAAAGCACAATGAAACCAAATAAGAACACTAAAGGTTGACAGCTCGACAGATATGACAAGTTACATTCTACCTTTCCTTTCTTCGTCTTTTCGTGTCTATCCTGAAATTATCCACTCAGTGTGTTTGATGCGTATATACGAACGACGGGTTGTTAAAATGTGGGAGGTGTGCGCGGAGCCTCTGCGGACTACGGTTACCCATCATTCCCTTCTCTGTGTCGGTCCGTTATGTGTATTAACGGAGAAGTAAAATTCGGCCTTAACACACAAGTCTGAAGTGTCTCACTGAAGATTTCAGTGAGAGGTCAGTGTGTACAGCATGACTGAAAAATTAGGCTGCGGGAAACAGTGTTTTCCACACATTTCTCAGTGTGTCAAAAATGCAATTATTAGGAGTGTTTTACAAACTATTATAGAATCCAAACATCAAAGTTACAGGTTTTAGAATTGTGCACACAGTGAAGAGTGCAGGAGTCTCAGAAGGGAAGACTCTGACATTTATTAGTGACTTTCCCCAGAAAAAGTTGATGGATTTGTCCCTAGTCACCTTTTACCAAAATGTCACTCAAAGGGGTCAGAAAAGTCACTAGATTTAGCAACAGTGTTGCTAGTTGGGCACCACTGCACACTCAAATGTCACATGAGCACATAGGCCACACTGTCTAAACAGACACTGGCTGCTCATATCTTTGTCATGGCCCAAGACAATAGGTTGTCACAGTGACACACGTACATACGGTATTAATTTCAATTACAGCCTTTTGGGATTGTATGATTGTACAGGCTGACATCACGATAGTGATTATATTAACCATGCGGCACTATTATTTTAAATTATTTATTGCCAACAAATTCCACGTACAAGTACTGTAGGTGTCTACTGTAGGTCCGACACTGTTTTGCTGCACGTGCCCCTGTAACTAGTTCCTAACAAATTTAGCCTGGTACAGTACAGCATGGTTTACTATATGTCATCAGTAGGAAACAATGACACTACCACTGTCAGAAATGAGCCTCATCTTTTTCTGCTTGGTTTTTATTCGATTGGTTGTTGGCAACCAGTGACCAGAACTCAAGCTGATGTTCATGTAACAATGGAGAGACATTGTGATATTGCGTCTCTGATGTGCACTCACATACTAGTATAGTATGTGCTAGACAGAAAACCTTAGTACACAAAACAAAACGACATTAATTACCTAAAGTAAAATCCAGCTCTCTTAATTGCAGCTTATTCGTTTTTTGGCTGTGCTCCCACACTCCCTCTGTTGCTGTTAGTGCTGCTGTTTCTGCTTTTTCAAGTGTCATTTGCTAGTTGAGAATCGTAGCTCCGACACACACACACACAGAAAGGTGGGCAGGATGTGGCTATAGGGATTTGTGTGTGTATAGAGCTGGGTACTAAAATATTGTTGATAGTATGAAAGAAATTTCCATGATAACAACGAGCGGCCAGACTAGGTGCAGTTCATATAATTCCTTATGAAATGGCAGTTTGGGAATTTTGGTATCTCGCCTAGAATAGGGAGACCCGGGCACCCTTCTTTACCCAGACCTGGGAGGGGAGCCGGAGCTATTTGGCGCCTGGACCTTTCCAGGTCAGACCACAGGGAGCCATAATGGTTGGATGGACAACAAAAAAGCTAATAAATCTTTTCTGCATTGTGCCAACCCCTTCACATGATAGTTCGATTAGGCAGCATCAGTAATGTGGGTGAATGAACACACAAACATACAACATACAAACCAACTCCAGCCAGTGTAGCTCTTCAATCTTTCAAAAATATGTTGCAATAAAACACAATCCTCCCACTGAGTAAGTTCCTTACAAAAATATTCTCCAATGCAAAATAGTGACGGGGTTAATATTTCAACACAGAAACCATTAATAGATTAATTTTCTGAGTCTTAGAAGGTGACACTCTTTTGATTGGCTAAATAATATACATACAATAATATGTAAACTGCACTTTGATGGAATCAGCAGTGTGCTCTTATTAGAAATCATGCATGTTCTTTTAAAGCTAATCCCAGTTTTCAAGAATGTTTAAAGCAACAGCCACCAGTGTTTTTACTTGATAGGTAGCTAAAAGTTTTTAAAAAAGTCACTAATTAAACTGTGAGAATATAAGAAACAATCTTACCTGAAGTACAGTTTGAACAGTGTAAAAGAAGTAATCTACAGCAGCTTGGTCAAACTGTCCTGCTGTCCTTTTATAGACACACTAAATCCTCTAAATTATCTTTAGAGCTTGAAAACCATTTTATTTTATACGTAGAGGAAAGAATGAATGAAGTAGAAAAAAGTAGGCCTTAATAAACTCCCCAAAATAAAGAAATAACATTGAATCTAATTCTGGGGTAAGTAAGAAACCAAGGACAGAGTGTATTAACCTTGGAGCTGTTAAAGCTGATTCTAACAGAACCAAGTGTTAAGAAACGAAGGTCCTGTACTGAAGTAACAGACGGTAAATAATTAGAGACGAACAGAAACAGTAAGGACAGAGGATGGAGCGTCAGGGGGAGACGGATGATCAGACAGAGCGGGACTGACAGATGGATAGATGCTTAAAACGATATTTGGGAAAACTCCAGCCTCACCTTGCCTCGGCCTGATTGATCACCATGTACATCTCCCAGGACATATTTTCAGCCACGGCTCCATGCGGCACCAGCAGGCTGACCCCTGGAAAACACACACAAATGTGTCAACAGCCACACTGACAGCATAGGGCAAAATAAGGGCTTAAAGCGCGTTGTACATGCAGGGGGTCATGGAAATATTTATTCGAGAGTTGTCAGTAAACTCTAGGATATCAGGTGTCTGGTATGACATTTAGTGGAAACAATTACATTTGAGCGAAACATAATTATTTCGGTGTGTAAACACTGTTCATATATCATGAATATATGATGAAGGAGAATGTAGCTTTTAGTTTGCAGCACCACAAGAGATGATCTGCTTCAATATTTACACACACACACACGTTGCTATGGTCTTCTGAATTTCGATTGGTTGCTAGCAGAAACGTTTGTTTTGGCACTGGTATGTACATCTCTCTGACCGTCCTTCAAAATAAAAGACAATGCATAGTTTGTCACTGTGACAGACAACATTACTCTCTGTCCTCTCACTGTGTGTCTCACTCAGACTGAGCACATCACATATATACTGTTTGCATTTACACCAATCGGGCTTAACCACCAGTGACCACCAGTGTTGGCAACTCCTCAGTAAAAAAAGTCTTAAAAGTTGCTAAAAGTGACTATGTGACATCATAACCAAATTTCCATAATTGCTTATTGCACCATGCGTATTGTGATGGTGTGAATAAGCTTAATAGTTTTGTTATTTTGCAAATAATTTCTTCAAGCCTCTCTTCAACTCAATGACATTTTCTGAATATATATTGGTTAAATAAGAGAGTACTGATTCCACTTTTATATTAGATCTAAGAACTTATCAGTTTTCAGTTTACTTTAAATAAGGATATTTTAATGTGCGCATTAAATTTTATTCTGTCATGTTTGATGCTTTTGTAAATTTCCATAAGCAAGAAAACTTTGTCTTTCAGTCACTTACTGCTGTCTTATGTAAGTTCACTTTAAATGACCCTTTAAACTACAAAATCAATGGCACTGAGTCTTAACAGTCCATACACACACACACACACACACACACACACACACACACACACACACACAAACACAAACGGAATGTTTCACAATGTTTCACAGAGAAATTTATTGATATAAACAAACAGACTGATTTTATTGGTTTTTATCCGTTTTCCTTTAGTTAGTGAGGAGTTTAAGGGCGTAGGAGGACTTAAGTAAAAACTTTTCTTTTTCATTTTTTTTTTTTTATAAAATGTTTCTTTTTTCTTTATTCGGTGCAGGTTTCATAAGCTACAAAACAACATCTTGTATGTATTCATAATGAAATAGAAATTAAAAACATAATAATACATTATTTGTTTTTCTGTTAAATTATAAAATCTAACAGAATTACAGTCTTTCTTGAAAATTGATTGACTCACTGCAGCAATATCTTTCCACTTTCCACAATTTTTATAAATTGTGGTATGACTCAAAGTTGATTCACTGTCTTGATTGACTGTTTCCAGTTCTGTCAGTATTAAATTCAGAGGTAACATTTTATCAGGTACTCTACATCTTGATCCACATTAACTTGTCAAGGACCTCCAAAACTTTTAGAGACACAATTTCTCCTGCTGTGACAAATTTCACATTTCTATGTAACATAAAGTTATTTACACAAAAGGCATCACTATATAGTATTAAGTGTTATCTATTATTGTCGTTGTCAATTAAAACAAAAAGGTCCCATTCAGACCCATTCAGTTTTCAAAATACTTCGGAGGACCAATCGGGTTCTGCCTCTTTACTTGGGGTCAAAAACGTAACAGGATCATGCAACTCTGTAGCTTCAAAATCCTGTCAATCCATTCCAGAAAAGCAGGTTTTAGCAGCAAAACACTACTTCTGATGACTTTTACAGCCTTGCAAGTAAAGTCCTATATTCTAAATCCATAATTGTTGGTATTAAATATTTCCAATAATTGTGGAAAGTGATTGGATTATTTGTTTTAATTTAACAGACTTTCAGTTATGGGTATTAATAATAATGTATCCCTTCATCTAGTTTAGTAAATGAAGCAGATATGCAATTAGGTGATAATGACTATATGTTCCTAATTTAGATTTTATTAAAACTAATTTTGGCAAAAACATTCAACTCCGGCTTGTTTTTATTGAAGCAATGTTAGCCTGTTAACGTCCTCAACATTCTGTGTTAATTTGTTGGACGGTGCACAGCAGCACTTGATCTTACCGTTCATTGTTATTGTTAAGTTCAAAATTAAAAGGATGTCATCATCCCAGCTAATTACCTTAAAAAAAAATGTGTGGAAAACATGGCTGCCATTACCTCCCAGCCTTTGGAACTATTTCCATAGTCCAACATTGGTGATAAAAAAATACAAAAATAAACAAATATCCCTCAATTATCAATGTCCCCAATCTCTCGAAATCCACTCTGGCTTAAATGTGACTTTGTGAAACCTCAAACGCGAGGATTTTATTAGACACTGTGTAAATGCCACACTTACAAATGTCACCTAAGTTAAAATATGTTTAACAATTCAACTTAAAAATGTTTTTTTTTTTTTATATATTAGGGTAATGCCTGAACAGGAGCTCGCTAATGCTAATTAGACAGACCGTGTCTGTTTGAAAGTAACACAGGTTTTCCAGTATATGTGGAATTGTGCCGAAACTTTTCTATTTGTGTTTTGGATTCATCAAGAGTTTTTATTTATTTTATTTTTTTTCACCCATCCCACTACAGTTGCCCAACACTATTCATCTGCTGCTGTGTCAATGGCAAAGCATTCCCACTGAGGAGCAGAGAGCACATAAATGCCGTGCTTCACCAATAAAAGGTTCAGAGGAGCAGAGTGGGAGATGCTGGATAAAGATGGGTTTGGCAGCAGTATAGAGAGCAAGAAATTACATACTAGCGCAAGTTTATTTTCCGTTTAATAAAAGCTTTGCATCACATGGCAGAACATAGATGTACTAGTGTTTACAGTGTGTATAGTGTTTAGAACTATATAGTGATGTAGACATTTTACAAACTGTTGGTGAGTTTGTCTTAATGTTACCTTACTGCACCTTTGTGCCCTTTTTAGTCCAGGTTGTGTGTGTTTGTGTGTGTGTGTACGCCCATCAACCTAGCAGTGCACATGAAAGAAACCAGTTTTCTCAAATGTATTTTATATTGCCACCCTTGTCAAGCAGAGCGACTTTCTGTGCTATCCTCTCCCCACTGCTTCAGGAAGTCACACTAAACAAGAATGCTGCAAAACTTCTAACATTTATTAAAAAAATAAAATTCTAATTGGCTAGAAGGGCAAGCCTCAACATTTTTAGAGGTATCTCTGTATTGCTATTGTATGAGTCTGGCTTCACAGGAGGCTTTAATAGCACTGCTGCACATTAATATCTGCTTTGGAGCATATTTTACTAAAAATATTTAGGAAAAAGTTACATACTCTAGCTTTAAGACTACGTGTTTTAATATTGCAGAAAGCAGATCCACTGACAAATGATGTGTTCTGTGGGTTATGCAAAGTACGTTGTAGCTAGAGCTGCCACAAACCCTTATAAAATTAAAACCAGAGGAGGTGATTATATGCATGCATCCATCTCTAAAAGACTGAATTTAAAAGTCAAGTTTACTGTACATATTTAGGGAAGGCTGCTATTTTGGTTCCATATCACCAAGGTGATGAGAAAGCTTCAGTAATCTGCACTGAAGTGCTACGCTGGGCTGGCTTTTCATTCTAATGAATAGCAGTCCCTGCAGATAGACTGTGTAAGTGCTATACTCAAGACTCCTCCACATAGACCCTCAGCCTGAAAGCCGACCGCAACAGGCTGATTTTGCTGCGCCTCTCCACGCTGGCCCGAGGACCGTCGCTACATACCCAAGGACTACTGAAGAGGGCTGTAAGTGCAACAGCTCATGCAAACTTTTGACCTCTATACAAATGTAATGGTCCATGCTCTCCTCCTCCTACCGCTCCGTTTGTGTTGGCAGGACATGATGACAGCGTGACCCTGAGAGAGCCTGCAAGGATGTGGAGGAATAACAAACAGCTACCTGCCTTGGCACTGGTGGCTCCTAGCAACAGCTGATAGTATATGGTTTCTAAGGACGGTGGAGATGTTCTAATAGTTGTGATGAGAATATGACTTCTTAGCACAGCGTAAACTTTGACAAGCTGAGATACATTACTATCACTATTGTACATTTCTTATTCTTTATCTCCATTTCTTACTATGAACATAGTCATAGTTGTTATATAAAATATAGAGTTGTGAGCAAATTTCTTTAAAATAACAAAAAGAGTAAAACATTTTAATTTAGAGCCATTTACAGGCACATACAATGGTATGCAGACACTTTGCTCAAGTACTGTACTTAAGTAGAAAGCACAATGGATTACTAAAGTATTTTCATTTGATGTAACTTTAGCTCCATTACAACTCACAAGAAAATATTATATGTACTACTCCACTACTTTTATTTGACAGGTTTACTTGCTAGTTCTTTTTTTTTTTTCCCCCTGATTATTACCACAGCATTTTTATGGATGAAGCAGCTGCTAGGGCATAAAGTGGTTGCTATAGTAACAGAGATCTTTGTCCTTTGAATTAATTAAGTGTACTACTGATTTTTCTTCGACAAACTTTCAAAGACAAAAAAATATACCAAGCAAATCTTAACTTGTACATTTATGTCATTAACAGAATGACATTCAGTGCTGTTTAAATCATAACTTATAGTGAAGTACGGTAAAGTAAAGGTATTATTTGATCACATTGGTACTGTACTGATGATCTTGTCCTGTTAACGTATTTGTTTTACGTGTTTTCTTTTTTACTTCTATATTGAGGCATAATAACAACAGCCTTCCACGTTAGTAAAATACAACAATGAAGTCATACTCCATTTTGTTTCATCCGTCCCCTTCCTGTAAGCCCCTGATTTGGATGTTCTCAGACAGAGAACATCACCTTTTTAGAGCTGAGAAAACTTCACTCTGCCACTTTGTTGTGTGCTGACAAAATAGAACAAAGAAAAGCTGTTCTTCCTTGTGGAGGAACACTGGTGGTAAACATGAGATGTCTGTTGCGTTGTGAGACTTTCTTGCAAACATGCAGCTACACTGAGAATCTAACAAATTGCTCACCGGTGTTTGGCACCACCAGCCGGCCTCCAGGGTGGCCAAACACTCCCGTGGTCCTCAGCTGCTCTTTGGTGGTGTTGATAGGCCCGTTGAGGGTGAGCAGGCCCTTTTTGCGTCTGTCCACGGTGCTGCAGTAGTCCCGGCTCAGCTCTCGCGGAAAGGTCTCGCCTGCGACTTTAGTGTGGAACTCCGCCCGCTCGGCCACGCCTAGCGAAACCATAAAGGAGCTCTGAACTTTGACCTTGATGTCAGGTAGGGGGTCAAAGAGCTCTTTGTCCGTGCTGTCCTGGAAGCAGAGGGGAGTGCTGTATGTCCGTCCCACCGTCATGTCCGGTGGCATCGAGGAGTTGAGAAGCAGTGGGTTGCCTGCAGAGACAGAGACAGCACAGCCACATAGTCACCTAAAAGCCCAGATCACACGGGACACGGGATCCTGAACAGCAATCATGTTAGATAATGAAATTTAGGAGTGTCCCAGATACAGCGAAATAAGGTCAAGATTGTGTTCTTTTATTTGTCTTTATTGATTTAGTGAAGTGAAAATAGCAATTTTAAAAGCTACAAAAAACAAAGAATTCCTAATTGCTTATGGTAGGAAAAACATAAAATGTGTTTTTGAATGGATTTAATAATTATGTCAGGGGATTTGTGTCTGCGGAATAATACAGTGCATTATGTTTAATAAAGTTGTTATCTGATTTGATATTAAAATCACCTTTAATCTCCAGAATGAATACAAATTCATGGATGTCACTAGATAACACTAATCCATCCATATCAGGTTTAAGGGACACATTTCTGGGCTACTTCTCCTGCAATTTTCTGCAGCTGACCAGCGAAGCTCCAGCACCAATTAAACCAGCATGTCCGGGCAGGTGACCAGTGCATCAGAGGTAAGGGAGCACAACCTGGACAGAAGGTTCAGTGCTCAGAGCCACGGTCTGAGCGTTAAGATTTAATTACCAAGCAAACACACAGCTTGATCTCCATAATCCATCTGCTGGAGTCAGCTCTTCTGGACACCTCGTTGTCCTCCTGAAGGACAGGAGGGAGTGCCAGGAGGGCTCTGGTGACTGCTCTGTAAATGAAGGGAGTCCTTCAGCTCCCAGTGTGGACCCAACAGCCTGTGGAGGGTGTCTTCATCTGTGGCCATTAGATGTGACAATGCTGCCAAACAGAGCAAGGAGCAGGCCGCATCGATCTGGCACACTCAGGCACACAGTGCCCCCGGACTAGCTGTGCCAAGTTAAGGGCGAAGTCACTGAGTCCTTGCTGCCCAGCTGTTGCCTGGTGAGAGGTGCAAGGCGGGAGGCTAATGTTGTTTTATTTTTAGAGAAATCGTTAATTACAGGGGGTGTGACTTGTGATGAGTGCTCTGCACTGTGCTGGTTTTACTTGCTCTTCAACAGTTCTACTTTTCTTGTCGTTTATGTCTTTCAGACAGATTTCTCCTTGTATTAAATTATAGAATATAACCAGATATTAATTAACGTGATAGTAATTGTGCAGAGTTTTTTCCTCTACATACTTGTATAGTCTTGACTTTATTCTGTAAAGCGCCTTGAGATGTTGTGAATAGGCGCTGTATAAATAAAGTTGAAGAATTGCATTGAATTGAAAATCTTACTTGCTGAACTCCTACTTTTAGAAATAATATACAAACTGAGCAAATAATGCAACCGCAAGGGGGCACAAGCCAGTGTCTTCTTGTGCCAGTCCCAAGTAAAAGTGTCAGGTGTGTTGTGTGATAAAAGAGTATCAGTGAGAATGAAAGGTGTTCAAGACGGTGGTGAGACCAGCGATGTTGTTCGGCTTAGAGACAGTGGCACTGAAGAAAAGACAGGAGGCAGAGCTGGAGGTAGCAGAGCTTAAGATGTTGAGGTTCTCTTTGGGAGTGACGAGGATGGACAGGATCAGGAATGAGGACATCAGAGGGACAGCTCATGTTAGATGTTTTGGAGATAAAGTCAGAGAGGCCAGATTGAGGTGGTTTGGACATGTTCAGAGGAGAAACTGTGAATATATCGGTAGAAGGATGCTGAGGTTGGAGCTGCCAGGCAGGAGGTCTAGAGGAAAACCAAAGAGGAGATTTATGGATGTAGTGAGGGAGAACATGAAGTTAGTTGGTGTGAGTGAAGAGGATGCAGAGGACAGAGTTAGATGGAGGCACATGATTCGCTGTGGCGACCCCTGAAAGAGAGCAGCCGAAAGGAAAAGAAGATACAAACTGAGCAAATATTTTTTTTAAAAAACAATCAATTCATCAGTTTCACAAACTGATATGTTGTATTTGTTCAATTACAATCTAAAGTGCTTTTTAACTGATTTGAAAATCAAATTTTCTTTACAATTTACACAGTGTCCCAACATCGTCACAGGGGTTGAACGTGTGACATTTCCGATGTAGCACATGCGCAGTTTTACAATATGCATAGTTATTAAATTATGCGGTTATTACATTCTGAGTTTCTACACACATGTTCTCCGTGCACTGGGTCACCATGCTCTGTGATTGCTCCTGCACTATAAATGATACAAAAGCACGAGCAGACATGATGACATTTTCAGGTAATTGCCGCAAAGATAATATTCCATAAAAAATACAGTGCCATCAAAAATGAAATGATGCATTTTTCATTTCATAACAGCGACTGTAAACCTACAGGCGGACTTGATTTCCCCCACTCGGTCAGCGCCGCAAACAAGTGGACATTAACCCTCTGAAACTGACATTCGATCACCAGTAAATTTTCTCCCCTCCAGTCGAGTGCAGAATGATCTGATTATCTCTTGAGTGTGCATCTTTAAGAATGGCGCAGCGAAAATGGAATGGCAGTGGTGAAATGAGAGAAGTTAATGAAATGTACCTCAGGTTGAATACCTTGAGGGATAGGTTTGGAATTGGGCCTCTGATTAAAAATCACTCAGAAGGAGAAGTAATGCAGAGAGACAGGGTCAGGTCGAAAGACTTGTTCAGAACTCTGCCTTACAGCCGTTCCGGCAGCGGGGAGCCATCAGAAACCATTTAAGAACTTCTTTAAGTGTTTATGCTTGTTCTTTCTTTCGGGTACTTATTAGGCATGTAAAGTGATTTGTAGTTAAACACACACTTTCAGAGGTGTTTGCCCTATATGTTTATGAAAAGGATGCTAAAATGTTAACAATGTAATCATGTTAAAAAGTGAGCTAATATCAACTTCCTACAAAACAGACTGGAGCTGGTGTAAGAAGAGGTTCGCCTGAAATGGGAAGGAGTGATTGTGGCCAGTGGAGGGCACAGCAGGCAGGCTACAGGGAGAGGTGGCCTATTTAAATAGGATTTATGACCTGCTGAATGTGGACCCATCTCAGCCCCGCAGCCCCGTTTCTTTTCTCACGTTTCCACTCGCGTGATGAAGGGCGGGGCTTGAGTGACTCCCCGGGCCCTAGGGGAGCCGGGGAGTGAGTGTGGGCTCCAGCAGGGCTTCTCCGGGAGCTGTCATCGCGTTTGGGAGGATGGATCGCCCATTGCCACGATGGCTATCACTTGCACTAACCCAGAAGTGTCAGTGACAGTAATATGAATGCCTGTAGCGAGGCTGGCTAGGACAGCAGCAGTCACACGACCAACAGAAGTTATTGCTGTGCACAACAAAAATTGAATTGATGTTCACTGTTCCATACCTCCCATTTATCCCTCCGTGGCTTAGGCCAGTGTAATCCGATGGAGGAGATTGGTTGCCTGACAGTCAAATGTGTGGTCTGCGGGGAGGGGCTGGAGCAGCACCCCGTGTCTATCAGATTGATTATCTCTGCTTCACAATAACAGAGGAGCAAGTATGTCAAAATAGAAGGACAGGTCCTTTCACTGATTATGGAGGTATAAATCCTAAGCAGATAGGCAGGCTGCACGCCATGCAGCTCGATGCAAACTACTGCCATCAATCACAGGGGCGGCCCTGTCGCAGAGGTCGTTGATGACGCTGCCTTTTGGCCTTGTGGTCATCGGTGCGTATCAGCATTGAGCTGATGGCGCTTTCTCGCTTACCTTGTCTGGTGGTCTTGAAGTTGAAAGACTGGAAACCGCCAGTGAGCGCAGAAGAGTCTATGACATCCACGCCATAATCGCTGTGGTTCTTCCGGTACAGCATGACAGCCACTACGAGGATTGCCACAGCGATTATACCAGCCCCGAGACCAGAGTACAGAGCTACGTCATTAGAGTTGTCCATACCTGAAACATGCACGACACACGGAAAAACATAAGAGGTACAGTACAGCATAATCTCATTTCAGATTCAATGAACAAGTCTTAAATAGTGGCTGGTGCAAACCGAACAAATAAAGGCTAGACGCTAATAAAAGCCAGGTTACATAAAACAAATAAAAGGTGGAATTATCTGTAATGTAACGACTGTTGACATGCTAACATGTTGTATGATGTCAATTTCAGCAGCAGTAACACAGCATTCAATGGGTTGTTGTAAACCTATAGTTATGGTCCAGTGGGTGGTGATGTACTGTAAACTTAGGACATAGGAGAAACTGGTTCAGTTTCCACTTCCAGCTGACAGTAAATGTTTGTACATCGGTATTTTATCCTGGATCTTTCCCTAAACCTAACCCAGATGTTTTTGTGCCTGAACCTAAGCACATGGAATTTCTATCTAAGAAAGTTCTAGCTCTGCGTCCATTTTATAACCAGGAAATCATAGCACTTGATAAGATCGTAATGAACCTACTAGGATGTAATAGGTCACTTACTGAACCATGAATATTGGCTGACAGGAAGTAATGAAGACCAACTGAATCGGGTGATCTGAATTTAACTGGTACTGAAGTAAATAATGGCTTCAGTCACTGAGAACTTTCAGCATATAGAAGTCTTTCTCCGACATCTGTCTTTAAAAAGTCTTTTTCCGATATTTGTCTTCAAAAACAAAACGTGAAAATGCAGTTTTTAAAGTTTAACCAAAAACAACCTAGACTTTGTTATACAGATAACAACCCAGACACATGGGGGGTGAGGGGCCGATGGAAAAGAGCAGCGAGGATAATATTGCTATTATGTAGACATTCAAGGGCAAACACAGCAAGAGTTAGAATGTCTTCCACTAACGTCTGCATTGAAATGAAACGAGAAGGATGGTAAGATGAAGCCAACCATCTGTCTTTTCTCTCTATGCTATGTTATGCACCACAGATAGGAATATATGAGCATGTCCAGTCATTAAACTAAACTGTTACATTTCACACTCAAGCTGCTAAAATGAAGGGTAATTAGCCTAATCGCCTTTAGACTCAACAGTATTCTTTATATCTAATAGCCACTATGTCTTTCTCAGGGTATTCAATCAGACCACATGGAGTGTACAATGATCAGCCACAACATTAAAACCATTGCATAGAGGTAATGTTGTGGTGGACATGGGTCACTGGGGGGACATTTAAATACTTGCTATGATCAAAAGGTGTCTGACAGTGCATCTCAACCTTCTGCTTAGCTGCAGACTGGTCTAGCCGATTTGAGCATTATTGAGTTTGGTAGGTCACCTACCCCCCTACTAGCATAATTTTCAAGTCATATGCGTGGGCCATTGCTGACATTTAGCGAGCTCATTTGGTGATATAAATTAGAACTGACCAAGTCGCTTGTAGGGATGAAGTCTGGGTGGAAGGGTTGTTGACAAAAGACAAGAATTTGAGATGACAGTTTGTGCCGTGCTTAATATCATTAGTCAGTGCTGCTTCTGTCTTTAACCCACCGCCACAGTCTTTTCCTAAATTATCTCACGATACCGAGCTCCTAAGCCTGCTAGTATGAAGAGCAGGTGCCTACTGGCTCATATCGTTTGTGCTGATAACACATGCTGGTAACACATGGGGTGGACAAATTCCATTATTTGTCCAGTAACTATTGTTGAGCCGGTGCAAAGGAATTTCGTTCAAATGGGCCCTTGTTTTATTTGAATGACAGTAAAGAAGGCAGCAGCCACAGCTTTCAAACTAGTGTGGAAGGCCAATAAAAAGCACACAAGTTAGCACCTGGCAATCACTTATACAGGCCAATTCCAGCGAGTGATTGAAAGCCACCACAGGAATGTGAGGACAGCATCATAAATTGGTCAAATTAGCTTGTTTGCAATGATTACAATCCATTAATCTACCACAACATAGCACATGTTCACTTGTCACAACCAATATATCTCCTGGCTTCAAAGTAGAAACACTGCTGGGGTGTCACGGCTGTCATAAAAGTCAAGCACTGAATAATGACATGGATGTGTAATGAGCATTTGCTGGGTTAAAACAGGAGTTGCTCCGATCAAGGTGAACTAAATGGTGGTAATTCATGATTGAGTTTCCAGAGTATGTGCTGAGTAAAAGCACTGCTTTTTGTGCTACCTCTGAACTAAGAATATATAACCCCCCCCCCCCCCAAGATTTCAGTGCATTACATATATAGTGACAGGTGGGGGCTGGGAGTTGAAGATGAAAGAAATCCACAGATGAAGACTCACTTTGAGGTTTAACGTCATGTAGCAGCTTTCGATCTGCAAAGACAGAGAGATAGAATGAGACAAAGAGGAGAGAAAGTGGTGATTAAAGTACGAGCCTATGTGAAGTGACTAACAAGTGTGGTCTCAGATCCAACACCCAGGGTAGAAAGAAGCTCTTTTGCTGACTGTAGATGTCTCATAGATGACATACAGTATCTGATAATAGCAGGCATCATTAGTGTCCTCGTATTACCATAGATAAAGGTGGTGAGGTGCAAATGGCTCAAAGGCTGGCAATTGCCTGAGTGGACTAATCATCTCCTAACACAAGTTGATTTAAGAGCAAGTCACACACCTATTCAAGTCTAAGAGTTTTATTAAATGTCTATCGTGGAGTACGAAATGAACAGTCTAATCACTACAATTTAATAGTTTTGAGTTTTAATTTAAGTTTCTTTTTACATTTGTGATTCATATTTTAATTCATCTCTTTGAATTAAACTCAATGCTTTCTGGTGGTCTGCGGCAGTCGTAAGGAACACAAGAATGATAAGTCATAGATGTATTAGTCACAAAATCCTATATTGAACAGGGATGCAATGATTTTGTGCAGTTATGAGCAGAGAACATAACGTAATGTTGGTAGCTTAGCTAATGTGCCTATAATCAGTAAAAAAATGGAATAATAATAGTTGTACTGCAGATAAGTAAGTAAGCTTTGCATTATAGAAGAGGAGCTAAACTAACATTTGTTTATCTGACAGGAAAAACACAGCTTTTTGATAATATGGAATCTATTGATTATATTTGCCGCTTACAGGAAGGGTTTGGGATTTTTTAAGCTGGTCCTAAAACAACATCGAGTTGCTCACAGTATATGCAGAGGCATATTGTTGGGAGGGGCAAGTGGAGGGCACGTGTTTGGGATACCCCCAATATTTGGAATAAAGAGCCGCTTACGGCCATCATATTGGCAGATTTTGAAATGGTCACTATAAAAAGTGAGCATACGCTGCACTGCTACTGACCCAAAAAGCTTGGAAGCTGCCATACCTTACACATACTGTACAGCATTAGGTAGACGATAAATAGAGCAATAGAGCGATAGAGCAATAAAACAAGCATGCTTTTCTGGTGACCAGAAATGAAAGTGACAATAGGAAAAGGAGGAAAAATGACAGGGAGGTTGGTGTGAGGGGTCTCAATGGGCTTTTTGATGGGCACCACTGTGTACATGTTCATGACAATAGGTCTCGGCCGCAACGACTGACTGTGCTCTGCACAGAGGCCTTGTCACATTCGACTCAAAATGGGACTATCAGGGAAAAATGCTCAGGCCTTGAATACAGACTAAGCTTTTAAGGAGGAATTGACATTGTATGGTGAAGGATACATGTATGAACCAGAATACACTGATAAAGAAGGCCGAAGGAAAGGCTCTGCATTTGGGCCTAAGTTCATTACACTCTGGTCATGTTCTGGATGAAATGTGACAAGGAGTCTGTGCAAAGAAGAAACGAATGACAGCACTCAAGACTTACTATCATGTACATGTACGAAATCATGGGGTCATTACAAAGAAAAAAAGCAACGTACTACATTTTACTTGTTACTTTTTAAACAGTAACACAATACTCAATTATTCCCTGGAGAAAGTTACTAATTACTAATGTCTGAGATGCACTGTCGTGTTAACAGTATAATATTAAACCCTACATATGCCCACATAGCACATACCCCTCTGCTAATAAAGGGAAAATAAAGAAAATGAATCTTTCATTAAAACAGCTAGATTCTAAAAAATACAAAATTATAAAAATAGATCCATCTTCGTAACCCTTGGATATGATTTGCCGGCCGATGGCTGGTTATCCTTGCACCTTTAGCTGATGACAGACTTAAAAGGCGAAAAACATATTTTGAATGGACGATTAACTGCATTCACGGGGCCGAACACATTCGCTCACCAAGCCGTGGCTCTACAGTAGACGAGGCCAGTTTATTTCATCGGTGGTTACATTTTAAGAAAAACAGGCTCCCAAATTGTTAGCACGAGGCTTAAAGCTGCAGGATCTCCACAGGTGCACTAGAATTTCATGTTGCTTTTATTGTTAGGAAACAGTTCAGGATCTCAATTAGTGACCCCAAAGCTTAAATATCCAATGACTCCAGCGTTGGATTTAAAGGAAGCTGTATCCTCCATGTAGAAAGCAAAGAAACCATGCTCACCGCTACTGGAGGTGGCTATTTAGTCTGTTTAGTGTTGCATCCTGCTGCGTGTGGCCTTATACAGCTCAATCAGTAGGGTCCATTATGCTTGAACAAGCTATGCACGATGCAAGTAACTTGAGTAGTGGGTTGTGATGTGATTACTCCTTTTAGGTAAACAGTAATATGTATGTTACATTTACTGTGTTACAGTGTGTTACAGCCAAATGCACTGTGATTACAGTAGTCAGTTAAATTGCATCACGTATAACGACACTTGCTGTTGTAAATTGTATTAGGACAATTCTGTGGGCTCTCTTTAAATGCTAACATGAGCCATATAAAAAGTGGTTACTATTGATGAGTGAATCAACCTTCACCCCCCTCTCTCTATTCACAAATACAAAAAAAAAAAAAAAAAACATCTTTTGGCAAACGTTTTATTATGAATGGAAGCTTCAAATACACCTGTGCCTCAAAGTACAGTTCACATTGGATTACTGTACTCAATATTCTGTATAGTGAGGAACATTCAGATTTTTGAATCATTGCATGTGCATCTCCCAAACATTGCAATGACAAACATCAAGCGTCATCCAAGAGTGAATGTCTGCACTTTACCCTGTGACAGTTATGCCATAGAACATATCAAGTTAGTGGGACACATGGGAAAGAGCACTGATATTAACATGCACTGGACATTTATGTCAATCCCAACACACGTCTCCTTGTTCAAACATGCTTGTGATGAGCAGCCATGCTAAGTGATGTGGGCATTTATGTTGATGGGTAAAATAGAGAAATGATGAGAATGATAATGATGGCCAGCAGGGAGAAAGGCCTTACTCTGGGTGCACAGTCCGTCTGTGCAGTTTTGTGTGGCCTCGCTGTTCCCTTCGCACATCTTGCCACGGTTTCTGGGTGCTGGGGAGTTGCATTCCCGACTCCGCTGCCTCTCGCACTGGCTGTTGCACAGGGTCCATTCGCTCCACTCGTCCCAAGCTCCATCAACTACAGAAGAATGGAGAGGACAATCGAAAAGACAAAAAAAAAAGAATTTGAGCAAGTTGCTCAAAAACCATCAGTTTCTACCAAGCTTTGGACCGGTGCTGCGCCGCTGGGGACGGGGATGGGCTGTTGGGGTTTCGGCGTCTTGCCCAGGGACACTTTGACATGCGGTCGGTAGGCGACCACATACAGTACTGTCACCGAGAGACCGAAAACCACCTTATCCACTTCTTCGACTTCCTGGCAGCAGATACTTTTCATTTCCTTGTTCTTCCATTGTCAAAAATAGTAACACTGTGTTGTGCTCTGTCTATATATACTTCTCAAATGGTCATGAGATGCATTACAGATTATAAATAGAGATTCGACCATTCTGCATGTATTGACTTTTGGAACGAGGTAAAACTATTCAACAGTGAACCAGTATGATACATTATCAACACGACTTAATGAATTTAAAATGGAACAGACAATTGTGCAAAACCTTTCCGGTTTTTCAAAAGAAGGCTGGTTTATTTTAGAACATGTACACCTCATTTCCATTAGAGGGGACTGTCAAGTGTTTCAAACTGAGAACTCTTCTGTAGTAAAACCAGCTAAACTTGCATCAGTTTGAGAATATCAATAAATCAAGACCAACATTTAGTTCTAAATCAAAACCTTCAGTGTCTAAATACTGTTTATAGCACCTTTGTTTGGCACTAATATTAAGAATAAATACGAATATTCAATGTAGCGTCTTGCAATATTCCAGGTGTCATGCACTCATTTTCTTCACTTTGGACCAAAAACACGTTATCCCCTCTGCTCACGCCCACCCAGGGTCAGCACCCCCATCAATCAAATTCTGTGGAAACCATACATGATCCGATACATTGCTGTAGACAATCTTCATTTTTTGGTACTATAAATTTGTTTTCTTAGCGGGCGCACATGTATTTTCAATATAAGACAAAAGACAAAGAGTCATGTGGAAGTACAGGTTGAGAGATATTTTCTCCCCATTAACCCCCAGGCTTGTTTATATAATGGGATTTGATGCAAGGCTAAGAAACCAACAGTCTGGTGCCTGCTAATAGCTGGAACCCTTCCGCCACGCTCCATCATCTGATCGAGGCACAGCTCATCGTGTTAGCTTAACAAATACTGGGCGACCATATGGCGCCTGAAGATTTTTTGGCAGCTGTTGCCACGACCATAATAGAGTCTTGTGGGTGTTGGAGATGGTAATTTTCCTTTTGTGCTGATGATACCTCCACTCTGCACTTCTTTGGAGTTTCTTCTGAACTACTAGAAATGCTGCAGTGTTGCAGACATTTTGCCTGCACTTGCTGGTGAGTTCATGCATATTGTTTATACCCCAAGACTGGTTGTTCTGTACTTATCTGGCACTGAAAAAAATAGTCTGACAAGCTTGACAAAACTCTCTGCATCACTTTTAACACCATTTTTGGATACTTTTCACAACCCCCCCACTTTATTTATTTTATTTTGGCTAAATATTTGTTTCCAGTCTAGTTTCATAAATTGGCTTATCAACAGATCCTCAGTGGTTTATTTTGGTGACATTTTTGCAGCTAAGCCAACACTATGATTTTTTTTTTGAGGCCCTTTTGTTTTGTTTTTTCATGGTTTCAATTTTTCTAAAACACATTTTTCCAATTTAACTGCAAACCCAACAGATGATCTAAAAATAACAAATTCACACAGTTTTTATGAACCACTGCTGGGGACTTGTAGCAACCTAATGGACACTTAAAATATACAATAAAATATTCAATAAAGATTGTTTAGACTGTAGTTTTAGGATTGAGTCATTGCATTGTCAACAGTATACAGAACATTGCATCGGCTTCAGCCCTGCAGCGCCCACTAAAGAAACTTTATTTGATTTTTTTAGTAGACACTTTTAAAAACAATATCATAATCTCTAAGATTTAATAACACTAAATAATCCTAAATAATTCTAAATTCATAAATGAAATAACGGGGGTAGCAGTTGATTGGCTCAGATTGGCTGGTCACTGACCGTAAGGTCGGAGATTCACGCCCCACTCTCCCTGATTGCTTATCGAAGTATCCCTGTGCAAGACACCGAACCCCTAACTGCCCACCCCCAGCCACGCAGTACAAGCCCTTTGGAAATGGGGAAGGGTTGCGTCAGGAAGGTCATCCAGCGTAGAAATGTGCCTAATCAACATGCCGTGGCGACCCTAAACGTACGGCACAAAGCTGACGGGAAAACACAGAAAATAAAAACGAAAATAAATGAAATAAGGAAAGGAGTGTTAAAAATGTTAATAATTGCCAAAATGTGATTTTTCTGTCTACGTAGACTCAAGACAAGCTTATGGTTGGCAGATGGCATAAATTCGGGGTTTCTGCTTTCAAAAAATTGAATGGGAGAAATTGGATCACATTCATGACACGCAGCACCAACAGCCCCAATTTGCTCGTGTACAGCTCCCACATTGGCACATTAACTCATGAACGACACTGTTGTGGTAATAGCGCCACATTTTGATTCCTGCCTACAGGTAGCATTATAAGCACTCAACGTGTCACCCCATAAAAATCATTGGTCACCCCATTCATTTTCTGCTGGCATCTCCCAATACCAGACCTGAAAAGGCAACTGGTTAATCCTACTATAACAAATGATGGTAACTGATACTTTCGGGAGCCGCGGACTCTTTAACTGATAACTAATTAGATATAGATGCCATTGCCACAATTATCCAGTGGGATGATACAGTACCCAGTCTGTATTGTTTTAATCATCTGCATTCTTCCAGCATTTCAGCCTCCACAGCGTGACTTTCATTTCTACCACTAATATCGTTCTCTCTTTGCCATTTCATGTTACGAGGCTATCTTCCTCATCATGCTGCAGCCTCTGACCTCATCCATCCTCCCTGCTCTCTTTGCACCATCATTAAGGCGATGCTCTGGGCTGGCTTGTCAGAAGTGGACGGGCTTGTCAGTCAGCAGCTCAGACAGCTGGGTTCATCACAGCCTACACTTTGCTCCTGTCTGCATTTCCTTCCTCCCACAAAGACACGGATCAGCCCTGATAGCAGGGTGACACCTGCTTCCCCATACAACTCAGTCTGAGGCCTCCAAGCCATTATGGTGGCACAGGTTTGATTATGTGTGGGCAGGAAATTCTTACTCATCCGTTTTTATTCGGCATAATCCTTTTTTTTTTGTGTCCACACTTTCATTTAAGTTCACTTGGTCTAAAAATGTCTATTTATACACGCACGCACACGCACACAGTATGTAAGGTTGACAGCTTTAATTGGCATTGAGAGGCAGCTGAAAACTTCAATACCTATACATCACTCAAAATTCAATTTTTGGTTTTCAGACTTCAATTGACAAA
Organism: Channa argus; assembly: GCF_033026475.1. Lineage (NCBI taxonomy): Eukaryota > Metazoa > Chordata > Actinopteri > Anabantiformes > Channidae > Channa > Channa argus. Next base: position 24,448,129 of record NC_090207.1, read on the forward strand.
GTGAGTTTTGAAAGCCCTTGAAAAGAAAAGCTGAGTCATTGTTATTGATCACCTACCTCAGAGTTTTTCCTGCACACTGATTCAAAGCGGCTCACTGTCCTTTTCTGTTCCACCCTTTTTAAAAGATGCTTGTTGCTGGTAAGTTTAACTAAATATTGACTGTAAATCATTGCCTTTAAAATGATTGTTAACAGAAGTCGCTCAACATTGTTTTAAAATGTAAAAGAGCAAAACGTATTAAACTTAACAAAACAGGTTGAATAAACTTCATTGTTCTTGTCACATGGACAGAGAGTTTTTCTGTCCTTTTTACATTTTTTTCAGTTTTGAGAGTTATTTCTTCATTTCTCAAGACTGTAGAATGCATCGAACAGGGTGGGTGGAAGGAACTCAGAGTTAATTATTTACAGGCCCCTTTGTTTTTCTAAGGTAAAGTCTACTTGCTAGAAATTGTGGTAGCTGTTGAATGTTGAATGCATATTTTTGCCTAAAAAGATTTTCCAAGCCAAAGTATTCGGCAACATGTGTTCCTGTCTTCCATGTTCGGTAGGTAGTGGCCTTCTTCATTTCTTCTACTGTTGGCATGGCAGCAAAGTGCATTTCATCACCACACACTGAGCGCATGTGGATCACTCTGTATGTCTACAAGACAAAGAAACTTCATTCTTCATATAGAGCTGGGTATGTACATCAGATAGTGCTAGAGAGTCTATACCGCCCCACAGCAGCTCCTGCTGATGCACAGCTGAAAGCAGTGTGTGAAATGTTATTTCAAGGTTTATTTAAAGCTTTGTGACGGTATATACTCTGAAGTCATACAAATAATACTTGGAAGCCCCGAAGTTGATCTACATCTAAGTGGTTTAAGCCATTAGGATGAAGTAGCTTACCTTCATTTGCTGACTAATTAGAATAAAAAATCTTCATATTTATTTAGTTCTTGCAATAATTTCTTGCGAATGATGCTGTTGATAATAAATGTGACTAAAAATATACATTATAGTTAACCTTAAAAAAACACAGCAGCCCTTGAAACCTGAGCTGATTTTAACCACTGTGCTGACAAGCTGCTCGATCCATAATAATACATCATCATTCATTACCTGCTAATATTTTTATTAAGAACCTGCAAAGAATGAGAAACGATCATTGTATTCTTTGCCTGTAGGTCTTCTGCTTCCACATATTTCTCATCCTGTTCTAGAGTTCCTTGTTGCCAATAAACTACACCTGGCTCTCGGGTCCCATCTGGAATTTGGCAATCTGAAGCCTCGCAGACTGAACAAATTGGCACAAGGCCAACTAACTTGATGACCTCACCAACTTGTGAAGCCCAGTTTCCAAGCATCCAAGCTCTTTGGGGACACGGTGCTTGTGCTCAGACTGACAGTGCAGCGCAAAAAGGCATGTAGATGGATTACACATTTGAGCATATGCTCACTTCACACGTGCTGATAATGTGTACAGACATGCACACTTGATAGAAATCCTGCTAACACAACGTGAAAGACAGCTGCTAAAGATACCGTTTACCACTTCACAGTGCAACGTCTACTTTGAACAATGTTTTCTCTGTCTTCTCTGATTTTCATTTACTGTACATCTCTCTGCTGTTTCACCTACTAGTCTGGCGCCTTCCAAGCCAAAAATGTATTTGTATTCTCACACTACATGGTGATTTAGGCAGGGAAAACTCTAAAGCAATAACACTTAGTTTTCAATGCACTGTTTACACCACATGACAATGGATCTCACAAGCAGAGGATATGTTCACACTAGATTATTCGGGACAGAAAAGAATCAACACATTTAGTTATGTAAGTGAGACACATAGGGTATAATAAACTTTGTGACAAAAACGAACCCCCCCCCTCACTCTGTCTCCCCTCTTTTTACACTGGTGGTATTTTCATTGAACTGAACTTATGAACTAATCTATGAGTCAGCTGCTTCTGTCTGGAAGAGCTCGAAAGAGAAAAGGTCAAAAGCGGAGAAAGGTTTACATTTAATTTTAACTAGCGCAACGCCTGTTAGTATAGATTTTCATATTTAGCAGCAAAGCAGCATCTTTTGGGAGCCTTTATTGGCTACAATGATCTCTGATTATTTTCCCTGATATGCAGACCTTTGCAACTACTGTAAAAGTGCAAAGAAGACATTTCCGACCCATTTATTATATGTTTGCACATTAAATATATTGTTTAGGTTCAAATGTCTTCAGCTGATTTAAGTAAGATTCAAATAAGAGTGTCTCCATATGTTGTTAATGAGATGAAGATCACTGTACGGACTTAAAGGGCAACTAATTACATATAACTGTAAGATAGTACCTGCATATCCATGAACATATCAGTGCTATTCTAAAATGTTGATAGCAATTTTTAAATCTCCGTGGAGATTCAAGCAGCAATTTTCGATCAAATTAGTTTAGGAGCAAATTTCCAGTGTGCACATAATTTGTAGGTAAAAAGATTTTAAAGAATTATCAATTCACAACAAAGTCATCTCAATCACTTTAAGTCCAGACTATACAAGTATGTAATCGTTATTTATATATATTTTTGTTCTAATAATAGTGTTAATACCACATATTTGTGCAGTCAGAATTTTTTTTATTGTTGTTGTTGAAATACAAATAAAAACTTCCAGCATCAGAGTGCAAACATTCAAGACTATGTTGGTTTTGTATAATTATAGAATAATTTTAGCACAACATGACATTGATGACTTGTTAAGTTGATTATTTTAATGATTGAAATCCATAAGGCCTCTCCTCTCGGCTTGCTGATGAGCAAAAAGCTAAATTATTTCTTTCTTTTTTTTTTTTGCTATTTTTTGCTGCTTGTACCACTGATGCTGGCTATGGGCCACCCGATAATAAAATGCTGTTTAAATATGGTCTTTTATTTTTCTTGTTACAAAAGTATTACTGTGTACCCACAGTGTTTTGCTTCTTTATTAAAGAAATTAGTGTCCAGTCTGCTGTACCCTCTAGAAGATCTAGAATCATCCTCTTACAAGCCATAAATGGCTGAAGGGAGCCACAGAAAGTACTTTACTGCTACACTGCAATGCTAAACTATATTCCTGACTATGGTAAACCTTAACACATCAGAATTTAGCACAAAGCACCACTGTGCAAAGGAACAGCTTCACAAAGATGCTAAAATGGCTCTTTTGTTTCCATTTATTTCGTTTAACCAGGCCAACAGGACTACAGACTAACTGCGAATGGGCCTGAATACAGCCCTCACACTACAAAATCATCCTTTTCTCTGTGAGAACAAACCACAACCCACTAGTCGGAACAACAAAGACCTTCCTGTTTGAAGTACCCCAGCTCACCTTCACCTCTGAATCACACAGCACACTGAGTCATACACTTTCTCTCATTGGTCCTTCCTGTAGTTATTTTGTATCATACTCTTTTTTTGTTTGTTTTATAGTTTGTGCTTTCATCTACGCAGCAATTCTCTCTACAACAGTCAATCACTTTATAACACGAGCAGTCCACCGATACAAAGCCATTGTCTGGTTCCTATGGATCTGTCCCTTACAATCCCCATTACTGGTGCACTGTGATGCTAATCAGGCAGCAAAGTAAAGTCACTGAAGTCCTTTTAGTCACTCTTGATATCAACATTGGTTAAATTTCCACTATGTTATTAGAAGATCTTACGAAGGTGACATTTGCAATAGTGCAAAGTCTTGGGAAAAAAAGGCCCTGTCATCTGAAAAACAAAAGGGAAAGAAAAATGTGCTGGAAGTGTAAATAATTAACAGCCTGTCATCCGGTAATATCATTAGTAAATGAAATGGGAACATTGTTTTTACATTTCTGGCATCATGTTTTAGTATTTGTCATGTCAGCTTAGTCACTTGTAGCTAAATAGTCGTAACTTTTGACACCAAAGAACTTTTGCAAACTCCATCTATATAATGCAGTTAGACATATGCAGAAACTCAAGCGTGTTGGTGAAACTGACTTGGACAAAGTGCGTTGCAGGTGATCTTCTGCACGGACATGCCCTCGCAGAAAGCCCCGCCATTCAGAGGTGCTGGGTTAGTACAGGTTCGAGATCGCTTCTGGACTCCCCTCCCACACGGCACATTACAGAGCGACCACTCCGTCCACAGGGACCAGCCGCCGTTTACTGAGAGTTCAGCAAAGTTAGGGTGGAAGAGGTAGAGTTAGTGCACAACAACATGTATTACTTTTCCAGAAGTCTGGCATAGTTAAATACTCTTACAAGAGCTGGGGTTATTAATGATTATGCAGGCTCCGAGCCACCGCGAGGCAACAATGCATAACGGCTGGAGCAGATTGAGCAGAGCACATTCATTGTGGTGGATATACAACTCCCGCTTTCCTAATTACCAGTTCAATGTTCCTTGCCCTTGGATTAAGATAAAGGCACGGAACTGTGAGAAAGCGAAGAAAACAGCCATTAAACAGAATTGCCATTTCTAAAGGCGACACTGACTCATAGTGGTTGACAGGTTGGAGTCAACCACTTAGCAAAAGCAGTTTACTCTATGATCTTTCTGTCTAACTTTGGTGCGAGCCAAATGTTTAAAAGCGCTATCAAAACTGCAAACCTGCATTGCTGGAAGGCCCCTGGCACATAAATAATTAATAGGCAACACTCCTTTTAAATTAGATTAAGACACAGTGGCTTATTTCCTTTCATAAAGTACACATCGATTTTAAATGAGAGGCAGTAAATTGAGTCCCTGAATGATGTATTCATTGCAATAAACAGGAAACATTGCTCTTCTGTGGAAACATGGAGATAGGTCTCTTAATCACTTGTATAGGGTTGCAGGAAGCCAAATAAATGAATTTGAAGCGACATGTAAACGTTGTCAGTACACAGTAATGTGTTTAATATAGCACCTCTGAGGACAGCTTACCGTAGACTATCACAGCGGCTGTGGCACTGCGTCTCTTCGCCACGATGTTGCTGGCCAGACACGTGTAGTTGCCCGAGTCAGACAGACGTGCCTCGTTGATGATGAGGTTGTGGTCGGCTCGGGTGTCGATGTTGTCATCAGTCAGGGAACTCACCAGCTCTTCGTTTTTCAGCCATTCCACCTGCACGAGCGAGGCGATAAAGGACAGAGATATGAGAAATGTTTACATTTCCTTTCTAGTAGAGAAATTCAACTTTACTCTGAGAAAGTACAGCACAGTAGTAAAGTGAAAAACAGTAGCTGGGCAAGTGTTAGCTCACAAGTTCTTTGAAAAACAAGGTTAAATATGAACACTGTCCTAAATACTGCAACACTGGACAGTAAGATACCATAGCAAGATAATCAGGTGACTTATAAACAGGCCAACAGAAAAAATTATCTCAACTATTGTGCTCTCGGAAAATATCAATAATAATCTTTCATTACACACAAAGTACATTCAAATTGTAACCTTACTGAGATATACAGTAATTTCACATTTAGATGGTCTTTAAAGGTGTTAAAATATACATTTTTATATTCACTAATTCATTCAGGAAAATGGAAAGTATATTTGTAATTAGCCATTAGTTTTAAATGTTGTTTCTGAGTTTGTCAAATGGGTGCGACATTGGATCCGATTTTCATTACTCCCCCAGGTGCTTTGTGGGTTCTTTCGTGCTGTTTTGGAGTGTAGAAACCTGAACGTTACATGTAAAAAAGTGCTGTGATTTCCATCGTGAATACCGAAAGTATTCAGTTGAACAAGCACAAATGGTGGTAAAGTATTTATGTATGAAAATATGTTAATGGGATGGCTTTGATTCAGAGACAATTGGAGTGGATGTCTCGGAAAAAGTCTGGCACGTCTTCAACCGCTGTGTTCTTATTTGCATTGCAAGGTCATGTTAGAGTATTAGAGAACTATTTCCGAGCTTTCAGTGTAGTGAAATAGAAACCCTGGTTCTTCAATATTTGATGCCTAAATCAATGACATAAAAAAACATGAAAAAGTGTCATAGGGAGGTGGATGGTGCAATAGGACACATGACTTTTCCAGTGGGAAGACGCAGGACTTCTCCACGTGAAAAAAGACTCGGGACCACGCGATACCGGGGTTCGAGTCAAGTGCGACATGTTGTGAGCTTAATTGATGATTGTCTAACAACGTGGTGCACATGGTCACTATAGTGAGGAAGTTCGTGTTTGCCGTTGCCACTGTTTGTAGCGTTTGATTTTTATGTAATTTGTCTTCTAACTTAACCTCATCCTTGCGTGTTTCTGCCTAATTCTGAACGTTTTTTTTTTTTTTTTTTTAACGTGACATTACGCTGAAGTTGTTTTCCCTTACCCTAATATGTATAAAGTTGTTCCTTGGGTGCACCTGCAGTGTCAGTACAAGGTGCGTTGGTTCCCAGGGCATCAAATACTAAGGGCACCTGTGGCATCAATATGATGATACGGTGTTTAGTGTTATGTAAATCTAAGGGGAAAATTGGCTGCCATTGTGGCAATAAGTAAGTTCGTGGAGTCTGTGGCTCAGTTGGTAGAGCAGTCGCCCGTGAGCCACGGTGTTAGTGGTTCAATTCCTGTTTTCTCCTGGCTACAAGTCGAAGTGTCTCCGGGCCAAGACACTGATCCCCAAGTTGTCCCAGACACCCACACTGTGGCACTTTTTCAACAAATGGCTCTGTGGATTTTGAAAAAGAGGATAGGGACAAACAACTAAGAAGGGCATCACGTTTCGCGGACTACCCACGTTCATACTAACGGCCTGCTTTGTTCACTAGAGACTGTCTCTATCCTTCTAATCTAATATCACATACAGTGGATGCATGCGATAATAACGTTGGTTGTGGCTTCGAATAAAGGAAATCACTAGCACTAGGGCATCATTATCAATCACACTATCCAATATCATAAACAGTGTTAAATAGCAGAGACCATACACTCAAACTCTGAACAATAAAAAAGATCAGTTTTCTGCATCATTTTCCTTACATGCTTTCTGTGGTTTCCATGGTCACATTCATTGTGTTTTGGCCCCACATACAGTCTGAAAGGACTTATTGAGTGGCAGTAGCACAATGTCTAATTAGCTTTCGTCTTGATCTCATTCTTTGCTCGTTCTGTTATGATGATATAACTCACCAACTTTTGATAAAATTCAGCAAAAACCACAAACCATTTCTTTGCTTTTCATGGCTGGCTTGCTTTGCCCATCCTCATTCCCACGGAGTAGGATAATTATCTGTTTTGGTGATTTAATGTGGACAGTAGTAATTTCAGAAATGAGCAGAGGCACCTGGTGTTTTTAGGATTGGGGTTAGTTGTTATTTTGAAATGACAACAGCCTATTGGCATTTAGCCGATTTGTACATGCACACATAGTCTGAGATGCCAACCTCAGTGGCATTGATGATTATTCTGGAAACGGCATAGGTGGTGAAGGCAACTACTTTTCTGAAAGTTTCTTTAAAGCCTCAGTATGCTTCACATTGACTGCTTATTGGATTGTCTTACAGCTGCAACACCCCACCCACCCACACAGGCATTGGGCCATCAGCTCTGCTTCTGACAATTTCTGCAACTTTCTCGAACCAGTAATTGACAATCACACCTCCCTCATGTGGTGAATGGTGTGCAGAGGTGTTAAAGGCAGGTAACTCGGGATTTGAACCTCTCTCAAGCTTTCTTTTGTTCATTTTTTTTTAACACGACTACATCATCACTTGCAACACCATAAATGCCTTCAAGACTATTTGAAAAAGTGCACAGTGCACACGTTTTTATCAAGAATACAAATAGACAAAAAAAGACCTAGGAGGTCTCAGAAACAGATCCGGGAGAAAGTGTAATGCAGCACCCTTTTTTGCCTTTGAGTGCTTCCTATCCACACACCTAAAAACCTTTTGCTAAACTCTAAGATGATGCAAAAGTCCAAAGGCTGGTCCATTGCACCCTACAAGACCCACACTGCTGTATAACCAAAGCTGGGCAACACAACCACTGCAACTAAAGCCATTAGGCAGTCAAAAGAAGCACCATAACCAATTACCAGCAACAGAGAGGAAAACTAATTATGAATTACAAACTTAGTGACGCTTTGCTGCTTCTACCCTGGTAAGGGAGCTGCATCACTGCATTTGCAAATTGCATTCATAGTGAAGCAGAATGGGCTGACTTGATGGATTTATAGGAAGCGCACAGGCACCCTTTATAATAAACAACACTCAGGGTGGATGCAAATAGGAAGTGCCTGTGGGCATGCAAACACATGGTAAATAGAAATGACATACAGACCCAGGGGATGATAGATTGCAGGTATATATATTGACACAAATAAAAATGATAATGCACATCACAACACAGTGATCATTTCTCACATGTTGTGTTTTTCACACCCCTGTTTATAACTTGTGCGGATTTTAGCCAAGTGGGAATTTTCTTTCTTTAGAGAGGAATACAGCGCAGTCACAAAGACCTAAGTGTCAATTTGTTCCCTAGTTTAAAAGAAAACTTGGAAAGTGATCTTCCTCTTCACTATATAAAAGATGGCCTTCAGTGTGGGTTCTGTCACAGGTAAAACACTTAATTTCTCATGATTAAAGTCATCTGTCACTGAATAGGGGACAGAATTGGTGGCACCCACAGAGTCTTTATGTATTTATTTCAATTTCATCCAGGGAAATTTGTGACTTGAAATGGATAATTAACGTGTGGCAAGAGCCGGCCTTCACAGTGTTTTGGGGCCACACTTCCACATTAGCTGTCTGTCTGCTGCTAACAGCCCACGGGTAATGATGAAATGATTTACCAAGCAGAAGGGAAAAGAGGGAGATACACACAAAGACAGACAGAAGCCGAGAAAAATTCAAAGAGGGGGAAGTTGTGGGAGACAAAAACAAAAAAAATGAAGGACAAACACAAATTAGCCCGGCAAGTGTGTGGCAGAGGATGTAAGAAATGAGTTGCCTAATCGGCACATTTGTTTCAATTAGGAAGCGGTCATCAGTGTCAGCCTTTACGGAGGGGCTTCCAGGTGGGGCCTCACACCAGGGCTTTCTCTCTCTGATTTCATTACCAGACCGCCCCTGAAGGTCACTTCCTCCAGCACCTCCACAGCAGCCAGGTCCTTTCATCTACTTAAGTACACACACACACACACACACACACACACACACACACACACACACACACACACACACACTGACATGGCTCATTCAGATGACATTTGCCGATGATTAGATGCTGAGCAATGTGGAGGTTGAGAAGCAATTATAGGACAGAAGAGCAATGTAACAAGTGACACTGCAGCCATCATCAAGACTTATAAGGAGAGCGCTGATCAACACCTGGCAAGCTAAAACATTTCACGGCGTGCGTGCGCGTCTCCCCACCCCACTCCTAGGTCTAATGGTCATTCGATGTCAAGGTAACACACACAGTACAATCGTTGCTTTAAGAGGAAAAAGTGGCCTGCTAAGCCATGCTCACGTGTCAGAATGTCCTTCCCTCCGAGCAAGTCTCAGCTGCTTGTGGAGAAGCCGACGTGGGCTGCGGGACTATTTTTTTAATTGCTGAGTTTCTCATCATTGCATTAAATGGATTAAGTTTCTTCATCAGATGTACCCCCAGGGGTTAGGGGATGCCAGTGGGACCCACTGAGCAACACATCAGAAGCGACACCCCCATGCATAGAGCTAATCCACCTGATGGATTCTCCCCACAACCAATCAGCAGGACATGTAAGGAAAGGCATTCTCATGCACACGCACACAGACACACACACACACACACGCATGCACACACACACACACAAAGATAACATAGTGTCTTTGAACTCAGCATGCCCCGGTGTGTTTATATGAGCGGCAAGCCTGAAAGCAGCAGGTAGAACTGGAAGGCGCTATCTGTGGCTCAGCTGTGCTCCCCTGCTCCGGAGGTTAATCAGAAAAGATATGGGGAGAACACAAAGTGGGCCTGCATTGCCCATCCGCCTCCCCTGTTGCTTCCCAAATGCCAGCCTCTCCTTCCCTCCGAGCTACGTGGCACTCCATTACTATTCCACCTCGATCCGTCTTATCTTAACGAAATAAATAGAGGGAGCTCCCGGTTTCGGCCTGGGCTCGGGGGTGGGGATGTAAATGCTTGGCTTAATAATGAAGCTCATCATGTGCTCTCTATAGGAGACTCTCTCTGACCTATGAGAAAATAACAGAGATGCTGAGCAGCGGGGATCAGAGTAGTAAGTAGGAACAAGTGCAGAGGAGGCAGGAGGTGTGACGGAGTTAAACGCTAACTTGTTTTGGAGCAGCATCGCTATGTCTTTGCGAAGCTCAACAGAGAACAGCTTGTATCACAGTGCAGAAGCATTTAGTTGATTCCCCTTTGTGCCGTAGCCTGGGCTGTCTACCTGAGCTACTGTAGATCAAGGGGATTCATCTCGGATTAAAGGCTTTCATTCAGGGAAGTTGAAATTGGCTTCCAGTTTGGCTGTTCATTTCTCACTTTCTCTCCCTAAAGAAACTCATTATACAGGGTGCTCATACACTCCTTTTTTCCCCGGAGTTGAAATATCTTGCCGTGCATTCACACCCCTCTGATACTGTGAAGCAAAAGCGGGGGATTGGTTATGGATTGGGAGCACCGAAACAAAATGACAAATAAGCCATAGGTAAATTATGATCTTTTTCAGAACATTCACACACTTGTGCTAAATGTGACTTTACGAGAAACACCCACAGATATTTTTTTTTCTGTTGATGAACTTGAATGAATGTCTCATGGTGCGTTCACACATATGGATACAAAGCTGGCAGTAGTTGTTCTCTGATAATGCTGTAGTTCTGAGGATTGTGTATTGTGCTTCATGTGTAATTGACACACTATCGACACTTGTTGTCTGTTGTATCCAGTCGATTTTGGTATTTTTATTTCTTATTTTCTTCAGTTCCAGTAGTTTACGTTGCAAACATAATATGTTAAAGACACATAATAATTAACGCCCGTGAATTTCCCACATATGAATCCAGTTTTCCTGATAATCACAATTTATACAATCACCTGGAATTCAAATATTTTCTCTGTTGTTGTAGCAAGTAGACCCATTACTGCCTTTGTGTGTGTTTTCTGCCAAATTAAGAAAGCAGCTTAATATGACAGTAGCCTTTGCCATGACATCGCCGACGTGTTCTCCAACCTTAACACCCATATAGTTCAATTGTCGCTACTCTCTGATACGACCCAGGGAACCATAAGCTCAATCAGCGCTGCCAAGTCGGTTGGCAGGCATCTGTTGAAAGTAGACCCCTTTTACATGAAGTCAAAATATCAGCCAGTTTTACTTTGGATTTTTTGTTCTAAATAGTCAAACACAACAATTAAACTGTGGAAATACAACGGTTTGGTTAGTGTTAGATAGAAAAACATTAGGTTTAGGTTAAAGTTAGGCACTAAAAAATATGGTTACAGTTTGTAAAAAAAAGGCGTTTCTCTGTCTGTGTTCTTATCTGTACTGGTTTTCTTGTGGACTTGTGAAACATTATCAGTCATAGCCCAAGTACTGTTCCAATTCGAAGTTTGCATCTAACCAAGTACAAATCAAATACCCAGAGGTGTTCTCACTCTGCCTGTTGTATCGAGGATGATTTGGAAGCCGACTTGGGTGGACTTACAGTAGTCAGATGCCCTTCCTGACGCAGCCCTCCCCAATTTCTACCGGTCTTGGACCAGCACTGCCAGTGCATCGCTGGGGAGGGGGAATGGGCTGTTAGGGGTTCAGTGTCCAGGGAAACCTCGACATATAGCCAGGGCCGGGGATCGAACCACTCACCCTGTGGTCCGTAAGCAACTGCCTTTACCAACTGAGCTATATATCTGATGGAAAATGCAATTCATTGGCTTTACATTTTACCTTGGACTCACACAAGTATAAATGCATATAAAGAGCTAGAATAAAAATATATATATCAAAATTATTACACAATTTAGTTGTAGTGACAAAAATAAGACAGTTTAATTGGATTAAACAGCTAATTTAAAGCAACATAACCCGCCACCCACATATTAATCTGGAAAAACAGCAATGTTACTCACTTTCTAAATAAAATGAAAAAAAAAAAATAAAAATAATAATCTAATTTAAAAACCAATTATTGGTCATTTGTTTTGCACTCTAACGTGTTCTTTAATATTAGTTTGTAATTTTTTTCTGTACACATTTGACCTAATTTAGGTGAGTAACATTTTTTTTCTTGGTTTGTTTTTTTTGTTTAGCTTCCTGGTAACTTTAGAGATGAGATATACCAAACATTGAATGTATGGCAAATTACTCACCTGTTCTGAATGGAACTTTTTATTAAAAGTCAGGTAAAGTGATTTGAGTTGTTTTTATTTAATACACTAGCATAAACAAAGCATAACTTGCAAGTTAATGCAACATCCCTTAAGTACACTGAACATAACGGCGCCAAATTAATGAAACAAAAATCCATGATGTTGCATTAAATTAATCAAGTTACAATAACCTAACATGCTGTTGCATTTATTTGCTTTTATTTTTAGTATTTATTTAACCAGATTTTGTTGAACCAGTTGACATAACTAAAACATTTCATTTCTTTTAGCGTATTATAAATTGCACTGTTTTTAAAATATAGGCCTACATACAGCCTAAAAAGTGTTTTCTATATCCCAATGACAATAATCCTCCCGTCCGGACTCCAAGTTCAAACTTGCCAATTCTGAACTCCCAAGTTCGGAAATACACCCAACCTACCCTAGTCAAATAATATCTAGTTTATAATTATTTTACGTTGAGCAGAAAATTGACTCAGTTTTACTTTCTACTAGAATCAAGAGGCTCTTGTCCCACTGTAGCTCAGACGGTATTTTGAGTTGAGCCTTTCTTAACTTTCCCATTGCATAGCTGAGCTCCCTTTGATACGTGAATAATAATTTGAGTCAGTAAGAAACTTTTTAAAGGAATAACAAAAAATGTCAAGTAAAGCAAGGGTTGATAATGTCATATCCAATTTATGTGAATATAAAATCTAACAAAGCAAAACTGAAAGTATAATAAGTAGAAAAAATATCTCAAATATTGTTGAAAATGTGTGACAAATAATCGGAGGTAAGCGGATGATTTACAGTATTGTCAGAAATCCATCTGTTTCACCACTTCCCTTGTGTAAATGCAGATCCACAGTCGAAGTGAGATTCCAGCTTGGTGTGTCAGACTCTTGGTTGAATAAACTGTAACCTTCTTATTTTCCTCTCGGCTGTTCCCTTTCAGGGGTCGCTACAGCAAATCATGTGCCTCCGTCTAACCCTGTCCTCTCCATCCTCTTCACTCACACCAACTACCTTCATGTCCTCCCTCACTACATCCATAAATCTCCTCTTTGGTTTTCCTCTAGACCTCCTGACTGGCAGCTCCAACCTCAGCATCCTTCTACTGATATATTCACAGTTTCTCCTCTGAACATGTCCAAACCACCTCAATCTGGCCTCTCTGACTTTATCTACAACACAACTAACATGAGCCGTCCCTCTGATGTCCTCATTCCTGATCCTGTCCATCCTCGTCACTCCCAGAGAGAACCTCAACATCTGAAGCTCTGCTACCTCCAGCTCTGCTTCCTGTATTTTCTTCAGTGCCACTGTCTCTAAGCCGAACAACATCGCTGGTCTCACCACCGTCTTGAACACATTTCCTTTCATTCTCACTGATACTCTTATCACACAACACACCTGACACTTTTCTCCACCCGTTCCAACCTGCCTGTAACCTCACTGTTCCACCTGGGTCCCTCTCATTGACACACATGTATTCTGTCTTACTATGGCTAAGCTTCATTCCTCTGTTTTCCAGAGCAGACCTCCACTTCTCTAGATTTTCCTCCACCTGCTCCCTGCTCTCACTACAAATCACAATGTCATCTGCAAACATCATAGTCCATGGAGATTCTTGTCTAACCTCATCTGTCAGTCTGTCCATCACCCGAGCAAACAAGAAGGGGCTCAGAGCTGATCCTTGATGCAGACCCACCTCCACCTTGAACTCCTCTGTCACACCTACAGCAGACCTCACCACTGTCTTACAGCTCTCATACATGTCCTGCACCACTCTAACATACTTCTCTGCCGCTCCAGATGTCCTCATACAATACCACAGCTCCTATCTCAACCTGTCATACGCTTTCTCTAAATCTACAAAGACTCAATGCAGCTCCCTCTGACCTTCTCTGTACTTCTCCATCAGCATCCTCAAAGCAAATACTGCATCTGTTGTTCTCTTTCTAGGCATGAAACCATATTGCTGCTCACAAACCAGCACAAACCTCTGCCCTTAGCCTGCCACCTCTCCTGGACACTTCCATACCTCCACAAGTTTGACATCAGGACCAACTGCCTCAGCAACCTGTACAAATCCACCTCTCCCTCCTTAGTGTCCAACCTAACATACAAGTCCTCATATGCACTTTGTTTGGCCTTTGCCACCTCTACCTTCACCTTACGCTGCATCTCCCTGTGCTCCTGTCTACTCTCTTCAGTCCTCTCAGCGTCCCACTTCTTCTTAGCTAACCTCTTTCCCTGTATACACTCCTGAACTTCCTCATTCCACCACCAAGTCTCCTTGTCCACTTTCCTCTTTTCAGATGACCTACAGAGTACCCTCCTACTTGTCTCCCTGATTACATTAGCTGTAGTGGTCCAATCATCTGAAAGCACCTCCTGACCACGCAGGGTCTGTCTCAGGTCCACCCTGAAAACTACACAACAATATTCCAACTTCCACCACTTCGTCCTCTGCTCTGCCTTAGTCATATTCATCATCCTCACCACCAGCATCATTTTACACACCACCATCCTGTGTTGTCCGGCTACACTCTCCCCTACCAATGCTTTACAGTCACTGATCTCTTTCAGATTACAATGTCTACACAAGATGTCGTCCACCTTAGTGCATCTACCTCCGCTCATATTTGTCACTCTATGTTCCTGCCTCTTCTGGAAAAAAGTGTTCACTACAGCCATTTCCATCCTCTTTGCAAAATCTACCACCATCGGTCCTTCTGCGTTCCTGTCCTGAAGACCAAACCTGCCCATCACCTCTGTTTTCTCTTCACATACATGTTTATTAAAATATGTCAACTCTCTAGCCTTCCCTGTCATAGTCCCAACATTCAAAGTCCCTACTGTCAGTCCTACATTCTTAGCTTTCCTCTTCTCTCTCTCCCTACGAACACACCTTCCTCCTCTCTTTCTTCGACCAACAGTAGTCCAGTGTCCACCGGTACCCTGTAGGTCAACTGCACCTGAGAAGGTCGTTGTTATCATCATTGTTATCATGATTCGCATTATTAAATGGCATGTGTTTTACGTCGGATGCCCTTCCTGACACAATCCTCAGCAATATTCAGACTTGGGACTGGTACAAGAAGACACTGGCTTGTGTCCCCTTGCGTTTGCATTGGTTAAATAAACTGTAACCACATCATACAAAATGATGTCATTGTGAGTGACCAGAGATTATCTCACCCCGACATCCCCGCTGAGAAGGCTGATTTCCAAACACACCCTTCATAAGGACAGTTTTCCTTACTTGAGCTCCAAACCGCAGGCTCACATTCTATTGTTTTTTTTTTTTTTCTCCAGTAGCATCCATACTGCAGCCGCACTGTGAAACCTCACACTAGCACACTCGTGGATGCCATCTCAATATTTCATGGACGAGGTGCGCTGAAATTGACTGGGCTGAGGATATCTGCCCTGTGCTCTCTACATTATTCACTCCCATCTCTTGTGGCCGGGCTCATTTGTGTTGACAAAGGACTAGATGGGTGATTTCAGTCTGTACTGCTCAGATTCAACTATTTTTATCCCCAGTGTGGATTCTGCGGTGCTGGAGTGACATCACTCCTCCATTTCCATGTTAAATCATTTATACAGTGCAGTGCTCGATGTTGACCTCCACCTAAATCTGTTCCCTGCACACATCAATTACACATCCATTGTTCATGCTGATGATCACTAGACCAAATAGGACTTCAGGCACTGTGGACCTAGAGAAAAAGTGCATTTCAGCAACATTTATTTCACCGAGACATTTAAATGCTATTGTTGGCCCACAAGTCAGTCTTGCAGGTTGATCACACCGTGAGACACATCTGTTCCCTATATCCTGTGGAGCCAGGGCTTAAGTTTTCACCAGGCAATAACCAGGCGAAACTACCTGTGGCTTGGAGGTGTTTTAAGATAATGCACGATGTAAAAAGTATAGCCAAATGCAAGCTCTGCTCTGCTAAAATGATGTACTTACTATTTGAGTAGTCACGTTTATCAAGAAAAAGAAAAATTAAACATACGGTACTTGCAACGTACACTGGCAACAATGGGGCTTATATCTAGTAACTAAAATGTTATCTGAAGTTAATTTAGCTTCATATTCCTATTTATTCCATGTTGTCCGTTCTTCTCCATCCAGGATCTTAGCCTAAATCTAGGCCTTGGTCATTATTTTTTATTTTCATAAGGTTCTTTTCAGTGAATGTTGCTCTGTCTATTATACATCCGTCACTACATATTCGTTTTGGCAGAAGACGCGAGAATTTGCATTCTTGCACAATTTGCTTAACTGCAATGGACTAATGAGGATGTTACTGTCCAGCAACTCGTACTAGAAGGATGCAAGTCTTTGGACTGTGGGAGGAAACGAGAGGAGAGCTACGCAAGCCCGCAAACTCACACAGACAGGCAGCAGCTGGCCAGTAGATTCAAACCGTGAACCTTCTAGCTGTGAGGCAGAAGCACAAACCACTCCACCAGCATGCATTCAAACATATAGTATATACATAGTAAAGAAAATATGACACTTGGTTAACCCAGAGGTAAAATAACTAGACATGATGTTTGACATCCTACATCCATACAGTAGAATGTGCATTAGAGGGCATTTGGGAGTGTTCGAACAGGGAGTTAGTTGTAAGCAGAGTAGAAGAGAGTGATGACTCCTTTTTTCTCACCATTTGAAAACCAATAACTCAACAAATAGTTCCAAACAGCACAAATGGTGCTGGTGAGTTGCTATTTTTGTAACACAGTGTTTTGTAAGGTAAGACGTTGAAATCAGCTGTTATAATGTCAACTGTTATATATTTGACTCAGCAACCACAATCACAGGACACTTGACAAAGTTTGACAGATCTATTGAATAGATAGAATGTAGAAGTTAAACCCAGCTGACTGATAAATGTGCCAGAATCTTGACAGCTAGAAGTGTCAAAGACTATCACTGAAGCGGATGTTTCAAAACCCTTGATGAGTCTCTCAGGTTTCGCATGATGTGTGAACGTCATTCAGTGTATGATTCACAACACATACACACAAAAAAAGACTCTAGTTAAAAAAAACACAACCCTGACATATTAGTGTGATGTGCAACTGTGAATTCAGACTAGTGAAAAATAATCTTTCATGGATCGTATCTTAGAAGCAGTGATGCAACTGACAGACACAGATCTGGATGTCCATATCGCAATGACTTTTCATGGCTTTTACACCTCTGGCAACACACAGTAGGGGCTGCTGATGGATCAAACTACAGAATTCAGTGGAGGAAAAACAGCATCCCCTCGTACCCACTCCTCATGCATCAGTATCCAAAGCTGTAACTGGACCTTTCACTTTGTGGCATGACCCACTTTAAGCCAGATGTTTCTCAGTAGTGTGAACTCATGAGACTCGCAAAGCTAATGACACAAAGCTGATGCCAGCATTCAGTTTTTTCCATGCTGAAACCACTTTCCACCACCGTATTAAAATATTAAAAACAAGTGGTATTTTTGTTGTGGCTGATCACTGCAAACTAAATCGAAAAAAAAAATTATCTTGGGGCCAGAGACTTCCTCAATTTGGAGCCAGCACACTTACTTACCACTGGTAACTATATCAACCTCTAAAAGGTCAGAGCAACCAGAGCTGAAGGTAGAATTGATTGTCTGCACAGCACCACAATAAGGCTGGACACCCTGATGCAAATCTTTTTTTTCTGCTCAGTGGGAATATAAGTTTCTCCCCTTTCAGGAGAGGAGGAGGAGCAATGAGGCAGTCAGGTCTTACCTCCGCCAGGGGCACTCCCTCTGGAGGGCGACAGTGCAGAACGATCATCCCATTGATTGGCACCTCCTTCCCCTGGGGGTCCTGCTCAAAGTTCTTCCTCAGGTCTGGTTGGGGAGATAAGAGGCAGCTGTCAGGTGTCAAGTGTTATGGCTACCCTCTTCTGCAGCTAGCATGCTGGTCTGGCCCCAGCTCTGCACGCCACAACCTTCAAAACCCACTACACACAGTTCAGAAAGGATCCAATGGCACTGTGTTGGGTAATTTGTTGACAAGGTGATTTGAAGGATACACTGCATGGAGGTAGTGAGCAAGGATTGGTCTGATCATCCTGGTCATCCATGTGCATACAGTAGTGACAGATCCTATTCTGCCCATTATCAAAACTGCCTTTGACAGCTTACCCGGATCACAGCTATCCACCAAAAAAACCTTTAAATGTCAGCCTATGGGCCAGTATGGATCTTTGAGCAAGAATGGGCCTTTGAAATTTCGACCTAGGTCGTGAATAGGTTTCATACTCAGGATCAGGAGAGGATCCCTATAACAGTTAGGATGTAATAGTCTGGATAAACAATAATAATGTGCAAATCCCAGCAAATTTTGACATCACATCGTAATATGTGAACTCAGATTTTTACTTTGTTCAAAGGATAGGAACAGACTTCTTTGCTTTCTTGAAGTTTAACAGTATGTGATATTTGCTCTGCTTAGTCAAACATTACTGTAAATGTAACACAGAAGAGCACTTTTAGATAACATATAACTCCCTCTAGCTGTGTTCAGTTTTTCCTCAGTGACTGACAGTCAAGCACGCTGTACTTGTTTAATACTTGAGGGCTTTACTTTTTCATGTATTTATATAATATATTTATTTTCTTCTATTTCTTTTCTGCTTTGGTGATATACCTAACATCACTGGATAGAGTAACCAGGAAATTTTTTTATAGCTATTCACTTCAGTGACTATTATGTGTTCACTGGAATTGAACTACAATTTTTGTTTAGTTGTGCCATCAACAAACTTTAAGGGCTTAAACAAACATTTTTTACCAACCCTAATGAACTTAATGAAGGGACAAACACACCCAAGTTCCCTTTAGATTCAACTGAAATAACAAGCAGTCATCCAAAAGTGACTCGAATGATTAAAATAATAATTTATAGCACAACAGACAGGCAGAACTGGGACAGGAAAACACATTTGCACATTTGCATTCAAGGAAGATTAAAGATATTTTGATGTATCTGATGTATCAAAAGACTGAGGGTCAGTCGCTTTTTACATATGCAGCAGAATTTATAAAACACCAGTTATCTAACTTCCTGCATTGTAAATGACCAATCAGTGACCTTCCGTGCTACATATCCTGAGCTGACTGTTTTTGATGGAAGAACCGCAGCCTGGCAACAAAATATATATCCTGGTTCCCCTGATGAAAACTAAGGTAATAAACTATGTTCCTATAAAAGTTCCTGGTCCACGGGAAACAGTCTTGCAGTGGAAATAAACTTCAAGTAAACAAACTTTAGTGACTGTAGCTGACGACCTAATGACAGAATGTCAGCTTAATTGACCAATGCTGATATTATGTATGTGTTTTCAGCTGGTGTGTTACAGCTGCCAACCTAATTGGATATTTATCCTGCAAACTGACATTAGCAGTGTTCCTTTTTCCCTAGTAAATGTTTGGCATTTGGATGTAACAAGCTAAGGTGCAGGTCAAGGCATTTCATTGGCCTTTTATAAGGAATAATATATTCAGGTCATCTTCTGAATGCTACACTTTAGGAATTCTGTAGACAATAAGGCCAAACACAATCTTTCCACAACCATCAAACACTAGCCACTTTTCACTATTTCTATTCCCTGGTTTGGGCTTTGTTACACAGGTTGCCAAACCCAGCTACAAAAAGCTTTTAAAAGTGTTTCCATACTTACAAGCAATGCGGACAGTAGCCTTGCGACTCTTGGAGGTACCCAGGTGGCTCCAGGCCACACAGAGACACCAGTAATCTTCAGGGCCATGGAAATCCTCCACCTGCTGACGCGACACATTGATCATCACCTCACGTACCTTTAGCCCTGGGACAAGAAGAGATCATAAGACAGTTAACAAACACACACGCACATTATACAACATGTCTTGCCTACCCACCTTGAATCCCAAATTAACTGATTTCAAAATACCCAACTGTGCACTGACAATACAACCTTTTTGTAACAGTGCATAGAAACCTGGTTTATGTAGAAACAACGCAGTTCTGTTTTGGATTAGAGAGTTTGAACCATTGGGTTGAGATAAAACTACCTGTTTTCTTTGATGCCGAAACCTTCATGACATATTTTGTGCTCGTCCACCATATTGTATTTTTGTGCCACGGTCACACTAGTTAGTAATATTGAAAGTCTTTCTTTTGGTCTAGAGCAAGCACATGACTCACTGTAATCCTTGGGGAAGACTAAGGGTCAGCAGCTATGGTAACACATTGTAGTTTAGCAGGCTAAACAGAACTGAACATGAATCACAGCTGAGGCTTTTTCGTTTTTTCATGGATTGGTGCCTGTTGAAATATTTCACATGTTAAATAGAACATGTTAACATGCTGGTAGAATTCACCCTGAGGCCAATTTAAGTATATGTGCCAATTATCAATCAACACAAAAATGTGGATATTATAGCAACCTGCTGGTGATATTGGTACTAACCAAAGTCTCAGTAAGCTTGATCCTTTGGAGATGTCTCATCCTGTTTAGTAGTTGGTTGAATATCAATGTCAAAATGGTGGATAGACCATTAGATCATGGCTAAATATATGTCTCTTAAGGTCTTGGGGGTTAAAGCTGGGGTTCAATTTACAAGCAAAGATTTAGGGGCAATCGAAAGTAGAGTTCAGAAAGAATACTGTAATGCAAAGCCTAGAATTCTAAAGAAGGGTCCTTACAGAATCCTTAATCAATACTTCGATAAGTCTACAGGCTTGCATCAGTGATCAATGGCTTTTACAAGATAGGCAGTGCACAAGTTCTTGCGAAAGGCCGACACACTTCCTTAATCAGTGTCTTCTCCCCCTCATTGCTGAGCTCTGAGAATATCACTAAGTAAATTGGCAGAATCACAGTCCCCCAGGGGCCCCAACTGTATGTTTTGAACGCTCAATGCTGCTAACAAGAGAAAAGCTAAATCAGCTGTAGCAGAATTACATTAATAATTTGGACTACACTTAACTGCTTCAAACAGCATATGCAGGCTTGCTGAACAAGCGACACTGGGACAATATGGCATATTATGTAACACAAAAGGCATGCAAACACAGCACGCCACACAATGCTTGCAATATACTGAATGCATTAAAAAAAAAAAAAGATTAAAAAAGAAAAACTCTTTGAAAATCCTCTTAGGCAACACTCTGCAAGCTCCGAGTTGGAAAATATCGCCACCCTGTCATATAGCGTTATGTGTATGCAGCACCCATATTAAATCTGAGTCATCGGCTTAAGGCTGGCCATGTGTTTCTTCACTGTTCCTTGAGCCTTTTTCAGCCTGCAGGCCTTATACCCTCAGCTGGATTAAGGGCAAGAGATGTGTAATGTGCTTGGGACTGCAAAAGACCAAAAACAGGCAATACGCCCCCATCCTAAAGCCCTCCACCTCTCACACTTCTGGCTCTTGTGCACTCACTTTCTCTGATAAATAACTCTTTAATCTGACATGCTCTTACTAAAGTAAAAGAGCCTCATACTGTGGCTGCACAGCTTGTGAGGCACTGAGCAGACTTCCAAATGAATACCAATTAAACCTGAGTGAATGGCAGCGGGGCTACAGCAGTGGATTCATGCTGGCGCTCGTGGTAAAATTAAGAAATGGAGAACATTTCATGGCAGGTGGTCTCCACTGTGCCAGGTAGAAATGACAGCAGCAGAAATGTGGACTTCTTCCTTTTTGTCAAACTGAACACAGTTGACAAGTTGTGAGCTGCTCATACAATTTAGGCGGTTTATCTCAATATGGTTCACTGCAGTGTATTTGGTGACCCAGGTAGTTTAAATCTTGATTGACAGGCCGGAAAAAAGAAGGCCACATTTAGGAAGAGCAATAAGCAACAGCAGCTCTAGGGTTGATGCTTCCTCGTCGCAGCCCCTGCAGACACTGAGACACAGGCATAATTCATAATTTGTCAAACAGCGGCAGAAAGCTGGCAAGTGATGGTGTATGTGTGGAGAGAGATACAGCGGACAAAATAATGACTAATGACTTTCCATGATGCCCTAAAAAGTGAGAGCCTGTGTTTTAGAGAAGAGGAAGGGGGAAGAGAAGACAGACTGATGGAAACCGAGAGAGAGAAAAGGCAGAGGTGAGCTTGCCTGACAGAGAGGCACATTTCCTGCAGTCCAAACCGGCGTCGACAGGTGGTTTGCCGGAGAGACGAAGACGAGCAGTGCCACTGTGTCATCTGTCAGCCCTATTTGTTTATAGGCAGAACGCTGTTGACAGGGCTCATTAGAGTAAACCACTTGATCTGTTCTCCTCCCCAATCTCCTCCTCGCTCTTTGCAGTTCCCGGAGTCACTTGATAAATCCATCCCAAAACAGCTGAATCACTCGGAGAAAGACTGACAAGAGGGCTGGAAGGAGAACTATGTTTTGGCAGGTCCCAGATCCAGTGAAGAAGTGAGAGGCGCCGCTGTAGCATCGATATAGTCAAGCTCATTAATTTGGATGCGGATGGCAAAGAACTTCATTAAATATTGCATCAGGATCATTTCTGCTTAAAAGGTTTCAATTCAGAGGACTTTTTTGTCCAATGTCATCTTTCTCTCTCTTTTCTCTGGTTCTCTTCTGTTAGCCATCCAGTAAAGGTAAAATGAGAATGCTCTGCTGTCCCATAGATCAATATTAGACTTTTCAGAAAATGGCAATATCTGCCCAATGTACTGGCAAACCAAAAATACTGCTCGAGTGGCTCTGCAGCAGAGGGAAAGGGGGAGCCTGGGACATGACTTTACTGCCCTCACTGAAAAGGTGTGCCCTCATTTTAAAAGCTGAAGTTCCATTTAAATATCTGGAACTACTGGAACTCACAAATTAAAGGTGTACATCAAACCCATGAATCCCTTGGTGCAGCTTTTGCTTTCCAATTTTAAAGTTTTATAATTTACTCAATACAGACTTAAGCAACTCAGGCCATATGGTCATTAAAAGGACATTAAAAGGAAGGAATATTCAGAAATACCGTCCTTTGGCATGCACGGTATGTGGTACTAAGATGGGCATCTTTTTTATGAATATGTGTGCAGAGTCTTTTCCTTTTTTTAATATGCATTTCACTGCAGCCTAAACCTTTAGATTGTTCTTTTGAAGCTGGGTTATTGAGATGCTTAAATATTTCGAACAGAATCTTCCTTGGTGTCCAAAATATATATGTATAAATACATACATACAGTATATACATTATTAACTTTTTTTTTGTTGTTACTATATTGGTGCCTTGCAAAAAAGGGGTGAAATATTAACAGTCACCTACTGCCATGATGTGCTCTTTTAATAAATGCTGCTTGGTATGAGAGGGAAGGGACAAATACGTCATCGTTTACACTGAGGGACTCGTTGGATGAACTGTGTATTCTTACTAATGATGTCACTGACTGTGGATTAACACCAGAAGTGGCTTTTATCTTACTCTTGCACTGAACTTGCTTTAGGAAAGATCAAGTTATGTTGAAACACTGCTGTAACCATCAGCAAAGTTTAGTGTGTCAAGTGCATGTGTTTGCTATTAGAAAATGTGACCACTGTGTGATTCAGGAGATGAACAGAAGGCCTCATTCATTCAATGTGATATTCATGAACCCCCAGTGTATATCAGGTGGAAGTACTGGAGGTTCTGGAGACAGGGAAACCCCCAAATCCCGCAAGAGCAGGAAATTAACACGTGTTTTTCTGTCAAAACAAATATGGGGCGACGGGAAAATTGGACTTTCTAACTTAAGGCACACAATTTTTTTGCAAAAGAGCAGAAAGAACAAAAAACTAATAAAAACCAACAAAATCACGGATGTGAAGGAAGTAACAACGTGGACTATAGAGCCTACAGAGGATAATGAAACTTTGTAAAACAACACTACGTTCAGGTAAAGGTGCAGTTACTTTAGGTCTGCCTGAGTAAAAAAACAAAAAAAACAAAACATCTTTAAAATAATTGTTGTGAGGATGTCTGGCAGAGACTGGGTCTTAAGAGTAAGGATTAAAATCTTCAGACAGCAAACTCTTAATAATTGTGTCTGCTGAACGTTAGTCATAATGGGCCGTATAGTTGTGAACTGTGTAGCAGCCTTGAGTATCACAGCACAGTGAAAGATAAATAGTCATTCCTTAAGCTGTAAATGGAGGAAAAGTACAATTACCCCCACTAAAGAAGGAAGCCTTTGCCAGTAGTAACTATTTGAGAGAAGGTTTTCCACAAAAGTCTGTGTTTACTCAGAAAAATCCATTGCCAGGGCATCTCTCACTGCAGTGTTATTGAACAGGAGGCTGCACCCCATGTAATGTCAGCCAGGGGTTGGGAAATCATTTCAATCAAAAGTTCACCCATTTACTCATGGAACCTTGCCAGTGGGGCGGCAGTTACTATAAACTCAAACATAGAAAGTCTTTCTTTGGATGAAACACACTTTGGTGTAACATTGATTTGGAAATGTTGAGCAAATGTGGTTGTTGAGCTTCTGATAACAAATGTGAGAGGACTGGAATTTAAAAGCTATTGTAAAGTATATGATGGGCCTTTTATTGACAACCTGCAATGAGGTGGTTGACAGGGCAGGACATTCTGTCAGGTGTAGTTATGTGGATGGGCCCAGCAACACAGCCATATCAATAGCGGAGATTGTCTTCATCAGAAACACAACATAAAGCACAGAGCATAAAGCACTGAATTATAGCTTAATTTTAATGGATGGCCTCTTTATTTACACAGTCGCTGCTTTAGATTTAAGAGGGATGAAGAGGGATCTTCGTACAGCCATGTCAGTAGTCCCACCTTTTCACTACACTTAAGCAAGACATGTAATTGTAGTTGCCTAACATTAACAAGACCTTAATTCTAGAAGTAGTTGATGAGAAAATCCAAACAAAAGAGTAATTTTTTTTTTTAAGGCATTGACAAACTTTTAACAGCTTAAAAAGCTTAAAAAGTGATATCAATGCTGAATGGGACGATGTCCAATAAACAGCATGGAAAATAAGCACGAAAACTCAAGAGGCACCTGGAAAATTAATTTTAACAGCTATTTTAACAGCTAATTTTACTAGCTATCTTGTGGTGGCATTGCAGTGTGGTGGTGTATTTATGCTAGTACTACAACTTCATAGAGGGCAACATGGTAGTGCAGTGGTTGGTGCTGCTCCCTCGCAGCTGGTTGGGGGTTTGTGTCATGATCTGGTATTTGGTGAGTTTAAATTGCCCATAGGTTTGCGAATGTTTGCGAGTGTGTGTGTTTGTGTGTGTGTGTGTGTGTGTGTGTCTGCCCTGAGATAGTACGGATGTCCCGATACCAGAATGAATACATGTACTTACATTTGTGTACTAAACTGTTTTGCTTCTAGTATGACCTGTCCGGCTCCAGCCCACCACAACCCTAAACAAGCTGTTACGGATAATAGATGGATTTGCTTAACTCGAATAGTAAAATTACTACTAAAGGAAGCAAATGTGAGAATATTCACTTCAGTACATCCACTTGCTTTATTCTCATGTGATGCCTGTTCAATGTCACTGGCATTTATGTCTTGGTTCAAAATCTGTGATGACATAGGAAACACAAGTGTGTGTCCTGGTTCATAGTCCATGTTAGAAAAGCCCACAACTCCACACAGTGCTTTTTCCTGGCAGGCTGCTGACACTGCTGTCAAACCAACACTCAGTCACACTGGACGGCAGTTCAGGGCGATTGTAGTGCGTATCTGGTTCAAAAGTAGTTTAGCTGACTTCACTGACAGTTAACAAGGGAGTTAAGTGTCAGAGTGACCAACAGACAGGAGCAGCCTTCAAACTGGCTGTTCTCTATTTTTTATTACATCACAGTTACTTTTGAAGTAATCCGGCACAAGACTTGGTTTGTAAAGCCTGTCATGTTGTTGCTCCTGCATCGAGTCATGTGCAATAAAAGGTCAATGGCTTTGGGCTTGTCCCTTCAGGGGTCGCCACAGCGGAATGTGTTCCACAAGATGATTTGGCATGAATTTTTTTTCTACACCCGATACACATCCTGCAGCAACCCTCCCATTTTATACGTGTTCGGGACTGGCACCAGGTTGGCCCTTGGTGGTTGGGCGGCCTTCTGCATCCAAACTCAATGCTCTACCCATTTAGCCACCAGACCCCCCAATTGGGGGGGATGTGCAATGGTGCAGCTTAAAGAATAAGAGGTGCAATAAAACGCAACTCAAGCTCTTGTTGGCTTGATATTCCCATTAAACACTGTATCATGCACACAATAAATACGTACTTCATGAAACATCAAAATAAAGTATAATGAGTTTTTAACAATGTGCCAAGATAATGGTTTGGAATGAACTGCTTGATTATGGGTCCTGTCGCTGTTGCTTGCTCATCTACTGTGCAGCAGGGATGAGATACCAATAAAACCTCTATTGGTTTATTTCATATTCATGGTCATTGTCAATTGATATCTGTATTTATGCAATAGCTGAGAGTTATCGTGGAATTAAATACAATACAGCACCACGTAACATTGCATGT
Source organism: Channa argus (assembly GCF_033026475.1). Classification (NCBI taxonomy): domain Eukaryota; kingdom Metazoa; phylum Chordata; class Actinopteri; order Anabantiformes; family Channidae; genus Channa; species Channa argus. The sequence continues at coordinate 24,474,963 of NC_090207.1, forward strand.
ACAGTAAACTTGACTAAATTCAAAAGATATGGCAAATGTACTGTACGCGTAGGAGGCTTCATTTCTCTTATCCCCACACTTGTGCTATTTTAATTTCCAAATAAAGTGAGTTATGTATATATAATGCCCATGGCAGTTGAGGAATTTTAAGTTCAGTGTAGAAGTGTGATGCCACCTTTATCTGGTATCTTCCATGTCTTGGACACAGGGTGTGAAATTGCTCATCGAAAAAACATCCAGCCAAGTAAATTGTGATGGTAGCTGGTGAGTTAATGGCTTTGACAAGTATTTTTTATCCCTGAAGACTCAAAGTGCAGATGCCTTTTTTTTTTTTTTTAATTCAGCTGTACTAAACAAAAGATTGAGCTTCTGCTGTGATCATGAGACAAAAAAAAAAAAAAAAAATTCCTATACATGTGATCATATAGTCAGTTTGAGAGCACACGGCACATTTGTTTATGTTAAGTGGATTCTTATCAGCATGTTTCTGTGATAACTTTAGGTCATCTCCTGTTTGATGCTTTTCAAGGAGCTGTGCAGATTCCTAATTCTGATGCATGCAACATTCAACAGACAGCTACTCTTATCTCTGGTCTGCTGCACAGTGGCCTGCATGCTAATAAAACTAATCTCACTGAAATCACAATCACTTTATTCATAAAAAGCTTAACATATTGCCACGGGTGACATAATGCATTTCTTGTGTACAGTATGCATTACAGTACAGTAGATACTGAGTTCAAGCTCCGTTTATAGTTTATAAAATGAACCTGCAGCACTTTGTGCTCATTTACTATTACATTTAGTGTTACATAAACTACAGGTTTACATATTGTATACATTAGCAGGTTCTGCATTGGTAAATTAGTTAATGGTCAATTAATTGAATGTCCATAGTTGTGGAAAGATAAGGATCAGGGTATCAGTCATGTTTACAAAATGTCAAACTCAACTGCAGACCAAAAAGCAGTCAACACACTGTAATCGTTTAAAAAGTTTGTCTTCATCACCATCATCCCACATCATGTATAGAACATTAGGCAAAAGCTGTGACCTAAACCTACATTACAATACAACTTTTAAGAGTCAAACTACAATAGCTATATGCTGTAAAATGTGACAGGGGATTAAATGCTGATATGCTGTTAGATGCTGTAGATACGACCAACATAACCTTTCGTGTCACTATGTGACACAAGAAGTTAAACATTTGACTTAAGCAGTTCTGTGACTCTACTTAACAGGAAGGACAGCGTGCTGCACCTATTAGAGATTTTTTTGAACTTATGAAGCAAATCTTTATTGAAAAAATGACATGTAGTAGCTTTAAGATTGATGGATAAGTTGTTAGTTATTATTTCTTCTAAAATGGGGGATGAAGACTCTATAGCTGACTCTCATTTAGCGGTAAGTTAAGGAGATATTGCACATTTTTTTTTCACTTTTCTGATAAACAAAACAATAAAATGTTATCATGCAGTGTGTTTGCACTGCAGAGCTAAATGCAGAAGGGATTTTTGTAATATCTGTTTTTAAATTGTTCAAAAACAAGCACACACACATCAAACTGAAAAAAACCCAAACTAATGAATTCTGATGGCCTAACAATATTCAGACTACCTTATCTAAACAAGTTCCAAAGTTGCCATGGTTACCACGCATGAGTAATTGGGTGGCAAACTGAATATTTCCTATATATTTACATGGCAGAAAAAAGTTGCTGCTCCCCATCTTAATCAAAAAACAAAAAACGATTGTATCTGCTGAATATGTGGCAGTTAATTTTTGCATTTGATGGCATGATGTAGATTGATTTGTGTATTTGCTGCTCTCCAACTGTTCCAATTCTAAATGATTTGTATAATATCTTCACAAAATGAATTGCTGAGATCTGGGACTATGATGGCATCGATACAGAGAAGTCTAATGGGGCAAGAAACATGAGCATTCAGACAATCACACAAATTGTAAAAAAGCCAATATTTTAGGACTGAAATCTAAAATGCAATATCTGCAGGTTTTTGGTAAATACATTGCTAATGTTACCTCATTTCAATTGTGATGTATTGATGATTACCAATAATATTTATTAAGTCAGCAGAACATCTTGAATTTGGAGTAAAGGAGACCTGGTCTCATGGTGCTCAGATACTAATTGTTCAGCAGTAGTTGGGCTCTGGCAAGTTAGTGCTGTTCTCTGTGTGTTGGGCTGAGTCACAATAATAATAATAATAATGGTGGTAGAGCACAATGCCATAATAGCCATGTACATCATCAAGGACTACATTAAGAAAGACAACATCAGAACCCAATCAAGACCTGCATTAGGAGAGAAAAGATAGAACTGCTGAACATAAAGCCATCAATGGACAACTCTTCCACGATCCAGAGAGGCCAGCAGCTGACAAAGAAGCATCCATGGCATGACTACACAGCCGGGTGTCTCATGGGTGAAACGAGGAGCGTAATCAGCATTGCCTAGCACCACTCAACACCAGGTACTGCCAAATGAAAAAAAAATAATAAAGAAACACATCCTGGAGGAGCAAATGTAGAATGTGCCACGTGCATCTCAGAGTTGCTGATTGCAGAGCACTTGTACTGACATCACCAACACACACACACAGCACAAGGGCCAGCAACATCCACTGGACTTATTAATCCTCCAGATCAATTAGGCTACCAACATTCTGTGTAACGTGCCCATAGTCACTGACCACATGATACTTGCAAACCGGCTGACATGTGCACGAGAGAACACATTAACAGATTTTTTAAAAAAAGTTCAGCGATCCCAGAGTCCAAATCAACAGGACGTGCAATGCCAGGGCAAAGTAGGGCCTTAGGAAGACTTAGAAACACGCATGAAGGGATTTGACGACCACCTTTGAACACTCCCTGGCCAGCAAGCAGCTAGTGAAGTGCTTAAGATTACACTCATGGGCACTGCACACATGCTTTGAAGGTGCTAGAGTGAATCATTCTGATCTCTTATTGAGATCTGTATTCACCTGAGGTTACCAAGAATATCATATTATTATTATTATTATTATTATTAATATTATCCATTAGCATCCCTCTTAATTATTTCAGCATCCATTTTAGCCGATCTGACTAAACCTAATAATAACCAATAATCAGACTGCTAGCCTGCACTTGTGTGCCACCCACATGCTGCACAGAGCCACAACAGAATCCTTCAAGTGAAACTGAGGACACTCCGCTTTCTCAGAACGACATCAGCACATCACGTCATCCCCCATCAGGGTCTTATGATATGTGCTCCAGCTTACCAACTAGGACTGGCTCCCATACCAGGACTTTATGCTGTCAAAAGAGTCCTGCGGGTAGTGTTTTGAACGAATTTCCTGCTGCTCCAAAACCAGTGCACGAATCAATCTCCAAATTAGCAAAATTTCACACGCATGTATACATGCACACGCACAAGCACAAGCACACAGACCATTAGATTCTATTTCACATATGTTTTTTTTAGGGAACAGTATTTGATAACGTACAAATTTTTATTCCTCCCAGAGCAAAGAACCCTTTATGTTCCAACCCCATTAGGCCCTGTGCTGACTTCTCAGCTTTGTAACCAGAGACAGTCCCAACCCACAACTGTGTCTCCTTGAAATGATACCCAATTTCAAGCCTGCAAAACGTGAAATCAAGCCTGACTAACCCAAAACAAACCAACATCTCACACATCGTGCAATGTTATGAGATGTTGGAAACAATTGGGACACTATATAACAATGGTGGGAGAAAAAAAAAAAAACAAAAAAAACAGCAATTAGAACTACAGTGGCTCGTAAACAAAGAATAAAAGAAAAGTGGTTTTGTATTTCTTTTTCTGTGTCTGAATGAGGAGCTAAAACGCAGATTGATACATCAAATCTGCCCACTCAAGCAAAAAGTCATTACTAACTTCAGTATTTTGTGTGTAACTGGATTCAGCAGTGGTGTGTGCAGAGAGTGGAGGAGGGTGGGAGGGGGGTTGGCGGTGGTTCATTTCGTTCCCACATTCATCCTTTTTCTCCTCTTTCAGCTTCAGGTAGCTCCTCTAAAATGTGTTTAACTACACCATATTGAGCACATTAATTCTAATCATTAGGACTACGCTCCTTTGTGTTTATAGCAAAATTTGTCTGAATTATGTCCGTATTAGCTTCATTTTCTCCACAAGTGTAAGTCACTTGGTCTATATGCTGCAGTGCAGCACTTTCCAAATGAGCATAGAGAGCAAACAGGAACCTAGAGGTGTGGGGGTACTGGAGCCATTACTAGGACTATTTGGTCCATGGATAACCGGTGTGACAGGTGTGTCAGGATTGTCAGCAGGAAGTCAAGCATGTCTCAGTGGGTATTCAGGTTCAGTCGTGATGTGGCCTTTTGTCACATCTCTGGGATTTTAATGGATAGAATGTCATAGTGCAGGTTTGGGGGGTGTCTAGCAATTCTGCCTTGTGCATATATGCTCTGCTAGCTACACCAAATTGGAGCACTTTGCAACTGAGTGTGAACGAGTAGTCCCTATAGTCCTGGTCCTGAAGATACTGGATTGACCCATTTGCCTCGATGAAGCACAAGATTAATCCAGGTGTCGCCTCAGCTACAGTGTGGACACGACACTGGATTGCCATAGAAAGCGATAGGCTCCGTATGAGGATGCAATGAAATTCTCTCTTTGCCATAAACCAATCCCCCCTGGGGGAAGCAGTGGGTGGCTGCAGGGTGGAGTTTCTTGCTCAGGGACACACCTAGTGGGTAGGCTGGGATTTGATCCTGCAACTTGATCCTGCTGGTCTACGTGCACTCTGGTTCCCTCATATAACATAACTACTTTGGTTACTTTTGGTGTATGTCATTCTCCCCTCCCTCTTCTGTCTATTTCTATACTATCACCCATTAAATAAGAATAAAGAATCTTCCAGCTCAACTTCCAGTCCTGAAATTTTTCATGTTGGAATCATGCAGCACTGAGCCTCTCCTGGAGTTGTTGTATAGATAATATTCATCGAACTAAATTGGATATAAAAACACCATCAAATTCATCAATCTTTTTCTTTGGGCTGTTCCCTTTCAGGAGTCGCCACAGCGAATCATGTGCCTCCATCTAACTCTGTCCTCTGCATCCTCTTCTCTCACACCAACTAACTTCATGTTCTCCCTCACTACATCCATAAATCTCCTCTTTGGTCTTCCTCTAGACCTCCTGCCTGGCAGCTCCAACCTCAGCATCCTTCTATCAATATATTCACAGTTTCTCCTCTGAACATGTCCAAACCACCTCAATCTGGCCTCTCTGACTTTATCTCCAACACATCTAACATGAGCTGTCCCTCTGATGTCCTCATTCCAGATCCTGTCCATCCTCATCAATCCCAAAGAGAACCTCAACATCTGAAGCTCTGCTACCTCCAGCTCTGCTTCCTGTCTTTTCTTCAGTGCCACTGTCTCTAAGCCGAACAACATCTCTGGTCTCACCACCGTCTTGAACACGTTTCCTTTCATTCTCGCTGATAATCTTTTATCACACAACACACCTGACACTTTTCTCCACCCGTTCCAACCTGCCTGCACTCGCCTCTTCACCTCTTTTCCACACTCTCCGTTGCTCTGAACCATTGACCCTAAGTACTTAAAGTCCTGCACCTTCTTCACCTCTGCTCCCTGTTACCTCACCGTTCCACCTGGGTCCCTCTCATTGACACACATGTATTCTGTCTTACTGCAGCTAAGCTTCATTCCAGTTTTCCAGAGCAGACCTCCACCTCTCTAGATTGTCCTCCAACTGCTCCCTGCTCTCACTACAAATCACAATGTCATCTGCAAACATCACAGTCCATGGAGATTCCTGTCTAACCTCATCTGTCAGTCTGTCCATCACCAGAGCAAACAAGAAGGGGCTCAGAGCTGATCCTTGATGCAGACCCACCTCCACCTTGAACTCCTCTGTCGCACCTACAGCAGACCTCACCATGGTCTTACAGCTCTCATACATGTCCTGCACCACTCTAACATACTTCTCTGCCGCTCCAGACGTCCTCATACAATACCACAGCTCCTCTCTCGGCACCCTGTCATACGCTTCTTTAAATCTACGAAGACTCAATTCAACTCCCTCTGACCCTCTCTGTACTTCTCCATCAGATTCCTCAAAGCAAATACTGCATCTGTTGTTCTCTTTCTAGGCATGAAACCATATTGCTGCTCACAAATGCTCACCTCTGCCCTTAGCCTACTGCCACCTCTCCTGGACACTTCCATACCTCCACAGGTTTGACATCGAGACCAACTGCCTCAGCAACCTGTACCTTTGCCACCTCTACCTTCCCCTTACGCTGCATCTCCCTGTACTCCTGTCTACTCTCTTCAGTCCTCTCAGTGTCCCACTTCTTCTTAGCTAACCTCTTCCTCTGTATCCACTACTTCCTCATTCCACCACTTAGTCTCCTTGTCCACTTTCCTCTTTCCTGATGACACACCGAGTACCCTCCAACCTGTCTCCCTGATCACATTAGCTGTAGTGGTCCAGTCATCTGGTCCAGTCAACGTTTTTCCATTTTCAACTTCCACCACTTCGTCCTAAATTCGCTGACTCATCAGCTGTTAAAAAGGCCTTCTTTTTCTTTAGTGGTAAAAAAGAAAAAAGCAAACCTTTACAGCCTAGACTTCAGCTTCAGCAGCAAACATGTGGTAGGGCCAAATAAAATGATCTCTAGGAAAAAGAGAAGTTATAATCCCCACTTTCCCCCCAGGAGTCTATAGTCTTGATAAAAAGGTGTGTGTGTATATATGTGCGTGGGGTGTATTGTCCGGCCCGCATTCGGTTAACAACCCCATTAACTGGCTCACAAAGCAACCCCGGGGCAACGATAACATCAATCCCAGCTTTAGAGGCCATTACATTTCAGCCTGAGATATACGCGCTGCACTGAAATAGCGAGGTGATGCTGAGGTAGCAGAGTTGCTGGAAGGGTGGCAAGGTGTCACCACCCGTTTGTCAAGCCCAACCCTCCATCCAGCCGGCAACCCCATCCTGACCCCCCCAACACACACACACACACACGCACAAATATTAACAAAGGCAAAAAACAAGCGAACAAGCTGCCCTCTCCCCTAGGCTACTTGGGAGGTGTGGACTTAGGTCGTTTATTTGCTTTAGTCAGACCCCCGCACTCCACACACGCACACACACACACACACGGACACCACATATTTACCATCTAAACTATACAAAGGCACACAGTGTAAACACAGAATCAATACAGATGCACGCATCAAAACACATCCATAAACATGTACAAACCAGCAGAACACACACACACACACACACGCTGAAACCGTCTCACTATGTGCATATGCATCACTTTACCATAACTCACATTACTCATACCCCACATGACAATAGATAAATACTTCAACCTTCACCTCCACACACACACACCCATAAAACACCCACTCACACACACACGTGATTCGGCTTTAGCAGCATATGAAGATGAGAGCTTTGTCCTCTTGCTGCTCACCGATGATAACATTCACACTCCACAGACGCTGGAATGAAAGGTCAATGATTTCCCCCCCTCCACCACCCCCCCACCCTCTCTTTTCATCTGCCCCATAGTTGCGTATTGAACACAGGGATTCTATACGGAAACATGTTTGTGTGCAACTCTAAGTGCTTAATAGTCAGATTCCTCCAAGGGAGGCTTAACTGCCTCAATTAAAATCACATAAAGGAGAATGCACGAGTCCTAGCAGCATAAACACGTCTCCTCTTTCAGAACAAACAAGGATAAAGAGCTTCCCCCTGATAAAGCCAGGTGGATTCTGATTTCCTCTCATACTCCCAGGTTGGAGGCAGTAATCACAATTATGGGGAGCACCAAAAGAGGCGGTGCCGATGAGTGACGGCTCTCACCGCCATCCTGGACATATGGGTGGGAGGGGACTGGTTTACACCCAGGGGATCAGTCAGCTCTCCCAGCGGGAAGCCTGCAGAGCATTTCCCAGATACGTTTGAAGAGGAAGGTTTTCATGGCAACTGCGTGAGGAAGTGCTGAGGCTTTTTGCATAATAGGAAATAGGACTTCAGAGTTTACTTCAGGGAATGGAGATGAGAAAAATCCACCTACACTGAGTTTACTGGTCTCCTGAGGTTGGCAAAATGTGTAATTGTGTGAAATTCTTGGTTTGCATCATGGTAAGTGGCTTAAAAGACGTGTTTGCAAAGCAATACTTCTTTTTACCAATCAGAATCTGGAGAAGGGGGGTTTCCGTGTGTAGCACGGATAATCAATATTTCAACTTTTAACAATACCCTTTCCTCCAGTAGCTGGTTGTTTAGTGTATAGCTCAGTTGTGTAAAAAAAGGCACAAAGATCTGGTTGCAGTGCAACATCATGAAAAGCAGCAGAAAAGTGGTTCACATTTAACTGAAATGCTTTCCTACTGTTCAATCAGTGAAACCAGCATTTTTACAGCAGATGACCACAGCATCTTATAACTGGAGATGCATTCTGGGAAATAATGTATATACTTCTACAGATTGTTATTCCTGTGGTCATCATGGGACACTTGAACCCCTTACTGAATTACAAACTAATGAAATTCTTTAAATGCAGCTCCTGACGGTGGGGTGAGGCCGATTCCATCACGAGCCTTTGCAGACTGACACCCCAAACACTGTCGAGTCAAATCCTAATCCCATATTGGTCTAAGCCATGGTTATGTTCTTTTCATACAGCTCCCTTCATATTTCTTCCAACTCTCATGTCTGAGGTACATTCTGAATCTGCAGAGTTATCAGTAGAGTAGAATGCATGAAATATGGATGGAAAAATCTAACTGCTGTACTAGCTTATGCAAGCTTCAATAAATGGATTCAGTTCACTTATAATGTGTCCAAACAGCCCTCTGATGAAGTGACTGGTATCATATGCCTCATAAATACCCTGAATATGCTTTTAATGAAGGCAGCTGTCACTGTTTTTATTCAGCTGTGAAGCAAATGACTCAGAAATTGTTGAAAAGTCAGAAACTCGTTTAAAGAAAAAGAAAAAATATCCATAAAATCTTTTTGAAGACTGGACAGGTTCTGCTGTTTAAATTATGCCACATTTTATGCCGACTGAAAACAACATTCGAATGTCGTAATGTAGTAATGTAGTAAAATGTAGTAATAAGCACACACACATTTGCTGATATAAATGTTCTTATCTATCACTGCCGAATAAGATTCTCAAACCAGTGTGTTGTAGACTTTATGTTAATGAAGTGTAGTGCTGAAATGTTAAATATTTATTTGACAACATTTAACTTCAATTAGATTATTAAAACTAAAAATAAACTAAACTAAAATGAAGTAGAAATGAGTCCATTGAATAAAACAGCCCACAACTCAAATTAATGAAACCACAGGTGAAACTAACTAAATTTAAAAGGAAATGCAGATTGAATCCAAAAATAATATCAAAATAAAAACTGTCTTGAAAATGTAAAAGCAGGATAGAAGGCAGAGCCTTTCGCTCTAAAGCTCCTCTCCTGTGGAACCAGCTCCCAATTAAGGTTCAGGAAGCAGACACCCGACTTTTACGTTAGGACTAAACTAAAAACTTTCCCTTTTGATGAAACTTCTAGTTAGAGGTGGTGACTTCTGCCGTTATAGACAGAGCGTGTTTCCATCGCATAGTACAGGTTTACCTCAACCCACCTCATCTTTTTCAAAACAGCATTTCTGTATGTTGTTCGATAAAACTACATTTTCTCACATAAACTTTAGTTTTGGACTGGGATCCAACAAGACCATGGCCACTACATTAAGACTGGGTTTATATAAAAGCATATGTTTTAAATATGTTTCCATAAAATCACATTAATCAATAAATACCTGAATCAGGAGTCTGATATTGTAATGTATTGCAAAGGTCAACACAGCTTTATGTAATAAAGCTCACTATAGAAATGCTACAGTGTCTCCATTAAATATTTTTTTCAGCGGAGAGGACTTGGTTACTGCTTTAGGAATTAGTTTGTTGTTGGGCCACTCGGCTCATCCTCCATGTTGATCCAGATGAAATATTTAAAGCAACTGGATGTGGTGCTGAGAGGATTGGTGCCACACTAAACTAAGATAATGAACACTTAAATACAAGACTATTGTCATTGTGAGCATGTTGGTATTTTTCTACAAGCACAACCTGCATATTTCTAATATGGCATAGATGAATTACTGAACGGGCCCCTAGTAGGCACAGGCCCAGGGATCCAGGAGCCCAAAGGGGCTGTGGGCCAGAATTTCTTTATGACGTAAGTTTTAATGTTTCATGTTTGAGAGGCACACGTCAGTTAAAAGTTAACAAATGACAACAAAGAGACAAACAATTACCTAGAATAGACAAAAATAAGCCAAAAAAGACAAACCGAAGGCACGAATAAATCACAAAGGACACAAAAGACGGATTTACCTGTCTGTGTCCAGGAACCCATTTTAAACAATTCATCCATGCCATGTGGGAGAGAGTCTTACCTTGTTCAACTGTATACTCAGTATTTCTTTAACAACCATAATAAATCAAAGCTTTTGTTTAGGTTATGTGTTTATGTAGAAATCAGTATGAATGTTACACTTAATACAAAATGAATGTAGGGGCTTCAAAGCAGTTTCCCAGGTTTCTCATTCCGGCCTTGCCAGTGACAATGTGGGGGACATAAATTTATAGATATTTTACAATGTTCAGACTCATTCATGGAATAGACCCCGCAGTGCTAAGCCTTTGTCATTTTTTATTGTACAATGCATTTTCATCGCAATTCATATAAGGTCGTCACAGATATAAAATTTTCAGCTTCAAGCCTGCATAAAATCTTTTGTGGAGATTTGATCTAATTTCACTGTCGCCGTGCAGCTATTGTATTTCAATAAATCTTAGTTAGCATGAAAAAAGGTGGATGGAATCTTTTTAATAACAAGAAGACAGTTACTTGAGAATTCATCAGGATATTCTTGTAATTGCATGGAGGCGCACGAAGTCTGCTGGGCGTATATAGCCCCCGAGAATGAAGAAACTGATCTTTTGCATATCTAATCTTAACTCTTCTGTCCACGAACAGATCAGTCCTGTCTTCAAGGAAACCCCAAGCCTTCCATCCTCTCACCCCATTATAATCACTCGGTGATACACTTGAATGCATTTCAGACAATTGCAATAAAGTGTCTTTGGTGTCCTCATTTTACCTCATCTACTTCACTTCTCTATTTCCCAGAATGCTTTTCAACAACGGGGTGTAAGCTTGTTGTTTTCAATCTCTGGAGGGAATGTGAGCAAATAAATGTAGTGTTGCTCATGAGGCCGGCTGCTCTGTGAACACTGGGGTGTGTCTGCAACCTGGCCCTTGCTTAAAATGCCAATTGCCTGGTGGCTGCATTGCATTATGGTCTGCCGAGGCTCCTGTGCATAGAGAAAAAAGGTATCTTTTTTCCCTACTATGATGGATTTCTCCCTGTATGACTGTTGAACGTTGGTCCCAAAATGGTGAACCTAGACGGAAGGTCTTGCAAGGTTCACACTCCCAACCTAAATCTAAAAGGTGGCTATGGCCTTTAATTTCTGATATCATTCAGGCTTCAAAGTGACTTTGAGATGAACTTGCTAAAATTTAATCTGCAAACAGCTGCTGACAACGCTTTTTATAGATGAAACTGGAAGAATCTATAAAAATGCAAACAATATCCATGCGCACACTTGGCAGGATTGCCTCTCCTTAGGTGAGGTACAGCACACAGTGCAGATATACAGTCCTTCCGTAGTGTCTCCTGCTGGCAAACTCAAGGGCATTGTCAGCTTTATCAGCACCCAGTGATTCATCAAGGTAGTTGGTAAATAAGAGATGCTATCAGGTGCTCCTGGTGGCATTGAGGGCCCATGTCCTAATCAATAACATTCCAATTCCTCACTGATCTCCTTCTCTGATTAGCCACCCTAATCAAATACACAATGTTGCTGTCTATTACTGAGCCAGGACAAAGCGTCCCCGTTAAGTCCGCCCTTATCTGTGGTTTTGCGTTTGCTGCTGGTATAAGGCAGGCCTATGCCAAGGGCTACGATGACCACATCCTCTGGCTTTTCTAATTGCTAATCCACTTGGGCCAGATGATGGCAGCGAGATTTCACTTGGCCTGGCAGTGCCACGGGCAGTTAAGCGCAGTCACTGTGAGATGTTGCCAGTCGGGTCGAGCAAGTTGAGGTAAAATGGCTCATAATTCTTTCAACTTCCTTAAACGGGACTGGGAGATAGTGCAGTGACAAGGATAATGAAACTGGTTAAGGGGAAGGAGGGGTGGGTGGGCTGTCAGTCAATAAAGAGCGGCGATAGCAGCAGGCACTTACTGACGTGAGAACGCTGATGAACAAGCCGAGCCTAATTTGAGTTAATGAATATGAAATATGCATCAAATTTCCTTTTCAAAATGATCTGCAGTGAGCATAACTGATGGGAGAGGAAATGAATCTGCATTAAGCAGACAGGGTTTAGCTTCTAAAGACTGATTATACTGTGGATGTGGTTCTGAAATGGTCATGTTATACACATTAGTCCATAGACCACATAGAATGACACCGTCCACAGGGGAGATAACTGCTAGTTAGTGTTATTTTAAAGCATACCCTAATCTGAATAAATCAAGTGAATTAAACTTGAATTATTGTGTTATATAAAGCCCGTGTGTGGAGGATCTTTGATGCACTTTTGTACCAGCTTTTACTGAGACAGTCTCTTTGGTTTAAGAAAAACCTGCAACATTAAAATAATTTATTAGATGCTACATCTAAGATTCATAGGGGATTCAAACTAGTCACTTTTCCTTCATTTACATACGGATCCTCTGAAGTTGACACTGGACCATAAATCCCACATCCTGGGGCTTTTCTAACAAAGTATATTAGAGGGCAAGGTAACAATTAAGCACAATGAAATAACTCTAGCGTTTTTAACTAATTCCCAGAGTCACTTTGATGGGAATTTCATTGGGAACAAAAAAAAAAAAAATAGACCATGACTGGTAAAGAACCTGGCCAACAGTTGCCGTATGTAACAGATTTTCCCATATTGTCTTTTAAAGCTTGCAAGTCCTTCAAAGAATTCAAAGGCGTCTTAGCCATTTTTTAAATGAGGAATTTAACTGTACTTCAAGAGATATTTAATGACTATGAAATGCTTTTGTGTCCGTCTCCTGATTTCTGCACTTCAAAGATCACTGGGAGAGTTGATTAGAGTCTTCTAATTGTCTTCATAGTGAACTTTTGGGCCACGATACTGGTTCTACCATCATTCGAATACATTCAGTGCACTCAGGTCATCTCTATTTAATTGTTAAGCATGTTGGCTGTACCAGAGTCAATTGAGTCAATTTTCAGCAAGAAAATGTCTTTTGTTTTCGTCATTGCTTGCATGATGCAATTACTCTTTAAGACCATGTCTACACCAAGGTACAGGGTCCAAAATTAACATCTGTTAACCGCCAAAAGCAGCTAGATATTCCTTTTGGCAAGTGAATGTCTGAGTACCAACTTTTTGCACACAGCTCTCACACTCTTAAGCCATCCATGTGTACCAGGTGTGTCCTCGAGCAAGACACTCAGCACTAGTTCCCTGGGTGCTGCCTGTGGCTGCCCACTGCTCCCCCAGGGAGATGAGTTAAATGCAGCGATCGAATTTTAGTGTAACGTTCCTGTCATGTCCACATGGGGCAACTATTACTGCACTGCCGACTCGCTCTACGCAGGATTTAAAAAGCAGTACAGGTGTCATCCCAAGTCTGGAGAACCATCTGTAAATACTGCGGGGACCATTGCAACAGAATGCAGTTCTGAGGAGAAATAGATCATCCTAATCAAAAACAGTGACCTCTCAAATAAAAGATGGAAGTAAAGAGTAATTAGGTGTGTAAGTAGTTTACTTAAACCAAGTACTGCAGCCACTGTTATTATGTTAAGTTGGAAAACTGCTTGATGCACTGTCCGATTTGTAAAGCACAGGCTTGTTATATATCAAAGTGAATGAAGGGAGGAGGAGAAAGGGTAGATTTAAAGTCAGGATGCAACAGTAGAGACAAACAGAGAAAGTAAAAAAAAAAAAAAAAAGATAAACAGAAATTGTTCAGGTCAAAGTTCATAATCTAAATTTCACTAAATTCAAAACTCAAGATTAGAAGCTGTAACAAATTAATTGACAGCTAATAATAATGTTAATTTGTTTTCCTATGCTGTTGAAGATTTGCAGACATTTGCACACAAAGATCAGCTTGAGAAACTAAACTACGCATTAATGTGAAATGTTTATGAACAAATTCCAGATCAGTTATAAATATATTTTGGTGGCAGCTGCAGCAGCAGCAGCAGCAGAGATGAAGGACAGAAATCTGAAGACGTTCTGTTCAGTAGTAAAGTGCTGTCAGTGAGCAGGGGAAGTCAATAAACCAGGCCGATTGCTACTCAAGTAGAGAGAAAGATGTGTATCCTAAAACAGCATCAGAGTCACATCATAGGGATTTGATACCACTGGCTTACAATTAATACTATTACCACATTGACTTGGAAAAGAATGCAGTTCTTTTACTGCTAAAATTATTATTAACACGTGAATAATCCTACGTTCTTTATACACACACTTGTGAACTTGCATATAAATCTGCTAAAACTAACCCAGTAAACACACTCGCAGTAAAATAAATTTACTGGTGACACAAAAAGGCAATTGATTATTTCGGCCCGTAAAAACTATGCTTGGCAAGTAAATTTTGTTCAGGGGATATACTGTATATATATATATACACATACATACATACATATATATATATATATATATATATATATATATATATATATATATATATATATATATATATATATATATATATATATATATATATATATATATATATATATACATATATATATGTGTGTGTGTGTGTGTGTGTGTGTGTGTATACATATATATACATATATACATATATATATAAAGATATAAAGATATTAAAATATTTAACATAAAAATATGTGTGTATATAAATATTTTTTCATTTTTTATGTCACATAAAGTCTTATAAAGGTGACTCTCTTGAAAAACTATGGCAGGATACTAATAATGTAATGCTTTTTCATCCATCAGTCTCCTCAGTCAGCTGTTACCTACAGTATACTCTAACGCCTAAAGCTTGTCAAATACAGAAACTCAGTAAAATACTGAAACTGGAGTTTATTCCGGCAGTTTTCCAGCCTTCATAGTACTTTCCTCAGCATTTTCTGAGAAATCCAGAGCGCTGACCGGATCACTGCAGCTACGAGTTTATTCTGCTCTCTGAGTTAAGAGGCAGGTTTCCTGCATGGAATACTGAGCATTTTCCACTCAGTAGTCTTCTGATCTGTGCAGTGTTAGCCACAAAATTACATTTTAGCTTGATCTATCAGCCATTTGGCTGTTTTCTACTGCAATCCTGCACAAGGTGATGTCGCTTAGAACCTGGTCTTTATTCAAGATGTTGAAACCTGACTGTAACCTTAACACTGATATTTAGTGTTTTTCTGGCCAAGACTTGTTAAAATGTTAATATTTTCCTGCTTTTAATGCTACAGTACAAACTATGAGTTGAGTTTTCTGCGGTGCTATAGAGTCCATACATTTTTCCCCATATCTTGGGAAAAAAAAAATCAGAAGCACAGTTTAATTAGTGTTTGCACAAAGATAGCAACAGGGGTATCACATTAGCATCTCAACTGAAGGATCAGGTTTGAGGTTGGAGGGAAACAGTGGTGCTGTGGAGGAGGCATTTCAGCCATTAATCACACTATCTTCTGTAGCATGGAAACAGGAATATTAATAGAACTGTCCTCATGTAAACAACTCACTAATGTCTTAGTGGACTTGTTATTACTGGATATAATCTGATTATTTAGTGAATGTGCTTTGTGTTTGTGGGAGTAGCTTTGCTATTGTCAGAAGCATAAAAGGACAAAGACTTTAGTTTTTGTTCTCAGACTGGTGATGTTCAAGTGGTTACAGCCTAGGAAATGTAGGAAGTGTTGTTCATAACACAAAATAAACTGTCAATGAATAAACAACAAAAGGTTAATATTTTAAAATGTATTTTGAAATTTGCTCTTTATTATTTATATGGACAATGGAATAAAATAGCATATGTAATTTTAAATAGTTTACATATACTTAATTGTTTAGTTTGTCGAGTGTTGCTCTGTCATCGGGATTATGTTTTACTTGTGGGACAGTTTTTTAGGTGTAATTTAACTGTAGTGATGATACCATATTAAACAACCTTAAAGTTACGAAACACGTCCGGAACATGTGTAGAAGAAATTGCATGAAACTGTATCGTTTCTTTGTCTGCTCTGTCATTTTTAAGTCTTTCTCGATCTTTTACAGCAAAACATTCAACATGTCTTAAATAAATTGACCTCTGTTTTGGGTTTGCTTAACGGTTCATTGCTTTATCATTACTTTCCAATGCAACGTATATTTGGAATGAATGATACAGTATTTTTAATAAAGGGAAAGGGAGCTGCTTAATTCATGGGACTGTGAGACCAGTGACCAGAGTTCAGTGCCTGAGTCTGGTTCACAGCCTCGTCTCTGGTTAGGATCAGGCAAGAAAACCGCTGACTTCAGGGTTTGGGTAAGATGTGTTTGAAAGTGATAAAACATGTTTTGTGTAAAATGATAGATATTCATCTATGACACCATCCCTCAATCTTTCTCTGACCATCACCATATCCCGTACCTGCCTAATCACAACCATCACAAATGCACATGTACCTCTGTCCATGAGGAGGACTGATGTTTACGGTTTTGTAAAAGCGAATCAATCACATGCAGCAATGGTACATGGAGACAAATTAGACCCAAGTACTAACCCCTTCTCATTGGGGCTTTAAGTTGTCTCTGGGAGTTTGTGTAGACCAAAAAGTATTTGTCAGATGGCCTAAAACATTACTCAAGATGACTGGTAATGAATGGCCAGTCATCTCTTCTGTTGTGCCACTGCCTGCTAGTTACCGTGAATTAATTCATGTTGTCTTTGTCTTTGTAAAAAGCCTCCAATTATAAATTAACACCGTTTTGAAAGTGTCAGTTATATCAATTCAATTCAACTCAACTTTATTTATACAGCACCAATTAACAACAAAGTCGTCTCGAAGCAGTTTACATAATAAAGTCAAGACTGTACAAAGTATGTAGAGGGAACCCAACAAATCCCCCTTGAGCGAGCCCTAGGCAACAGTGGAGAGGAAAAACTCCCTTTAACGGAAGAAACCTCCAGCAGAACCAGGCTCAGGCTGGACGGCCATCTGCCTCGACCCGTTGGGGTGAGTGGAAAGTGAAGAGAGAAAAGAAAATAGCAACAAAAAGCAACACACTTACAGCTATCTATCTAAAGTTTGTTAATTGCAAACATAATCCACTTTATTGTAAGTTAAAAAATGTTTTTACTGATTTTAAACTTGCTTCTTTTTGGTCTGCATGTACTTAAATGCCATGAAACGTCCTACGAACTTCCCTATATCAAAATATTTCTACTACTAGCTGAAAAATGGATCCAGATGAAATCACTTGGAGGAACCTTAAGTTAAGATTATGTTGTCTTGTTGCTCACAATAAAACTGCTGAGAAACGGGTTCTTTTACTGCTGTTGTTCTTGTAAAATGGTTATTATTATTTAAAGTTCCAACAGTTGTGCAGAAATGTCAGATTTTAATTTGGTGGTTTGTCAACACAGCTGCCACATGTTGTAGCTTTGATACAGCAGAGTTTTTTTTTTTTTTGTAAAGGTTCTTCCTCTAATCTGTCACATTGGCTGATTAGCCTCCCCCCCCCCCGCTGGATGCTGGATGGTTGTTATGGCATATGAAGTGAGCCTGCGAATACCACCAAGTGAACTTTGCCTTGCACTTTTCCTACGCACACAGAACAGCAAACAATTGAAGCTCAAAATTTCATTTTGCCATTATCAAGCTTGCAACAATTTCACAGCACAGCAATCACACTATAATGAACTTCCAGAAGCAATTAAAGCTTCTTTCCTGTGGAGGGACCTTCATGAATACAAGAAAGACAACTTTCTCACAGCCTCTAATCACAATGCATTCCAGTCGAGGTGTCACATTGGCTTTGTTGTTTGCTAGAAATCCCTTCAGGAGGCCTCAGTCAGGTCCTCTAATCAACAGGCTCCCACCTGACAAACACTAATGTGGTTTAATTGGTATGGCACGCAACTGCTTCCCCAACATTTCAAATCATAACCCCAACCCCGGAACTAACATTGGCTGCACATGTGTTGACGGTAGACTTTGCTGAAACAGTATTCACACAGCATTTCAAGGTTTCCAGCTGGTCTAGCCTGAGGGTGCACATATCTCCAGTGACTAGTCTAAGTCATGGTTAGCACGGAGTTACTTAACACCAACTCAATTTAATTTGTGGACATGAAAACAAAAATAAGAGTGCAACTGGGGTTTTGATCCATTTTAGCAGAGATAACTGCAGCAGGAAAATGAGCTTTATATATATAAATAATCATCAAAAGCTTTGTAACAGCATTTTGAACAAATAGAAGTCATGTTAGGTTGTTATAACTTTTACATCAGAAAAAGTTTGAAGGGCTTATTGCTAACTGCACTGTAAAAAGTAATTTGGGGCACTTGTTACTGATTTAAAGAAATTGTTTAATTTGAAAACTTACTGTAATATTTTTTATTAAATTAATAGTGTTGGTAATTACATGTGTGATGGTCACTCGATTGTCTGCATTAATTGATGTAAAATACAGTTCAGTAACAAAATTCCATTCTCCTTTAGTGCAAGACTTTAAGTCCCCTCCTCTGTCCATTTAACACAAAACGAATAGACTATGGTACAGGACGACATTTTCTAGATGAGAATAATATGACTTTTTAACTAAGGAAATTTCGCCTTATGTCTTATAGCCGTTATTTTGGGGCCTGGTGGCTCAGAATCGATTTGGCACAACCCACCAGGTGTGGCTCCGCCCAGCCACCCAGGGCCACCTTGGTGCTGGTCCCGAGGCCAGATAAAATGGGAGGGTTGCAGCAGAAAGGGCTTCCAGCATAAAAAATTTCACGCCAAGTCAAAGTGCCGAACACATTCCGCTGTGGCAACCCCTGAACAGACGAGCCGCAAGAAAACTGTATTGATCCTATAGTTGCTATTTTTAGAGGACTGATTAATAAAAGACAATTTTTAATTTTTTTTGCTTCTCAGCTTATCCCGTGAGTTCAGGGTCACCACAGCGGATCATTGTCCGCATGTGGATTTGGCACAGTTTTTACGCCGGATGCCCTTCCCGACGCAACCCTCCCCAACTCACGACTCACCCTGTGCTGGTTGTATTTAGCCATGTTAACGGGCCATATTTGCCTTGTGTGAGTAGATAAGATAAGAGTTCCCTTTGTGAAATTTGCTTAGCTTCAATGGTTCAATCCCTGGTCCCAGCTATATCTCGATGTGTCTCTGTGCAAGACACTGAACCCCTAACAGCCCATTCCCCTCCCCATTTGCGCAGTGCCGGTCCAAGCCCGGTAGAAATATGGGAGGGCTGCGTCTGGAAGGGCATCAGGGGTTTAAAAAAACTGTGCCAAATTCAACATGCGGACAATGATCGGCTATGGCGACCCTGAACTCACGGGATAAAAGCCGAAACGAAAAGACAAAAAAAAATATTTCTTTAAACGTTTTCACAACTATTTAGAGCAACTTAATATTTATCATCAACTTAAAACCATTTGTTTTTTAATGCCAGTAATTAATTGGTAAATAGAAATGCATTTATTTCTAGCAGACGTAGAGCTAATTTCCTCTAAGCATTATTCTTTGTTGCTTCTACTTATTTGCAAAGTGTTGCCTACATTTGTTTGGTTTTTGTTGAGCAAATGTATTTGTATTGTGTGCAATTTCATACATTTTTGGCTCTCAAAAGGGTTTCTATGCTGTTCCTGAGCTTGTGTTATATCCGGACACTGTACTTGTACAGTACAATGTACTTATAAGCTTTGAGGCTTACTGTGAGAGACTAGTGCAGATTTCAGTCTGGCCTTCTGGACTTCTGATTAGATTTTTTTTACATGCCAAAGACTTTGACATAGGGCTGTTGTAAAGGTCCACAAACAGACCTCAACCACAGAGAAAGCTGCTCTGTTGTTGCTGAGGTGCAAAGAAGTTTACTTGAGACACCAGTGGTTCTAACATTTTGGCCAAAACAGAACCACCTCCTAATAAAATGCACCCCAGTTCGACTCAGTAATAACCACATACTAGAATTATCACTTTTCTGACAATTTCAATTGAAAACTAAAAAACTGCAACCTTCTAAAAGTAGAATTCATAGCAGAGCGGCCGTATTGGATTATATTACATTGCACAGGTGTAACTAACACTGAATCCTACACATACCATAATTCAATACGCTCAATTAGCACCCATGTTTTGGAAAATGGCATGTTTGCAGTTCAGTTTGCAACTCTAGCTTTTTAGTTTGTAGACAACAGCATGGCTGAACTAATGGTTCAGTAGTTTCTATCCAACCATGGCTGTGACCTTTCCACAATAAAACACAATCTGGCAAATTTTTTGGCCCAGTGCTTACTGAAAACAAACATCAATTTCTCATGTCAAAGTCGTAGTTTATAAAGATTTAAGTTTAATTAGGAATTAGTCAAAAGTGACAGTGTTATTAGGTAACATAATATAACCACAGTGGGAAAACCTGCTTTTACTTTGTGAATCAGATGGCTTCACTTTGACACCAGTGTCAATATTTTTCTCTGTGTCTTATTGCTGATATGTATATGTGATGTATATTACTGAGTTTCTTCATTTTCATCCCAAATTAAACAATATTCCGTATTCTCTAGCAGGTTTTAATGAAATCTTTACTTTCCACCCACACTAATTAAATTCTTTAAGCGTAGGCTCTTTATGTCATGGTGACCCATAACATCTACTCACAGGTAATAAACTATAAACGTAGCTGCCTTTAAATGAAATAGTTTGTGCAGTTAACTCGCAAAAAAAAAAAGTTTCAAACAAGTAGCTGCAGTCAGAGAGGGGCCACTGGTGAAGCATTATTTCAAAGACTGTGATCATAACAGAATAGCATTTGAGAATCAGGCCCGATGCTGATGTGGTACAGTATACCCCTCCATCTAGAACTGCAAGGAGCTTAAAATAAGCACACACTGCTGGACCCTGCTCTGATTACTGCCTCTGCTTGCCTCTTAGGCTTAAACCATTTGAAGCCACACTGATATTGACACTAAAGGTTGGATCAAGTAGCTGCGGTCAATACCAAAAGCAATCTAGATGCAGAGTGAAATGATACATTAATGTATGATGAAAGACTTTCCCGTTTATCCAGAGGGAATTAAATCATTGTATTAAATGTAGTATGAAGGCATGTGGCTTACAAAGCCTTTCCAAAGACAGTGTCTTAAATGACACAGGTTTACTGCAAATCTTATTGTGTCCTAATGCTAAATTAACGGTCTTGAACGCATAAAAGAGAAAACGTCTACTTTAATATTTACTTCTTCTCTACAGACAACATAGCATCTCTGGATTTAGTGAGTGAAGAATTAAACTTATAGTCTCCTCCAAAAGTTTTTGAACAGCAATACCAATTCATTTATGTCTGCTTATGACTAAGGACATCGGGGTTTCGGGCCAAAAGATAAATGCCACTAAAGGTCTGAATTAAAATCTTTTCTTTCTTGATATTTACATATAGATATACTCTTATTAAACAGCATATAGCACCTTTTGTATCAGATCACCCAAAAGGTGCTTTAAAACTACTTACGATGTTGCGAACAAAAAAGAAAAACTATGTGGAAGTAGCTCCATCACGCAGCAAGACATCGTTCCAAACCACGCTGTCAACTCAACAAAGGACCTCAGAGGAGACATGTTGAAGGTTTTAGACTGGAAAGGGAACTTCTGAGAATACTGGCACTGAGGAATAAGGACCTATTATATCTGTGGTATTGATAACAACAGAGAATGAATGAATGGTGTGATAACATCATTCTGAATAGCAATCAAATATCCAAAGGCATTTTACAGATTCTCCAAAGAGTTTTAGAGAATTTTCTAATTTGAAGTAACCAGTGGCTCAATGTATCTATAGTATATAATCTGTATAAGAAATAACTACACTATGTGCATCATAAAGCTGAAAAGAACTTTCACATTTACTTTAGTTTAGACAATTTATTTTTTTCTTTACTCAAGTCAGAGTCTTCAGTATCCTTCTAAAATAAGCCTTCATTCAACTGAAAGACAAAGACACTATTGATCATTGGATATACTCTGGAAAATGCGATTTGTAGCCAAGGTAAATGTTAGTCCAGCCAAGTCTTTTTCGTTATTTACTTTCATCAAGCAAAGACCCTGTAAAGATGTTTTCTCAATCAGCCTCCTACTACTGTAAGAGTAATAATCACACAAATGCAATTTTTACCAAATGGGAAAGATTATCCTTTGTCACTGGATTGAAGACTGCAAACTAATTGGCATTTCGTGCTTAAAATTTTTTATAAAATCTGCTTTACAACTGTATCAACAGGCTTCTCACGGATACCCAAATGCGCCCATCCTGTGTGTCATACTAGAAATACACAGAACTAAAAATTTGGCCCGACGCCCGACTGAATCTACTGCATCGTGCACATAATGAGTGTTCAGGTTTCCAGCAATCAGTGAATAAAACAAAAGCTTTCGTACCAGTGTTAAGGTCCTTATACTCCTGGGAGAAGTGCTCGTTCTGGTGAACCCATTCTCCATTGCATTTAAAGAAGATCTGTAAGGCAGGCGCGGCTCGGCAGCGCAGCTTGATGGGGTTGCTCTTGACAATGTAGGCATCCTCCGGCTCCTGGATGAAGTGTGGCAGGGTGCCCTGCACTGAGGGTAGAGACTCAGGCTGACCATCACCCGTGGCACCTGTAAACCAACACACTGTTTAGCCGCAGGCTTGTTTTAGAGACAGTGTTCAACTCTTACAGAAACAAAGGCAATTTAGCAGTAAAGAGACTTTTAAGGGAAAAAATTCACATTTATTTTTTCTCACTAAAAAACAGCAACCGCTTCAGAATTTAAATGCATTCTTAGTCGACAATGCTGTGAATTCCCCCGTCATCAAAAGCTGCATATTGTTGAAAGGAAAGTATATACAGAGCACAAATTTGTCCCCTATTTGAGCAAAACTGTTCTTCTCAGAGCAATTTACAGATGAATGAAATCAGAGCAAACCAAGTGGAGAGGAATTAAGGAGGGACTGATTACCCAAATTGTGGCTGTGGAGTCTGAATACATCTTATCTCAGCCACAAGGCCTGGATTTAGGTCTACACAAAAACAACCTTTGTTGCTTCTGCCAACATGCCACCGTCCTTAACAACAATTCACAGCAGGTTGCCCTTTTCCTTTGACTTTAGCAAGCACCCAGCCCAGTTCGTGAGCATTGTTCGTCGTGGCAGCTCATCGATCTAAGTGCAGTTTTGGAAACACCGATCTGAGAGATTGCAACAGCGTGACTTTGTATAAGAGACTTTGTTATTTAGTTTGAAGGTAGGTCTCTGTTAATAAGAACTGTGCTCACCTTTTCTGGGTAAAGCACAGAGAGCTCTGCAGGCTGGGACAATAAGGAACAGGATGTTTGTGTTCCTGCCATCACCCGAGATCCTTCTTAGAATTACACCTCAGTCCCATCAAGGCAGCTCCAGCTAAGCTATTCAGTGCCGTAAAAGCCCATGAAAGCTATTATACCCCACCATCAAATCCAATTCTGTCCCCTGAAATCGAATCGGCCCTCTCACCACCTCTCTCAATCAATGTTGTCCTTGTTAAATGGGTAAATAAATGGATGCAGGTGTAAAGAGAGGCCACACATAAAACAAACAGGCAGGGAAGGGAATAAATGGAAATAATATGCTGATATTAGCCACTGTAGGACA
Organism: Channa argus; assembly: GCF_033026475.1. Lineage (NCBI taxonomy): Eukaryota > Metazoa > Chordata > Actinopteri > Anabantiformes > Channidae > Channa > Channa argus. The sequence goes on from NC_090207.1 coordinate 24,499,006, forward strand.
AGAGGATGTCTATATGATATTTCTACCACATGCAATTCCTCTAGTTATTCATACCATCACTATGGCCTGTTTACTGTGTCTTCAATATTTCATGGAAAACAAATTTAAAAAGCAAACTAAGAGGCCTGCTGCAAATGTTGTTTTGATAAATCCTCCATTGGGTGCCACATTTTACATGGTCTTTTTAATACACATTCATAACCTGCTCCAAGATGTATTGCTATAAAAAAAAAAAAAAAAGGTCATGTCATGGTGTGGTATATAGTATATGTCATGGTGATACAGGTGATATGTGATGTAAGTGATTATACATACATTTTTCAAATATGGACAATAGAATTCGATTTTTAAAATTTTTTTTTTTAATCTTTATGCCTGAACTAACTTACCTAGATCATGAGTAATTTACTGTCTGTTCACTTCATAATAAACAGTACAACACTTAAAATACTTATTGCTCGGTAACTACTACTAAGACTCTCTGTAGGTCATTTATACCAAAAAAAAAAAAAAAAGACCAACATGGCTGGGGGGGCTATGAGTCAAACTTGGCTACGTCCATATTTCCATATTTGGTCACAATGAAGCAAACCAGCTGTTTGTCCTAAGACCTTACAGCTTCTTTGTGGGACAACTTCAGCGTGAGTGGATATGTTGTGCACTGGTCTTGGTCCAAACACCTCTATCATGTTTTCCCTCTCAATCCCACTGACGTCCATGGCCACTGAATCTTAGGGTTGGGGGGAGGAGCAAAAGAGTATGCTATGGGGCTCTGGTCCCTACACTGCTCCCACAATAGCACCTTCTCCTGGTCCTGAGGAGCTTTGGTCGGACCCTACTTGAGCTACTCACCCTCACTTCCTACATTGTGCATGTGGAAGACGTCCACTGGTTACCTGTCCCAGCATAATACTGTTATTTAGAACGGTTGTGGCTAATTTAAACGCAGTTTTCCCAATAACTTTCTACCTGACACCTGCCTTCCTACTAGATATTTAGATTTTTTTTTGTCCGACTCTACTTCCCCTAACGTTATATTTAATACATTTACATCTACTTATACAGAATATTCATGTCATACATGAAAACAAACAAAAAAAAAAGACAAAAGCGCATGCAGCAAAGAAGTCAATGTGGTGATGACTTCCTAGTGTTTCACAATCACAGCCAGACCTGCAATTTGAGCCGGGTTTTTGCTCTCAGAGGGACGGCGGCCTTTCTCTGTCCATATATGTATCACCACATGTGGAGGCAAGCCATTACACAAGCTACCACAAGCTGTTTTCCACATTCACTGAGCTGGAGTTCATCTCAGCTCCTTGCTGTATTATTTATACATCCTCTGCATCATGCAGAGACTTTTTTTTTTTAATAAAAAAAAACAAGGAGCAGTTTATTATGACATCTGACAGATAATTATCATTCTCATCTTAAGGTGAATTGTGAATTGTTCAAAGAATATAAGTACTTGACCTGTGCCATGATGAAATGGAATCTCTGGGAGAGCTATTTTCAAAAGTACATCACTGGTGCCCAATTACACACTGTGCTGTGTCTTCAGCAAACTTTCGAAGTATTTTCTTCCACAAGAGTAACGTTTCTTATGCTGAGCAGACGAGTTCTTCCACGAGCTGCTTATCATGTATTATCTTTTTACTGGCTTTTTCAACAACTATACCACTGTAGTATTTAAGATACATACTTGGTTTTCCTACAAGGACTGGGGATAAAATATGAGTACTATTAACTATAATGCAGTTTCGACAAACCAATGAGCATAAAAATCTACTTTTAAACAACCCTGTGAACTGGAGGACGATAATTTGGGAGGTTTATTACAGCAGCAGCCAAGAAGGTGCTAGACTATTTATGTTATCTTTTTGCCTTATGTAATGGCTTAAATTCAAGAATTACATTCTCCCCAGTGTATTATTTATTCACCTTCATAATACCAACTTGAATAAGTCGAATGTAGTACATCATTAAAAACACAGCAGGGTTTTTAGCTCCTCAACATTTTACTTTTTCCGAGTTTTTGCTCATGCAACTCTGGCATTATCAGTTACCGGGAAAGAGGAGAAACCAGAATAAGCATGTGCAGAAACAAAATAAATACATTAGCTTCATTGCAGATAAACTGGAATCCAAAGAGAATCCAATGTCTGAGCTGAAGTTGTTCTTGGGGAAGTAAAAGCTCCACAATTCCTCCTGAGTGGTGCATAAGGTTTGATCCACAGCTACAAGAAAAGTTTTTTGAAGTTATTGACACCAAAACAAGGTTATTTTTATTACTTACTGACTTTTTCCCACTAGCACCGCCAAGGTTTAATGGGCATGTCCAACACACAGACATGAAAAATTATATTTATTCACTGGCTAAAACACTGTGTTGTCTATACTTAGATAAAGATTAGCAACAGTTTTTATAAAGTATAACAGAGTAGGAAATGCTTCTCGAAGGAAGAGATATGTTTATAACCATAACCCTGAGCTTATTAAAACATAGTTTGGACCAAGGTTATTTTAGTTTTTAGATGTCTTTTAATTTTGATACTATGTTTGGGTTTTACTCTTCACTGTTTAGTTCTTATTCTAAAAACTCATTTCTATTTTAGTTTGTTTCAGTTATTAGTTTTTGTCATTTTAGTTGAGGACGACAGCAAAGCATCAGTGGGTGTAAAGATTAGTATGAATTTATAATTAATTTTATATCATGCATTTGTTTCAGACTAGAACAAGTTCATGTACTTTAGGCCACTGCAAGTATTTAGTCTTAACTCAGGTTGCCTCTATTATGTTATGTTTAATGATGTGGAAGAGTTTTGTATGAGATACTAGCAACTAAACCTTGTTTAGTTCTGTCACCCAATGTGTCATATGGGGGAAAATGTTATTGGGCTTTTCAATAAATGTAACCTACTACAGAAAAAGAACTGGTGTAAATCACATTACTAAAGCTTTTGCCCTTATCTGTAGCTAATTTCAGCATTTCAAATTTCTGAAACTACAAACATCAACTGTTAGAAAATCAGCAACATCTCTGAGAAAAAACAGGCCCCGTCTTATGACCACTTATTGCAACTAAAAACGAATGGATCTAACTTACGTTAAGAATCCAGTATACCGTCTGAATTGCTTGTTGAACGGTCGGACTTTTCCACCCTGTTCTTATGCAATGTGTAACAACAACAGGGTCCAAGCTGGCACTGCTTTGTTTTAGGTGGTCACAAGCCAAAAATTCAGAAAAACCACAGAAAAACAGCCTTTACAGTCACAAGACCAACACAGTTAAACTCCTACAGGAGACCGAGATGCTTCCAAACAGGGAAATACTTCTTGGAAAAATGACATTTCTTCAGTAGCCTTAATGTGACAGAGAGAACAATAAGAAGCTTAGCTGATGTTGGTTCTTTCTTAAGTCTTTCACCTCTAAATCTCTACCATGACATCTCCATTTTAAGCTTCCAAAAGCTGTAGATTCAAATGTTAATTTGTTTATTCCCCCGTTATTCTCAAGACTTTTTAAACCTCTGAGGATTACTGGATGTTTGAAAAACAGGCGCAATGCAATTTTACGAAAAAATGCGTTTTTTTGTCTTTAGTCTGTTAATTACTGATAATGAATGTCAGAAACAGAGGCATGAATGTCAGTGCTGACTGCAAATCAATGCTTTTATTACTCTTACAAATTCACATAGAAGCCTGTTAATAAAACTGAAATTGTTCAACCAGAGAGAAGTAGTGCTTCAACATAATTTAAAAACACTAACACATTTAATGGTTAGGGCATGCAATCCTCCTCCATCCAACACCTTCCTCGCCACTGAGCATCCCTACTCTAATCAGCTAATTGCTGCTATGATGAATAAAAATAGTCGCACTGCCGAGCCCAGACGAAGCTCCCCTTCCACTTTTTTCCCCACACTGCACAACAACTAATGATGTGCCATGTCCCTTTCTCTTACCGTTTAAACATTCAGCACATTCAAAGGTAGCAGATAATTGGAACAAGGTGACAATCCACGCTCCATAAACCAGGAGCCGTAGTCCTGGCTGCTCCACGCGTGATGGATGCTCATAAATATCATCCTTAATGAAGGAAATGACTGCGGCACCAATAAGTCACTTATTTCCTCATTACAGTGGTTAATTTTAACACTGCCTCTAAAATGCTCTCTCACCCTATCTGCTGCCAGTCACAGGTTTCCACCTGACTTAACATGAGGCTCAGCGCAGCGGACCTGCAGCAGATAAACGCCCTGGGTATCAAATCTGTATATAGGGGCCAGACGACACGGTGGCGGTACTGTCAGCTCAGGCTGGCTGACAATGCCTGGGAGCCGGGGGACCATGTTGAACAAAACCAAATTCAAATCAACAGTCTCATAGAGACATGCCAGGGCAACAAGCACTGCATCGGCTGTTTGGATACGCAAGGGCGGACGATGGATTTTAAAGTCATGGAGCTATAAGAGACCTGTTTTTGAACCATAATTCCTTACATCTCACAGTGCGCACATACACCAATGATCACCAACGGTTTTACAGAAGGTAAAAAAAAAATGTGATTCCCTGCCATTTTTTTTAGACTGAGAAATGTTTCAACAATCACTGGGTGATCACCATGAAAGTTAGTACAATTTCCCCACATGATGAACTCTTTTGATTTGTCATAGCTCCATCATCAGACCCCAATTTCACTTTGTCCAACGAGATCAATGGCTTTTGGCTTGTCCCTTCAGGAACATGTAGACACTTATAGTGAGTATGTTAGTGTTAATCACCATCCTGTGAGCTGAATGCCAAGTTTAAGGGGTGGAACATGCTTCAAAACTCTTAGAACTGTGGATGCAGCATGTGTGGCTCTTTATACGTTGGTTATTTTACTCTTGGTGCATGTGGAATTAATGTATGTGCAAAGATTTAGTCCATTTTCGTCATGATCATCAATTTGTATTTTTTATACAGCCAACTTCAGCTCACCCACTACTGATTTCCCACTTGGTAATTATTCACTTAACACACAGATGACTTGGGGCACAGTATGAAACACGGCTTTGAGCAGATTACAAAAGATTAACACAAAACTTCCTTCCTACATTTCCACATTTCCAATCATTTCCTGTCACGCTGACTGTACTATATGCTTTTACTTCTTGACACCCATGACTGTGTTGATCGCTATTTCACACAGTCTTTTTCAACTACACATTCCTCCTCTCACATCCGCAGCATCACCGAGGACTTCTCATAGATTTTTTCTTTTTTCTTACTGGAGCTGAGATTGACTGAGGGCAAGGATAAGGAGTGTCAGCAGTGTGAGAATCAGCTTCACATGGCGAGCACCCTTTCAGCTTTGCAGCAGGTGTCCTCCTCATTTGAAAGGCACCAAGTCAGGAGATGTCAGACTAATCCTTGACACTAAAGGAGAGAAAGTGGCTGGAGGAAAATGCAGCATAATGCTGTACACACGGCAGGACTGGGAGACCGGTGAGTGAACTCCACAATATAGAGGTGCCGGAGACACAGAGAGGACAGAAGCGGTGGTGAATACACACCCAGAAACACTCACATTTGCATTTGTGCTACTTAAATTCACTGGCATTTTACACTCGCACTAACCTGAGTATGAACTCTGAGAAGAAATCTGATTCAAGGCTCAAAGCACCAGGAGTTGTGCAATTGTATGTGTGTGTGCTTTACATCAGTGCCAATCATTTCCTTAAGTATATAACTATTTTAGGAAACATAGCCAGCTTTTCTAGCAGCTGCTCATATTGATTTATTCTTCCTCAGTGTAAAAGTTGACAGCGTTGCTTGAGATCCCGAGTACAATATTCCATCGGAGTTTCTTTGGTTGCATAATTTTTTTAGACAGTTCATATAATCAAATAATTACTGCATTTTGAGCAGGAAAGACTAACAAATTTCTGTGGCCACATTCAAAAACATCAATTTCTTCTTCCACTACATGTATTTTTTATTAGAAGACATGTAGTGTTACTTGACAAACTATATGTCGGCCCACTCAGTGACGAGCGTCAAACAAGTTTGACTGTCTACATTTTTATTTTTAATCAAAAACACAAAAAAAAATCTTCGGTTTCCGTCTCTCAAATGTGTCTTCTAAGCCAGTGAACTTATTATCACCTTGTACATCATTCAAGCAGATAATGGAGGAAACACAGCAATTGAAATAATAATTACAATGATTGCAGTTATACACTCACTGATCACTCGCTTCTGCTTGGTTGGACCCCTTTTGCCTCAGAACTGCCATAATTCTGCATTGCTTTGATTCAACAAGGTGTTGGGAACATTCCTTAGACATTTTCATCCACTTTGACATCACAGCATCATGCAGTTGCTTCTCGTTTCCATGTTGTCAATTTCCTTTTCCACCACATCCCAAAAATGCTAAATGTTCTGCACTTATATAGCACTTTTCTACCTACTGGCACTCAAAGCGCTCTACACTGCTTCTTATTCATCCATTCGCATGCACGCACACTCACACACACACAAACACACAAACACTGAATGCTCACTGGGAGCAACTAACTTGGGGTTGAGTGTCTAGCTCAAGGACACATGTGACCGGAGGAGATGGGGATTGAACCAACAACTTCAAGATTGATTCAACGACCGCTGTACCTTCCTGCGCCACAGTCCCCCCTGATCTATTGGATTGAGATCTGGTGACTGTGTTGTTATAGTGAAGAAAGAAGTTTGAACTGATTTTATCTTTGTGACATGGCACATTATCCTGCTACAAGTAGCCATCACAACATAGGTACATTGTGTTTGTGAAGGGATATGCAAGGTCGGCACTAGGCGCTAGGGACCAAAAGTGAGCCAAAAAATATCCCCCACATCATCACACCACCCGCAGAAGCCTGAATCATTGACACAAGGCAGGATGGATCCATGATTTCATGTTGTTTACACCCAATTCTGACCCTTACAACTGAATGTTGCAAAAGCAATCGAGAGTCACCCAACCGGGCAACATTTTCCCAGTCTTCCAGTCTTGTTGTCGAATTTATCGAATGCTTGGAAAGTGTAACAGCTTCCAGTTCTTAGCTGACAGGAGTGGCAGGAGTGTGGTCTTCTGCTGCTGTAACCGATTTGTTTCAAGGTTTGATGTATGGTGCAATCAGAGATGCTTTTCTGCAGAGCTCAGTCAAAAAGGGTTAAGTTACTGTTGCCCTTCTGTCCGCTTTATATATATACCTGTAATATGTATGTATGTTTTATAACTTATGTCACCAAAAATACTTTAAACTACAAAATCTGGGGAGACAAAAATAGATAAACAACCAATGCCTTTTGACTGACCATTAAACTTTAGGTTTTAAAGTGGAAGAAATTGATTTTGCGATGTTGCACAGCAATTAATTCAATCAATGCCTCATGAATTTGGCGTGAACTTGCATTTTAAATCATTGCAACATGCATCAGAATTTGTTTAGAAAAGCTGTTGCAAAAGTAGGCATCACATAAAAATCAAAAAGCACTGGCTAAGTTACAACATTAAGCCTTGTTGGCATAGTCGCTTTTCCTTTGTGTAGCTGAACTATAACATTACTAACTGTGGTTTGATGGTCCAGTTGATAATAATAATACCAAAGGGGTTTAATGGATATGCAGATGCTTGTGAAACAGTTTGAGAGAACTTGTAGCGATGAATCACTTTCACAGCTCTAAGCTGGCAGCCACAGTAACTGCGCATCTTTATTCGAATTTGCAAAGTACACAGCTTTATCTGTGTGGACCGTGAGAAGCCAGCTGTCAGTCCTCATTGAAAGCTGCTTCACAAAACAATGCAAGGAAAGGACGTCTGAGTTCTGTGAATACAGGTTTCCTCACTTCCTCTCTCCTAGATGCAACCAAGGTGAACGAGGAGACGACTTAAGGTCATGGGAAGCTTCGCCCTTTGGGTCTGATACTGAGTAGAAAAACACTTGCTTGCATAAAGACATCAGAGCAAAATAGCGATGTCTGAGTAGAAAATAACTCAAGTAAAAGGCTTTTAGTTTTTTTTTTTTGAACAGTTTCTAGATGGTCTGTCAAATAAAGCCCCAGGGGGATTAGACCCTTTGAGGGTGATGAGTCAATATGTGCAGCCTCACTGCATGACAGAGGAGCTGGCCACGCTGTTTACTAATACACATTTTGTAGCGTTACATTGTCAAGTAATATTCCCACTTCATCCTCCCTGTACCCCTGTAGCCCCCCCCCCCCCTTGCCTGTATGCTTCTCAGCAAAGCCTTGTACATGGCCTGTAATCAATTTTAAAAGGTTGAATGGTATGAAAAGCAATTACACGGCACATGTGTCCTCTGTCAGGCAGCTAGCAAGTCTGCAGTTTGAGAGGTAGGATCCCCAGTGATTACAGAGCATAGATCTAGAGCTGTGTCAGTTATAGGTTGTTTCTGTTAGATCCTCCAGTTACACCAGCGGCCCAGGCAGCCTTACAGGGTCTGATTGACTGAGACAGCCTCTGACAGTTATTGACAGGCTGCTGCACTTCCCAGAAAGGGCAACGAGGAGGAAAAAAAAAAAGAGAGATTGGGAAGTAAATCCCCATGTTAGGGCTGCTCACATATCCCATTTCTGCTTAGCCTCCAAGAAGGATGCTCTTCTTTACATTATGTGAAGGGACTGCTGTTTATTAAATATCAAATATCTGGCACGTGATATCCTCCAGCGAGATTTGTCTTCAGGAAAAACAGCAATAAAAAGTTTTTTTTCTTTGTACAATTTAGTCCATTCTCCAATTTTCAAATTAACACATGCTTGTTTTGCTAATATGAGCTCGCTGACTGATAACACGCAACTCTCTAAAGTAAAAAAAAAAAAAAAAGCCTTTCGCTCCTCAGAAAACTAAATAAATGACAGCCCCGTAACTTTACTTTCTCAAGAGTATGTTTGGAAAAATCTTGCAAAGTCTACATATTAACTGGATATTTCCAAATACAAGGTCGGGTGCTGGAAAAAACATATCTGGCAAAAGCCTATACTTACACTATGACAAGTCTAAAACCACATCTAATGTTGTATTTAATGTGCCTTTTATACAAATATATTTGGTTATATATCTTTGTGTTCAGATATGATGTGAAATTACCAACACCCCTACATAAGCAACCTTATCAAACTTAATTTTCTATTGGTTTCCATTAAAAGGCATCTTTAAATATTATTATTAAACTTAAAATTTGAGACTGTAAAATGCAACTATGTACCGGCAACAATGTTTTTCAGGAGGTTGGAGTGGTTGGATAGGGCAACAAAGGAGATCAGGATTTGAGTCTTGTACATCCGCTGTCATAGCTACAAGTCGAATGATGCATGTGGTTGTTAAGGCAGATTTGAACTTTTTTACTAACATAACCCAGTTTGGTTACAGTTGGTCACTGTCCAACATAACTGAGTGTATCGTATGTTTTCACTGAAAGCTCTGAAGAAAATTCTGAGTTTGTTCGGATATTCTTGTACAAGCATTGCTTGAGATTCAGACTCACTGAATGCCACTTACACATCTCCAGCACTTCCCTGTAACCTGACCTGCAACATATACTGTGATCAAGATCTAAGTATCACCAGTCTCATTATTTTAGTAAATGACCTGTGTTGTAGTTTATTTCAAATTTATAAATATTCATATTTTGTAAGCGTTACAGAGTTTGGAATTTGTGACTGAAAGATTTGTTGATTTAATGACCTGACTTTTTTGCAGTAGTTTAGGTCACTACAACAATACCTGTAATAAATGATGAGCTGCTTGGATTTCAATTATAGCTGTACATAACAGTACTTCAAATGGTAACATTTGTCATCAAATATACTAAAAACATGGTTGGAATTTATAGTTGTTGGAATTGGTGTGATGTCTAAATGATATCTCTCAGCTTCACTGTGGCCCTCGGGCATTTTCATATTAGGGAATCTGGCCCCCTTCAAAATACCCCTGGGTTTAGAGGGGGAAAAACTGGCAGTCAAACTGGCAGCCATTTTGGCTCCATTGTAAAAGTGTCAACATGCGCCATTATGTGTCTTGGTGCCAAAAGGGTGAAAAATGACAAGACTCCTGCCTGTTTCGCAGTGTTATTTAAAAAAAAAACGATTCTTTTCTATACAGGCCGAATTTATTTAGCGAAACCGGAGCCACCACGACATGGTTGGGATAGTTGATGGGCGTACAAAGAGCAGGATTGTGTTACTACAGAACAAAGTTTTCATTACATGTACCAGCCAATTTCTAAAAAAGTTGTACAAAGTACCAAGACAATATATCAAACGTTGAAACTGAGAAAAATGTTTAATGAAGTAAAAATGTGCTCATTGTTCTGTGGTTTGCTCTGATGTGCGGTTCAACAAGCGAAAAGACAGGCGAACAACAAATATTCAGTACAGTGCCTCTGCGGCCAAAGTCATCTTAGAAAGCATAGACGAGATTTACTGATGCTACAATTTGCAGTTCACTTTAAAGAACATTCGTAATTTTCCTGAAAGCTATTGAATACCATTAACAAACCATTAATGCCACACCAACTGTCAATAACTGTAAATATCACACCGGTTATTTTAGAGACAGCAATATTACATAAAAAATGACAACACACAAAAAGATTTGTGAAAAACTGCTCAAAGGTAAAAATGAATGATATAAATGTCACACTAATTTGAAAAGCCACATTTTTTTTCAAACAATATACTGTACTTGACTTCATGCTTTATAATCATACAGGATTGAGTAAATGAATCCAAAAAAGAGCCTGACATTGATAAGTCCGTAACACTGGATTTGAAAGTGGTTGTTTGAGACTCCAACTGTATTTTAATACAAGGCTAACGGGCCCCGTTTGGATATTAGAGCTTAGGGTGGGTGTAGGGAAAGTCTTGTGCCTGCTCCTCAGCACTGCCTGTCAGGTTGTATTCAAGGTAGACTGATCCTCTCTGTTGACACATTGATAGGTGAAAACCTGTGAACCCTGGCAGATCACAGACTGTAACATGTGCTCCATGTTCTCAGCAGACAAGAAAATTTTATTTCATCAACATGCATTCAGGTGTTGTCTTCGGTCTGCGAGACATTTCAATCACGCTCTGTGTAGGCTTCATTGCTCTGTGCAGCTGGTGTAGAAATACCGTTGGCATCGGGAGCTCAGTTAGGTGTTGATTAACACATTAGCAAAAAAAATAAAAAATAAATCAGTGACTGAAAGGCAGAATTCATGCCAACTTAATTTTTTTTTTATATTGAATGTGTTATTTTTTTTCCATTAGGGACATTTTTTTATTTCATTGTAAATACGGCCTTTTTTAAAAGATCTGCTTTTAAGTCAGGTTTTCTTCATAATTACATACTTTAGTTATTATTGTCACTTATACTGACATTATAGCCAGTTATATGCCCAGATTTTAGAATTACTTTGATGTTGTTGTTAACATGTGCTAATTGGCTAAATTGGGTAGCAGTTACTGAGCTTACTAGAAAAAGAAGTGTGATTGGCTGCATGAAACACCACTGCCATGAAAAGTGACAGTTAAATTAAATGGTTTATTATAAAATTAAGAGTCAAAACAAAATAAACGAACATTATGAAAATTATTATACCAAAAATGTGCAATGTAAAATGTGTCATGAAAGAAAAGTATTACTGGGCTATGAAATAGCATCTGAAGAGGAATATTTTCTAAAGTAAAACTCAACTTTTTCATTCTTTAAAAAGAAAATCAATCAGGTACTTCTGTTTTGTTTTTTTTTCAAGTTCATTCAATCGAGTACAATCTGGAAACATGAGTTGTTGTGACTTGAGGAACCCAAATTTGGGGAGTTCATTCCACTCATTAAGTTTAGTTATACATTTCCAAAGCCCTCCAAATGACTTTCAACCTAGATTCAGTTAACTTGTGTCTTTTAAGCAAAACCTGAACTTAAATTTGCAAGTTCAATAAAGTTAAGCAATTTCTTTGCAGAGTAGAAAACAGGAGAAATGTCTTAACTTCTTAATGTTTTAAAAATTTCACACAGTTTATTTATTTATTTGTGACATTCAATTTCCAATGTATTTATTTATTTAATATTGATGGCTTCCACTAAAAGAGGATTACCACCATGAATAGAATGCAGTTTCTAATGTAATTTATTACCCCCAGAAGAGAGAAATTGGTCATCTATTAGCATTACAGTTCACTAAGAAATGGCTTGTTAGCATTGTTAGCAGTCAAAATGGATACTGATGGTTGTACCAGTGAGCTGCAGGCTCATCAGCATTACATTTGGTCTCATGTATAAACATGAGGTGTGTTCTGTCCAAATCCTCACAATACTGCTGAATCAATCCATCCTCTATTAGACTTCCAGGCACCGTAGAAACGTTGTTGCTGGAAATACTGATGACAGTGATTTGCATATTACTACAAAATCGTTCCCTGCCATTGATTGCCTTGTTGCTGGGCTAACCTTGATGTTATGTATTATAGGTTAATCAGATTAAAAGTTACTCCCAAGGCATGAAACAAGAATAGACAGGTGTAGATAAACGTCTTTTGGAGACACACTGATGACTGTTTGTTTGAAACAGTTATCTCCTCTGTAAGAAGCCTGTATTTTGTTAACCCACCCATCCACCTTGACCTCCTCCCTGTGAAGACGATCTCTTTAGATTATTAATTAACAATGAAACCTAAGTTTAACCTGTTTCCAAAGAAAACCAACAGGGCCTTTTTCAGGGCTACAATACCTACTTTTAGGTAAGGGAGTCGTCCACGGACCACAGGGTGAGTGGTTCGATCCCCGGCCCCAGCTATATGTCGAACTGTCCCTGGGCAAGACACTGAACCCCTAACAGCCCATTCTGGTCCAAGCTCGGTGGAAATTGGGGAGGGTTGCGTCAGGAAGGGCATCCGGCGTAAAAACGGTGCCAAATCAACATGCGGACAAGCATCCGCTGCGGTGACCCTGAACTCACGGGATAAGCCGAAAGGACAAAAATAAATAAATAAATAAATAAAACAAACTGATAACTTAACAGAAACTTGTAAAAAAAAAAAAAAAAAAAGAAAATGGTTAAAAAGGTTTCCAATACCTACCAAATCTGCGTATCTTCACTAACATGAAATGCCAACAATGACTCCAAAAATTGTGTTTCTATACAACTAATCTGCAAAACACAAATCTGCATGGGGAACATAATTGCAATTGGAATATGTTTATTCTTCTGTGTTCTGCGTTTTTCTGCCAAAATGTTACATTTGTTGCCTAAACTTAATCGAACATGGGACATAGGAGTCCAACATGGGTCTGTGGTATGGCAGTCAAAGTCCCGTGCATCCTTTTCAACTCTCGTTCTACTTATAAATGTAGAGCTACATTTAACTTTGACGGTGTCTCATTTTATAATTTGTTTGTTTAGGCAAATCCAATGTTTTACAAAATTGTTTTTAAAGAATAAATTTGATATTTTGGTGATTCAATTAATGCATTTACTGGGACAATTAGTTGGGAAGTGGCGATGTCCTGATACCACTTTGTCCCAGACTGAATACAAGTGCTTACATTTTATTACTTGCTAAGTACTGATACATGTATGAAACTGTTTTGCTTCTAGTAAAAGTTGCTGGAAAGCCAAGTCCTCAGTCCATTGAAGTTGGCACATTCCTCTGCCACAACAAGTATGGTGGCCTCAAATGTTTAATTAACGAAGCAACTTTTACTTCAAAAAAACTAAAAGAAAAGGGGAAAAAAATCACATCCTGGATGGAGAAACACGGATAACACAGACTGTAGAGTCTACTTAGGAATATGGAGGTAAAATAACTTTACAACTTTGTAAAACAAAGCAAACCTCAGGTAGTGTTCTAGTTACTAAACATAAAACCCTAGTTTTATATAAAAAGGGGCCTGTATGAATGTTAATGTGGCTAAAAAGGTTCTTGCGATTACATTTCCAGAAGTTATTTCTAAATTGGTACATATTTTTATATCAACTTGAGCAATGCTAAATTAGAACTTACAAATTAAAAAAGCCTATTGAAAAATTAGTTTTTTTTTAAGGTCTCGAGTGATTTTGTGGGTGTAGAACCCTTTGCTACACAGGTCTGTGATGCTCAAGACTACATTAGCCACCACTTACATAAAACAATACATTGCATAAAAAGGACAATGTTTATGTCCTCCCTGATTCCAATACGATTCCAAGATGAGGGAACCATAAATTGATATGAAAACACAGTTATTATTAGGCTGAAAAAAACTGCAGCAAGTACTAAAGTGTTTATCCACACAATGAAGAGAAACACACTGAAACACCATTTAAGCTCAGAGACAAAAAAAAAAATGGAGCACATCATATCCTCATTAAGTGCATACCATACTCACAATGATTCATAAATAAGCTTAATGCAGTCCTGTCGGTTCTTTTTAAGCTTGGGTGCAGTGTCCATTTAGAGTGTGTGACATATGAATAAAAACAGACATAAATAAAATATCACGGAGACAATATGTCCCCTAAGCCAAGGCAGTTGTACCTGATTTGAAAATGCGAAAAGGTCTTCAGGAATAGGACGTGTCTAGCCAGCTTAATGGCTTTGATCACTCTTTCAGTAATGGCAAATGCCTTAAGTGTTACCTGTGCCATCTCCTGGCACATTCAAATTGAAAGGCCAGAAACTAATTACCAACTGCGACTGCCTGACAAAGCTCCAATTCCAGCTCATTTTCCCTGTCAAACAGAGACAGGAGGTTGATGCTGGAACTTGTCAAACTCAAGTCTCCCTTTGCAAAAAAGCCTGCTTCCTTACCCCTCGATCCACCTGCCATTTTAAATGAACTGTCCAGCTCACTGCTGTCTTCTGATGTTAGAAGAGTGCAGTGGCCCAGCGGCCGTGGGGTAAATTGAATCTCAGAAGACAAGAGCCATACGGTTGGGGCTAATTTGTTTACAAGCTGGCTGATGGGGGCCACAGAGGGCCCCCAATGGGATTCAGGGGAAATGGCCTCTAAACCCAAGCTGAGGTGGCTCTGATGAATCTTATTTAGCACTCTGCCTTAAACTGCAAAAGAAAAGTCAAGGTGCTTCCTCCACAGACGTACTCATACAATAACAAACACAGACAGGGAAAGATTTACGTCTGGCTCAGCTGCCATTTGATATCTAGTGGCACAAGAGAAATTTTAGTAATTTTATTTATCTCTTAGTGTACACAACATTCTGTTTCTTAGGGCCAGTGGACTTAGGGGACTTTTCATGGAATCGAACCCTGTATCCTACATTAAAGATGTCACTAAATTGCACTTCATGTAGTTTAAGACATACTGGATGTCTTTGGATTGTAAAGGAAACCACACAGAGGACATACAGGAATTGAGCACAAAACCCTTTGGCTCGAAGATGACAGTACTAACAGCAACAGACCATTTTTTGAGTGGGACGGAATTTATTCATTTATTCATTCAAGTTCCAATTAAAGGATCGTGCTAAAATGTCATTCAATTGACTTATTCTTAATAAAGACATTTAAAGGGCCAAGAGGACAAATTCTACTGTACAGTATTTAGGGTTCCCTTTATGACCAACAGCAGGTCAATTTTGATAAATATGTCAACATCCATATGACTGACTTATGACTGACAGACTTTCACAATCTGTACACAAAACTATTCAACATACAGTACAAATCTAGGGAGTTAATAAGATGACACACTTTCTCATGCTGCTCAAGAAGAGGAAGCTCACCTCTGAAATCCACACCCAGTGTACAGAAGCATCATAAGCAACGTCCAAATCACATCCATCACCTTGCATCTTCGGCCCAGACCAAACAAAGACTGGAACACTTTATGCAGGCGGCCAGCCAGCTCCCGGGACAGTTGTAGGTGTTTTAAAAGAGCTGCATGGTGTGAGAGCTAGGAACACAACAAAAAGGGAAGCACTGGTCCCCTACACACCATGCTTTAGGAAAGTTCTGTCTGGCTGCCAATTGTGCTCCCCCATGACCCAGACCACCCGAATAGGCTTTTGCCAGGGGCTGCCACTCTCCTCAATAAACCACCCCACCCATATGCCCACATAACTGACAAAAAAGTGATTGGAGAATACGTACTACTGACCGAACCTTCCTGAATTCTGTGCAGTATATGGCAGCATGTACCCTACTCTTCTCACTTTTCTAATCGTTTAAAAGTTTTCTACTCTTTTATTTTCCCTGTTCTGTATCACTACCTCAAAATCCTGTGCGTTGTACATTTGGCAAATGAAGAGTTTCCGATTGTGAAGTAAGATGGTCACAGCAAAACTCTGCATTGGTAAGGCTGTGCTTTGCGTCTCATGGATAAAACAAATCGTTTATATGAGGATGACTACACTTTCTCTCTTCCAAGAGTTGTGCATGTAAAATAAAGAGATAATGATGCCCGTGATTGTGTAAGATTCCCCTAGCTGTGAATTCAGAAATCATCATTTACAGTAAGTCAAGAACAGCAACAAGGTCCTAATGCTGGATGCACAGCAATGTCAGAGAGTAAATGAGAGGATGCTACCAACTGAAAGAAAATCTTAATATGCAACAAAAGCCAATATGCCAATCTTACCAATGTAGTATTTCATCATTCAGCTGTCAACTTCATCCCACTGATTTATGAATATATCATTTAGTAATTGATTGGGTGGTTTGCTGTAGCCCCTTGTTAATATTTCATCTGACCTCACTCTGAATTGGAGTTTATCATCTCTGACAGATGACTTCGCTGTGTGAAGGAATGCTGATGTAAAATGAAAGCTGTTGCTCTCCTCTACATTTCATTAAAAATAAAATGTGGAAAACAGAGAACCTGCCAGAGGTGAGGTGTAATGAGCAGGAACAGGCACCTGGGTCCTAATAGGCATCTATCCATTTAGTGTTCCACACAGCTTGGTCTAGAAAATGTTATATTTTGCATGCTTCGTGAACATGGATTAGAACATACCTTCTCTGTGGAATATCATTATAATTCAATAGGAACAAGTGTTTGGATAAAAGCTTATTAGATTTGATTGGCTTTGGATTGGATGTGTTCAGACCCTTTTTTTTTTACACATAATGTGTAGATTGGCCCTTGATGTATAAAGTAGTATAAAGTATAAAGACGTTTTAGGAAAATTTTGCAAATTTTCTAAATGCTTCTGATCCCTTCCTCCAGGTACTCTGGTTTCCTTCCACAGTCCAAAATTACCCTTAGATGTGAATGCGAATGGTTGTCCGTATGTGTGTCTCTGTCCAGAGTGTACACTGCCTCACGTGCTATGATCCCTACGTTTAAGTCTGGGCTACTTAAGGACAGTGCGATAATTGTCCAGCATTATGTTTGCGGTTTGCTTCAGGTCATTTTCACACTTAAAGATAAATACTTTCTTTTAGACTTTCTTTAAAGGACCTCTCAGTATTTGGCATCATTTTATCTACCAGGTTCTACCATCTCTGCAGAGAACTTTTGAACCTCTGTTGACGTGGCTGAACCCTGGTGGATCTTAATTTCTTCATAAATTTAACAATGATTAAAGCCACTGTGCTCCCCACAAAAGTCTACATTTTAGTTTTGTTTGTGATCTCACACAGTTAACTAGATTTCATGTCTTGGATTTTGTCCTGTCATTCAGTGTGAGCTGTTACATTGTATATGCACTGATGTGTTCCTCTGAACTCTGTCCTAACAATAGGTGACAGCGGACTCCAATAAAGTTCTAGACACATCTCAGAAGTAATTGAAGCAAATAGATGCATTTGATTTTACATTGGAAAGCCATAGCAAAGGGTCTGGATGAAATTATAAATATAAAAGTATGTTAACATTTCTAAAAAGTGGATGTTAGGTTTATAAGGGACCGAAAATTAAGTTTCCAACACAATAAAATGTTCAAACAGTGTAGAGGTCTGAATATTTCCTAAAGAGATTGTACAGCACAAAGATTTTTTATACATGTGTTTTATGTAGTGTTTTATATGTTAATTATCATAAGTGTGAATTTACAATATGTAGTAAACCTACATGCATTTGTATGATATGTTATCATCCATTATGCTGTGGGAATTAACATGTAATAACTATGCCTGTGCTTCCATTTCCATTATAGTCTGGATAATTCAGTCTTCAGCTCCTTTCGTTATGAGCAGCATCACATTATAATTTTGTAAAATGAGATCATATCATGAGGCGGCAGGAGCAGGAAAGACGACCGTTAGGTCTGTGGTGAAGGGTTCCTCCCTACAGGGATGGGATGGTTACAAGCGAGTGGATATTATCTCCTCTGACACTCATTGTGTAGCTGACTCCCTTTGCAGAGGCAGAGGCCTGGAAGCATTGTTGGAATTGATTTAGTGAAAAAGGCCCAATCTTTGGACACTTTGCTGCTATTGACTGCGGCTTCAAATCAGAAATTCGAACAGAACTCAGTGTGGGATTTAATTAAAACTCAAAAGAGGGAATGACTGACACTGCGGACAGGGTAGTTGCAAGAAATCAATTGTCCAATGCAAATGAGTTTCAAATCCCCTCTTTGCTTTCCACTTCCATTATTTATTTATCTTTTTTTTCCTCCTCCACAGCTCTGTGCGGCATACTTAACTGGGGGCACAGCTCTCTCTTTATTCAGCAGTTAAGAAGATAGGCAAATGTTTTTAAGCTCATTACTAAAATGTGTGTCATTACGATTTGGATTGCCACCCCTATTTTCATGTCATTCAAAAGAGCCTGTCAAAGATCCAATTACTGCCAATATGAAAAGGAGATTTTTGAAAGAAAAAAAATCCAAACTAAAACTCATGTCTATCAAATAAAAGAGCTATTGATAATACTGTAGATGCCCGCGGTGATGGGTCAAGTTTTGTTTGTTGCTAGTTTATTAGCTTATTTTTGTGAGTAAGTAGCAAATTTTAAATGAGATGTCAAGATATTTCCAGCACAGTCGCAGTGGAGTTTGACAGCTGAACATAATTCGGCCATCTGCAACATCAACAGTGAACATCGAGTTTCGATCTCAGTCCCTCAGAATAAAAGCAGTGGGTTCTCTCTAGCATTGACATTTTTCACCAACAAAAAAAAAGAAAGATCACACAGAGAAATCCATTCCTAAAAAGTTTGTGTTAGGGAAGGGCTTATTCCTACTCCTAACTATTCCTATTACTTTATCCTCATTGGGAACCTCTGACAGAACAAGAAGATCAGGCAGGCTGAGGAAAAGTGAGCCCACCAAAAAGGCAAAAAATGACTGTTGCCTGGCAACGTCAGCCCACAATTTTCGCTTTGCTTATTGTAGTCTGGCAAACCTGAATAGGCATATTGCTTGGGAGACATAATTTCTACTGGGCTGTACAGAGACAGAATAGATGATTGACAGCTCTCTTTTTCGCTCAAACATCAGCAGCTATTCATGTATCACAGCGGATGATGGCACATCTCTCCAAGCTGCCATTGGTTTTGGCTTTGAAGCTTATTCTAAATTACCAACCGAAATTTTTTAATGAAACTAGAGGCCAAAAAGTACTATAAATGTACTTAAAATAGCTGTTGTCAATGTCCAGTCATCCTTTAAAGCTGGCATAAATAATGCTATATAAACAGTGGTTTCAATGGCCATGTTTAACGCAAAAGCAGAGAGAATTATTAGCTGGGTCCAAAGATCCTCTCAGCTCTACAGATTTTGCATTTTAACTAATTGTTTTTGGGGAGGCTTGCAACAGGAAGGGCATCTGGCATAAAAAAAAAAAAAAAATGTGCCAAATCAACATGCAGACAAATGATCCGCTGTGGCAACCCTGAACTCGCAGGATAAGCCGAAAGCACAAAAAAAGATTTAATCAGCCAATTCAAATCATCAGCCAACAATTTGAGTTTGCTCCTTAGCAAATTATTACTGGATATGATATAGTATGATAAAGTACAGGTACTCATTTTCATATTATAGTGATTTTGAAATTAAAGGTAAAATATGAACTAGAAAATTCATGTGAATACAGTTTTAAACAGGGAAAATTGTATTGTAAGTGGAATCCAAAAAGTAACTTTTTCTTTTAAAAAGAATTATTCAAGTGCTGAATAGATAATACCTGTTCACCACGAACTTTGAGGCGGTAAAATAATTTTACTGCAAAGAAAAAAGCCTTGAGCACCTCTGGTACTATGACAGGATAAGTGATTAAGATAATTGATATATCAATTCTATTATTGTAAAAAAAAAAAAATTTCCCTAATGGCACATTCCAACTTTCATATTTGTTAGTATTAACATTTTTCAGACTTGAACCTCAGGTGAAAACAGACGGGGGCAAATGGCCACACACACACACACACACAAAAGCTAAGTAACTAACTACACAACCTGACATGAGCAGAGCTCCACGGAACATTAGCAGTCGAACACAGATTCATTCGTTGTTAGCCTGCTAGAAGACACTAACTTATGACTGCAATTCAGTGAGGTTAGTGCTGGTGGCACATTTCTAGTTAAATGTTCATTATCATAAATATGTGGGGAAAGTTCTTTTTGTCGTTATTACCATGTAGATTTCTACTGAATAACATCCAGTTTGAAAAGGGCCAGCCTTGACCTTTGTGACCTTCCCAGCAGCTAATAGTGCGTAATCATTGATAATTGGCAGCCAGCAGCATTTACAAAAGGGCCAGTGATAAATGCTAATTAAGAATGGAAAATGTGTGTGTGTGTGTGTGTGTGTGTGTGTGTGTGTGTGTGTGTGTGTGTGTGTGTGTGTTGTCATGTGCGAGTGAATACTTGTGCATCTAATCTTGCCAGTTCTGAGCCTGGTTCCACCAGCCTGCTGCAATCAAACCAAAAAGTGAGCGGTGCTACGGCCCGGCTGCTTGAACCCGGCCCCTGCATCACACGTTGAAGTAAGAAAGAAAAGCCGACAGAGAGGGAGAAAAAAAGAGTGGTCTGATCTCTCTCTTTGGATCTGTTTGGTGTCTCAGCTCTTGGAGGAAAAGTGCCAAGTCAGCACTGAATTGAATGACAGACACAGAGACAGAGCGAAATCTGGTAGTAAAGTGTGTCTGGGAATGGATCACTAAGAGGAGAAAACAGGAGCTTTTTTTATGGCACGGCTGTCAAAAGAAAGGAGATGAGAAAAGACTCTTTATTTGATGCACTGACACTGACCACACAATTCGAACTGTGTAGGTGAGACAATTCAGTGCAAAAGCATGAAATATATTTCACTAGTAAAACTAACGGTATGTTATTTACTTATCTTATCGAACATATGTATCATGTGGTGCTTACATGTCACCTGGTAATAAATAGAAATTTTTATTTAATTCAATGACGAGTTACATTTACAGCCAAGGATGAACCTCGTTGGGTTCCTTCGGACACTCACTTCTACTGTTTAATGATGGGACTATACTTTTGTGTTGTGCACGTGTGCATACACATTGCAATCTATGTTCAGACAGGTTCGCATGTGTTTCTTTTGTACTTGTATCACAGACGTTTGGTGTCCACAAGAGGCAGTTTCGCATTCAACAAACCTCAATCTGCAAAAATGTAGTGACAAACCAGAAGTGAAATAAATATGCGTTTTCATTGCGTAAGCTTTATACAATGCGCAGCGTTTGAATAACTAAATGTGGATTTCAACGGTAAAATGTATAGAACCTTTTTCCAGACCCCTGCAGGAATGGTTCCTTGGCAGGATGCTCTGCTGAGGGGCAGGATGCTCTGCTGAGGCGTGGTCTACTCAACTGTATTACACAGAAGTAGAGCGCACAAAGAGAACGCAGACATCTCAAAACACACAAGTGAGACCCCGTGTTGTGTTCTACTCAAAGTACAGCATTCTATAGTGGAGACATGTTTTATTTGGATAGCATCTCAAAACACAGTGAAAGGAAAACCATTATTAAAAACCAGTATTAAATCTGTGCGAACACTTAGACGGGTATGAACAGTTATGTTTCGTTTTCTTTTACTATTCTGTTCTTCTTTCCAGTTCCTTTCCCATTTCAATCCCGACTCCCGACATTATAAAAACGTCTCCCGCAAATCTCCGCAAAAAGCTTACTTGAGATTTGGGAGGTGTGCACCTTTGGGAATTTAGGAGCCTCTGTGGCCTACGGTTACGCATAATAATCTCTGCGTAGGTCTGCGTCAACATTTAGGTGCATCGACGGAGAAGTAGAATTCGGAAAAGGTAAAAAAGTAACACATCAAACTAAATAATAAGGTTTGGTTATGGAGTCCACAAATACTAAGGTGACATTGGGACACAGAAATCATGGACTGGATCACATTATGGATAATTTTTTGTGAATAATATTTGGCTTTTGGAGGGAAGAAACAGTGGAGGGATGTGTTCCACATTCCTGACAACAAGAGGATAATTTGCAACTTCCTGTAAAACATCATCAATTACATCAAGATGAAGTCCATGTAGTGAGTCGCAGCTTTTAAGGGTTAGTTCATATTAATACACAGGACGAGTTTCTATAGGTTGTATCCTGACAGACACGGAGGGGCAAAACTTTACTTTAAATGAACTCGGAGGGAAACATGTTTTTGTGCAGCTACCTTCTTTATTTACCATGCGCAGAGAGTAATTAATCTGGAGAATCGGTTCGCTTCAGTACATTTCAAACAGCTGTGCCTGTTAATTTGAAAATATAATAGTGTGGTGAGCAGATTTCTTCATCAGGCTGCTGCAGTCCACACTCAACCAGGACCATTTTGAAGATACTCAAAATTCTGGATACTATGGGAAATTACCTTTTAATTTAGTGTTAAACATGATTCTGTAGTTTATTAATTCACCATTAGTGCTTCTTTTTTCTTTATACTGTCCATCAGGAAACACACTGAACTCCCTCTGCTAAATTCTTATCTTGAACTTAACATCTCTGACCTTCAAGCAAGATCAGCTTACTATTTAATGCCAAGAAGAGTGGCAGTCATGCTGTGATGAACACTCGGTGTCTCAAACTGCCTTTTAAAGTCAGTTTAATAGCCGGATGGTGTATTTCCTCTCTCATGACAGACAAAGATGTTCTCAAGACAGGGCTTTAAAGGCCCTAATAAAAATATGCTCACCTCAAGTTGGTGTGGACAGCTTTGCCAAAGGTTTTACTCCATTTCACTGACACTTAACAAGAACCTGGAGAGGATCCCACTTATTCAACATTACCGCTCCGCTGGCGGCCTCATTATCTTCCACCGAAAAGCTGCTGAAAGTCACCGGAGACAGATATAATATGAGGGGAAGACAGGTTTCAGCTCTGACAGAGCTAATGTTGTCAAACCAGAAATGCTCCACATGTTATGGACTGGATTGAAAAACATATACCCCACCTATATATCCTAAACATGTGCTTCTAGGAGCAATGGGAAGAGCAGCGTCCCCAGTGAACCAGCCCAGATCGAGTTTGGGCCAATACCAACAATATAGTGTTTCCGTGTCAAAAAAAAAGCAAGCTATTGGTTGACTGAGATGAAGAAACAAGAGTCTACACCAACGTTTGGCACAGCGCGTCTTGTCTCAGCCCCGTGGAGCTTGTTTGAAGTAGCTACTGATGTGCTGTTATTTATGCAGAGCGAGACCGCAGAGACCACAAGCGGAGAGCAGTGTGACCCACATTCGGCAGACTTGAAAGCGCTGCTCTTTGCCAAGTTTAACAGAGGGCAAAAGTACACAAAAGGGCACGGCTGTTTGTGCACGGCGGCTCATCCCGTGCAGCCAGTCGATAAAAAATAGGGAGCACCTAAAGGTTTCGTGTAGAACAGGAAATGAATGCGTCAATTAAAAAAGTAAGTGTGGTTTCAAAGGGAACGTTTTGGTGATTCTGTTGCTGACTTGGTGACACCTTGTGAGAAAGAGCCTTTGTTTTGGGGGCGCGACTACATAGCATTGGAATATAAGTAGAAATAACCTTGGGGAGTAAACACAAGTTGAAGTTCTTATTCTGTCTGTTTGTAAAGATGAAAATTATTCATCTTGAAAAAAAAGGAGTTTTTTTTTATTGTAATAATCACTTTGATGTCTTTCTTACTCTGTCAGACACAGTGCAGGGGGGGTTTCGCTCATCCCCCCCAGAGATCAGTCAATCAAAGACTAGATTCCAATGCTTCAACATCCTTTTCTATGGATTTTCTAAATTTGTATATGTACACAACACACTGCTGCAGTGTATCAAGCTCTTCAACTGCTCAACCCATAGCAGTGATTCATGCTTATTCTAAATATTAAAATCATCTTTTCCTATCAAAACATCATTAAAATTATTAAAATAACATATGCTTAAAATTTTCTAGAAAACTAATGTAATTAAAATATCTTTACACAACCTCAAAGGGAGATGACGTTAACCTTAAAGCATCTATCGTGCACATTCTCATAATAGAAATGTATTAAATATAAAAAAGAAGGTGACAAGGTAGTTATGGAAAATGATCACCTGAATCTGCATCTCATTTCTAATTTAAGGAGCTTTTATAGTGAGTTTGACCTCACTTTGAAGCCCACTATGAAGTCTGTACTGGTTTATGGCCTATTAGTTGCCGGGTCCGTTGCACAAAATGACAATGTGTATGCTAATGGTTAGCAAGGATTTAGTGATAATAGTTTAATTTGATCAAAATAAATATGTGCACACATTGCAAATATGCCGGCGGGAATGTCAGAAGGTGAAAGGTCAAGTCAATTAAAATATTGCATTTAAATTGCTCTGGGAATTTTACAGCAACATCAGCCACATCTGTGATTATATTTCCAGCTTAGCAAACCTGACACCTGTTTACACAACTTATCATTGGAATTATCTCTAAATCGTTTCTGGAACCCATCGTCCTGACATATTTTTTATTTTTTATTTTTTGCCACTTGACTATCAAATATGAAATAACTGACTACTGTGTTTAATACAGTAAAAAATTGCACTGTTGCACATCAAGGAAGTAGATAAATGCTTTTAACCTTTACCTAACCGATTAAATCCCGCTGAGATAAAAAAAAGAAATTAACCAATGACTGAAAACACAGCGACACTTGCTCAGATAGAAACACTCTGTGTTCCCAGTAAATTACTTACACACACACACACTCTCACACATTCACAAACACACACCTATTTCAGACCATACATCATGTTTCGCACAGTTGACACAGCATTTATTACTTATTTAAATGATCTGACTCAGAGATTTAACCATTCTTACAGAAGATGCACCATGTGTTCATTGAGAGCATTTGTTTTAATGCCGTGGCCAAACTTTGGCACCCACCGAAAGGAAAAAGTTAGAATGTGATCCACTGCTACTTAAAAACCCTTTCAGATATAGTAAATTGGACATTAGTCGCTTGCAGCGACATTCTGCCTGCAACATTTCCAAATGTTTCTGTGACAAAATACTATGACCAATTAACAACTTAAAATATTTTTTTGTAAATTTTAGCAGTGATAATGGTTTCGTTTCAAATTTTGGTCTGTTATGCTCTTGCTCCTTGCTTCTAATCCAAAACCCATGTTTTAAGATGAAGAGACATTTCCATATATGATAAGTAACAATGGAAAACCTCAGTGAACATTTTAAATACAGTGACAAAAACCTATGTACTTTTTCTCTAAATACATCTTTTTTTTAAGATAAGTAAGATAAAGGGTTTTCTCAGATACTACATATAAGTAAAAGTGGCAAATTTGTCAAACCTGTAACAAATAAACAAAATACATGTGAAATGTAAGAGAAAAAGAAGTTGAACCTGTCTACTCTTGAAAAGTCCTGTGTCTTGTTGTACCATTCAAGAACCCACCCACCTCTTTACTGATTTTTTGCAAACTAAAACTGCAACCTCAATTCAGGTATTCAGGTCTGTGGTTTGTAGTATCTTGTTCATTAACAGAATCAAAGTCACAAAGAGGATGTTGAGTGGATGGTGCAGAGTATGACAGAGACCTGAATCCAACTCCAGTGTGTGGTTAGTTTAAACAACACAACAGTTGGAGTTGTGACCCTAAACTCTAAATTGTTTAAATATCCTCCAGTTAGATGTTATACTGCAAAACCAGATATTTCAGTGGGAAAAACAATGTCTGGGGATATTCGGGATATGTTTATGTATTTGCAATTTGCTATTTAGGTTAATTAAAACATACCCTCAATATGTTAATGCGAAACATGATTCAGCTGCAATTACTCTACATTACCTACAACATTTTGGTGGTTGCTGTTTGGCTGCATGAAAATGTAAGTTTTAGGAGACGGGCCTGGGAGACCAGGAGCCGAAACACAGATTTCACCTGCATTAACTGTACTGTTTGCAAAATTACAGATCGGTGCCAGTATACACACCAGCAGCTGCCTTTTCATTGTCAGTCTCATAGGCTCATTTTCTCTGCCGCTACCATCTAAATATTTCAAGAAAAACATTTTACAGTTGAGATAAATGGAAAGCTATTGCCTTAATGTGTTTGTTACAAAATGACCTCAGCACATCTAAAAAAAACAAACCTACAGAGCTGTGCTTAAAACGAACAGGTGTGCATCATAATTTATTGAGCTCCACATCAAACGCATAGCTCAACTCAAACTGCGAGGATTTCTCTCTCACTCGTTCTGCTCTTTCATGAGAAGTTTGTTCACTGTGGGACAACTTGGGATGAAGTATTGACTCGTTGGATCTGATATTTGGATGCAGGTTTTGAAACTGCAAATTGCAAGTTTGGAACAAAAACTTTAACATGGATGAAGTGAGACAATAAACATCAAGGGGTTGTTCAACACAACCTAGCAGAGGTACATTTTGTGTAGTTTGTCTTTTGAAACTGTAATAAAAAAAACCTTTTGTGTGGATTTATGACACACACTGTTGATTCTGAATATGCTTATAAATTATTTTTGACTACAGAGAGAAAAGATGAGTATTAATATAAAAGCTGAGCTGGATTTAATTATGATCAGTGTTGCTGCATGAGACAGTGAGAGGGGAAATCTATTTTCCTCTGTGAAAATGATGATTGTTTCTGCAAAGTTTGAAAAGTGGACTTCGGCTCTTTTTCCAAAGGGGTCGGGGAGTCACCTAAACAACTGTTGTGCTCCACACTGTGTTTACAGTGGAAACCAGACTCTATTTCCCTCCCTGAACATCAGAAAGCCAATGCTGGCTGGCAGTCAGAAGGGAATTAATTACACACTCACAGATTCACAGTTCTGACTGCAAACACAATGAGTTCAACACAAACAAACACTGGTCAGCATTCATTCCCACAGATGAATAAAACAACACCAGTCATTATCTACGCCTCTCATCTCTCCTTTGTCTCAGCTGCTTCACTTTGCCCAGAATTTGCTGACAGCTTTTATTGTGCAGTTCAATATCGCATACAAAAATGCATCCGATTCCTTCCTCTCCACGGTCGTACTGCCACAAGACACTCAACTATCGTTTAACTCTCTCCCTCACTAATGAATGCATACATAATGCATCATTGTAATGCGAGGCATTTTCTTCTCAATAGCCCAGATTGAAGTAAATTGGCTATGATTAAATCCATAAAGTCATCCTTTGTCAGGTTTTGTCTCAGCAATAAACTTAAATGCTTGTTGATCAAACAAAAATGCTACTGCATGTGATAGTATACCATTGTTACACAGACAGAAATAGAAATGATTCCGGTCTTACATTCCTTAAGTGCTCTTACAGGCTGAGACACATGAAGCTTCATTATAGAAATGCTGAATGAATATCATTAGATCCCTCTTAATTTCCCTCTGCTTGACTCATTGGGAAAAGCTTTTGTACTTGACTGAAATAACCATATAGCATAATTTACATCACTATAGTAAAAGTAATATAACTAGTATGCCAAGTTTGTAAGAACATCATTGCAATAAAACAAGGTGTTTAGTGTGTTTTTTCCTTTTTGTTTCGGTTGAATTTCCACTACTTAATCGTTCCCTGTGGAGTTTTGAGGCCAATTAATGTTTTCGGTGTCCATGTGTCTGCAAGTGTATACATGACGTATATTTCATCATCTGGCCAAGTCTGTGAATGTCCGGGGGTTAGTGTGTGTTTGTGTGCGTGCGGCTTGTCCCCGTCAGGGATCACCACAGCGGAACGTGTTCGGCATGTTGACGTGGCATGAATTTTTACGTCTAATGCCCTTCCTCCCGCAACCCTGTCCTTTTATCCGGGCTCTGGACTGGCACCAGGGTGCCTTTGGTGGCTGGGTGGGGCCACACCCGATGGGGTGGGATATAAACCCACGGCCTTCTGCATCCCAACCTACTGCTCTACCACTCAGCCACTAGCTAGGCCCCCAATCACAACGGGGGGTCAAACTGAGGACCTGAATTGTATGGATACAAGGTCTGCAAGCCAATCACAAGAGACAGGGCCCCATAAGTGAGGGGTGTCACATTAGTTAGGCCCCTGGCTTCCTTTTTTAAAATATGAAACGTGATGTGTGCATACAACAAATTCAAAGGAAGCCAAAATAACTATCAAATGGTGAAGTTTTCTAGGCAAACACAGAACTTTATCTTCAATCTTTCAATCTAGTTGGTGATAATGTATCTGCAAATTAAGTCATTTTACCAGATGTTTTTTAAAACCGCACTTTATGTATTACGTTTTTAATCTGCACATATTCTGCACTTTACATAACAATGTTGTATTTTCACGAGAACAAATTTATGGCGTAAAAAATATTTGTAGATTGTTGTAACTCTTTAGAAAACGAAGATTTTCAAACCTGAGCACATGAAAAAAAAAAAAAAAGTCCACTAACAAACATGTCAACTATCACGTCTGGGACTGGTTGTGTGGGCGATTGTGCCATAAACCAACTAATTGTTTTTACGTTTCCCAATAACGGCGCTCTAATGTTCGAATGTTTAATTGGGTGCACTGTTGATTACATTTGAAAGCTCTGATCCACACTCCAAAGCAGTAAGAGGCAGTAATGCTCGTATTACGCCAAAAACTAAGAAGAAGAAAATGTAATCTTTATTGATTTAAAGCAACTTTACACTTATTATTTTGAGCCAGCTTTGTCAGACACAATTGAAGGCAAGTGACATTCATCCATACGCACTCAAACACCACTTATTCAATGTGACAGAACCTGGAAATAGATTCTGGCATTTCCCAAAAAATTTTAAAGTCCTGCTGGGATGTGGCATGAAGCTGTTGAGAAAGGTTCAACATTATGCAAATATCCTCAGGAGTGACATCCCTGTGACCGTGCTAAAGCATTTGGCTACCGAGCTCCGCTATGATAATGTAACCGTACTTCAAATGAGGTTTTCTCATTACCAACACAAATGTTATGAGTGACCAAAATGATTTGTGAACGCACTTCACTTGGTAAATAAAATACTGTGTTGTGTTGTCCATATTTTAATGACGGGGGAAAACACAAAACACTGGGGGTGAATCAAACACCTGTTATGTCAGTCCTTCCCATCTGCCTTCCCTCGTGGTGCTCATACAGTGGGTGATATGAGCTTGACAACGAATCAGTGTGTGGTCAGACTTCAGCCCGTGCAGCTGCAGAGTCGCCCCCATGCTGCGTTCAGACATATGAATACAAAGAGCCAGGCTGTTGCTCATCTCGGATGTGTAACTTTCCAACACGTCTATTCATACAATAGCATGCTTCAAATTGAAAGTTTATGATTTTACCACAATGCTAAAGAGAAATGAGGCTTATCATGTTGTTTAGCTCCCTGTCAAGTGGTAGTTTCCTATACTTTAATGTTTGAGTAATAGGTTCTTTGCAGTATTGTCACTTGAAATGCATAACCAATAATCTGACAGTGACTGAATCTCTCATGACTGAACCCTCATGTCTGAATGACGGACCTTGTCACCCTTCCGTAAAAGTAGCAAAGGCAATCTACTGTAACTAAGACGAACCTAGTAACATTTCCATATCACTTTTAAACCAATACGAGTGAGTTTGCAGTCACATTAACAGATTAAGGTTCTAAACACATAGAATAGAAGAAAATGTAAAATGTGTGATGTAGGTTTGTTCCCGACCAGTTAACAGCATTTGTGGTGTAGAAATCAAAGGGGGAACAAAAAAAATCATACATTTCATATTTAAAGTTGCTGTCGAGGGTAATGCACATTGTTGAAGGGAATAGATGAAGGATGAGAAACAGCAGCAAGGGAAATGTCTGTACCCAGCAGCTGCAGCGCTGAAAAGATGAGAGGGATGCATGACAGGCTCCTATCACCAGTCAGTACAAAAGCAGTAAAACACTCAATCTAATCATGGAGACTATATGCAAGCCATATTACAGTCAAGCTATTAAAGAACTGAATGCTGCACTTGATCTGAAATTCAAAACTCTGCGTGCATTAATTAATTTATTATGCTGAAACTACTAGCTCAGATCATCAGTGTGTTATTGAGGTTTTGAAGAGAACACACAACAACCTATCACCTTAGCGATGCTGGTGCATAACATGTCCTGAAGAAAATCATTTCAAGTGTTCAATCACTGTCTCGTCTTTTACAATCTGCGTAATAAGGCTGAAACAAACTGAGCCCATTGTTTATGTTAATGAAGTCTAGTGTTGGAACGTCAACTCTTTGTGATCAGTAGATTATTTTCACACCACACTGGTCCTTGGATAACTTCAAATCCCCTCTAAAATAACCTTGCATGTATATTGCGCCTGTACTGAGCCTTTTTCTGTCATAGTCATGGACATGTCAGAATAAAGTCGTGAAGTGCCTGATTGACACAAAGCAGTTACTGTAATTGATTGATGAAGGCAGCAGTGTTCAGCCTCCTGGCTCATAAAAGAATACAGCAAAACCCAGAATAAAAATATATATAAAAAAAAACAACTGACTCTTTGATAGTGTGCTACTTTGCTTATAATCTTTTCTGCTGGCACTCCACATGTGCAGCGCAGGAGGAGCCACAATTCTTCCCTCTTGACTTGCTATTCAGGGTGCAATGCCTACATTTCAGTGTCAGTGCACCACCACAAATGATCCTGAAAAGGAAAACTCGCATTCATCCATACCTTTAAGGATTATGCTCTACAGGAAGTTACACACTTGCTTCATGCTTATAGCAGCAGGTAAGTAAAAAGAAAATTGTGTGACAAGCTACGCTACTACAGATTGCACACTATCCCCTCTTCATACCCTGCCAGGAAAGTGTGGAATGGGCAGAATCTGAGACACTTTTTTTCCCCTAGCAGAGCAGGGCCTGTGATCCTTGAGCTGAAGGAGCTTTGCTTTCCCCAGACACGCTTCCTGCACATGCAGCAATACTGGGGAACTCAAGCCTGATTGGAGAAGACAGGCCGGTCCACTACTGCCAGCAGACTGTTCAGGATTCGACATATGTGACGGCGTCCTGGCAGGGACATCAGCCCACTGGGCTGTGATTTGCAGCAGGATCCAGCATGGCTCAATAGCAGCACACCTGATGACAGGGGAGGTTCAGCCAGATAAGACTGTCTTGATGCTGCCCAAATGAGAGCCAGGCGTAATCACACATTCTTCTAAAAGTGCTGCCTGTACCCTGGGTATATCTACATGAGGCTGGAGGAAATCACTCTTCGGCCAAGCATGGCTCTCTTTAGCTCAGTGGAGTGATGGACGGCCAAGCACACAGGACAGCCCGGTCGACAAATAGCTCACACTCGCATGGTCCTTCACTGCAGAGGGCTCGTGTCAAAAGCAATGCTTGACACCCTGGCTTTGAAGCCTAATGAAATTAGGGTTGTGAGCAGACAGCTGGTTAGAGAGGGGCGCATGGAACCTAGAGTGCATTATTAAGTGTAATGAATGTCAGCGTACCGAGCTCATCCGACACATAAGGTGCCAATTATAGAGGTGGACCCTGGTGTGGTTCTAAACTCAATGCACGAAGGAGGAGCTCTTTTGGCCTAACTGACATTTGCATCATTAACTCTAAGAAACAGGAGTGGAAGGCTAGCAACCATCCTCGCCTCCAGGCCTCCGAGGGCCCTCACAGGGGCACGGGGACACAGAGTCACCCCTCTGTACCTCTACAGAGCGTACTCCTTACCTATTATTGATGAGGCGGAGGGTGAATGGAATATGAATGGGAGAGAGTCAGAGTGACATTTGGAGGCTATTAGATACTCTTGTGCACCATAGCATAAAAATGTTTGGCAGGGCAGTTCATTCATTAGTCAACACAGAATAGCGCTTCAAATCTTCACGCATAAAGAGGTAAATAAAGCATTCATAGATATCATTGCCTCGGGCAGCTGGAGCAAACACTATTGATTTTTCTGGAGTGTTCTAAAATAATGGTCACAGATGTGTCAAGACATTCATCAAACGGTCTCTATGAGCCAAATCCTCAATGCAGTAAAAAGCCAATATGCTGCTCTGTTCTCTCAGAGTAATCAGAAATCTGGGCCAGTGTTAGTGGTGACAGTTTAGCGACTTGCTACAATATACTGTCAACACACACAGACATTCAGACGCACAAAGAAAGAGACGGAAAGCAACCCCGCAAGCACCAGCATTTTTCCCTTCAGTGGAAAACAACATGTGCCGCTTTTTTAAACTGTACATTTCAAGCTACAGTTCTCATAGGCAGACTGGACACACTGCAGATAGTGCATTCTAATTTAAGGTTTCAGGATTCAATATAGTCTTGTCAGCGATGCGAAAATTCTCTTCAAGCTGAAGGATATTACCTGCAGATTTATAAGTCCTTCCAAGTCCAGTGCAAACCAACAAGCCTCAAGGTGCATGTTGTCTACTCTTTCAATAATATGTAATGTACTCGCTGCTATAAAGCAGATTCTCCCAAGGCGCCACCAACTGTCTCACAATATATTCTTGGTTAGTTCGGTGGCAGTCATTATTAGGCCGATACATCACAGTAAACAACAAAAACAGCCACAAAAGGCCACGGGGACTTTTTGTAACTGTTCGTGCTGAGCTTTATTGAAGGACATGTCAGCGAAGAGTTGACCAGAATATTTGACACCACCTGGCCACATGGGAATATGCGCGGGGAAGAAAGAGTGACTTCTATAATTGATTGCACCAGGCATCGTTTTTTAATGCACTCACCCATGATTAAATAAATACTCATATACAAGGTAACATAGAGAGGTGGGGGTGGGGGCTGTAACAAGGGAGATTATTGCAAAACAATTGTTCACGTAACTGATGTGTGTCCAAGCAAGTGCAAGGCTTCCACTGCGGCAATCAAAGCAACATTATGATTGTATTGAGTTTTGAGTGTTTGAGTGACAGTGCAAATCTTCACTTTCTATCAAGGGCTATTCCAAAAGATTATTTTGTCGCGTGGGGTTCGAAGCTGTCAAGATGAAGCAGAATCGTATTTTTTATATCTAAGGCATATCAATTTGATAATGCTAATAGAGTGACTAATTTATAAAGTAGTTCAACTTGAAGTTCTTGAAAAAGCGGATTTTTACTTAACAAGCCGAACTTCAGCTGTGCTGATATGTAACAGCAATATCTAGGTTGGCTTACTCACCTAATTGAAGAATGGGTGGATGACGACAGTGCCCACCATGTAGCAGGAAGGGAATAAGAAAAAAAGAGACATGAGCGACATTATCAATGTATCAGCAGCTTTAAGACGAACAAATTAAAGAACTTCTAATTTAAACTGGTATCTTCAGGTAATAAAACACTGCATCCGGCATTAAGCAAAAGTAGTGTTGCAATGTCCTGCAAAAAGCAGCTCTTTGAAGGGCCTTGTTGCTCCATCTTGCCCTGTCCACTGTAACATTTGTACCATGAGGAATCAGCCACAGAGTGACAACTCTCTAGAGGACTATGAATGCTGCCTCTCTGCTGCACTCCCAATTAGAAGTCTTCACCTGCCCAGCTAGGGATGGAGTCAAAAGTTCTTCCATCTGTCAGACCCCGGGCACTATCCCTGTCATGTCACTCTTCAGACAGGCCATTGAGGCCAACAGCCTCCGCCTAAAAGCCCTACATTTCCATGGCCATCACGGCTTGCTTGAATTGTTTGCCGTACTTTGACAGGCTCCTTTGAGGAAGACACATACACCATGAATACGGCGTGTCAGACAACTCTTGAGTACTCCCCTGTACAAGCAAATGGATGGATTGAGGGTTGGGGGCTGAGAATTTCCTCGCAACAAGAAAACCGGGCTGATTTCTAGGAGAAGGGTTGTAGAAATACTTTTGAGTCTCCTAACCTTGTTTTCACTTCTTTGCTTTTTTTGCCTTTTACTTCCTTCAGATTCTAGCTATTAAATACATGCTCTTCGCCGTAGGAGCTTACAGCTTTCCTAAATGGCCTTTAGTCCAGCCGAGTTTGGATGTGGGAGTTTGGGCGGGTCACAACCTAACATGGGAGCTCGCTCCCAAGGGTCCACTGGACAGTCCTAGCCAGTGACACATTGATATATGAGCTCCAGTTTTTGCTCCCACTTCCCCCTCAGCACAGAGGAGCAGGTGTGCTGATCAGTGCCACTTGATCTGTCAGTCGGATGGATAAAAATAGCCTTGGAGATTGAGCTGGGAGCAGGACTCGACTAAGTCTTCAGTGGGAAACTCAATTGACTTTGAAAATCTGCTTGAATGTTCTTGACCAAGCTAAATGAGCCAATGAGTCTGCTCACGGTCAAACGTCTTAAATGGGGCTTTTGAGTTGTCTTACCAGTAGGTGTCTGTGGGTGAGACTGGAAGAAGGAACAGCCTTCCATTAATAATAACATCATCAAATGTTACATTAATGCAAATGCACCAATGTGCATCTAGAAATGCAGAATTTTCTAAAAAGTCATTCTATAACATCCACATCAGTACTGTAAATACAGTCAATTAATGGGACAAACTCGCATTTGTCCAATTTGCCTGACGCTCTCATTCTCTAAGTGGAGGTTTTTTTTGTGCTTCCCTCCTCCTTTCCTTCCTGGTCATTTACGATCAGACTTTCTTGGCATATCCTTGGTTATGGTCGTCTTTTATAGGCTGAAAACAAAATGCACAACTTTGCAAGTTTCTTTTGAAGCTCCTGATCAACAGAGATTGAGGGCAGAGACTTTAGGATGGGAGCAATGCTGCGGCATCAGCAGCTTTTCATTGTGGTGGAGGCTGAACAGGCTCTGCTAGTTGTTTGAACAGCAGGCGGCTATTACACCACACGGATGCTCAGACTAATTAAATGTGCTTTGATTCCCTTCATGTTACGCTCTCTCTTCTCTAGCATGTCTTAAATCTGCACAGATAGGGGTAAGGAAGTGTTAACGTCAGTGTTGTTTGTTGTCTTTTCTGCCAAATGTAGCAGAAGTGGTTTATTCACTCGGCTTAGCCTCACAGCTACAGCAGGGCTCATAAAAAAGCATCCACGTAAAACATTCAGGGTGGTGAGGCTCCATGATTAAGTCCTCAAGTGAATTAGTTATGTTGTAGTTCTGTTCTCTTTGACTGGGTTCGGTTTTAATGAGCCATTCTCCATTTCATTTCCACTTGACACACTCCTATCTAACTTTGTCAAAGGTACAAAATGAGGTGCTAAGGAGAAGCTTGTCTAATTAACTAGCCACTTGTGGTGGTCCCAACGGCAACTGCCATTCTAAATATTGAAGCTATTATGATGTTCATTCTCACCATTAACATAAAAGAGAGGCAATGGGCCATTTAATGTGGCTCCTAAGTAAACACCTGCAAAGCTTATTCAAATCAGAGATACGGGTTCAGAAGGTTACTGAATGCTAGGCTGATAATCGTGACACTCAAACGAGATCCCTGGCTGTCGATTGCATATGTTAAGCCGGAAAATAAGAGCACGTGTCATCACAAACACTAGTCTACTGAGACTTCCCACTAAATCGTGCATTAAGTGTCTAAAACTTAAAACTGCTGACTCATCAAGTCCCTTGAGAATTTCATTCATAACTTGAAAGGCCACGCTGATCCCAGATCCACTCTTCAGCTCAGAGAAAAGACAAATATGCTCATATTCCATCTAAGAGGGAGATTAGCAGCATTAGCAATAGACCCGAAAATAGTGCAGAGGAGACAGTTGTCTGTTTGCTGTTGGAGAAGAATATGCAATAGAAAAAGGCTGTCATGGGTGTCAAGAGTGAAATGTCTGGGTGTGTGAGGATTAAAAAAAACATCTATTTACCTCGGGCAAGTGGAACCAGCATTGAGAAAGAAGGATTAATTATGTGCATATGTAACAGAGTCAAGACATAATTTAAAGAAAGAGAATGTAGCCAAGAGGAGCTCCATGAATTGGCTGACAGAAGCGGTCCACCCCCTCCAGTCTTCGAGCATTTATATCTAGCATAATGTCTTCATTGCTGCTCTTATTACAATAGAATATGGAAAGATGGGAGATTTTATATGCATATATATAGAAATACATATATAAAATACATAACAAATTTTTCTTTTTTTTTTTTGAGGGGGTTGATTGCGCCGCTTTGCTTATGCCCTGAAAGTATTCTGGGGAAAAAGAACTACAGAAAAACTGCTGGCATGGGAACATTTTCACAGAAGTAGGAATTAACTCCGAGTAAATAATACCACTGTGGAGGGGCCTAGACTACCACAAAGCATGCCAAAAGTTCTACAACACTGAGGGCATGAGAGTCCTCCCTCTGTTCAACAATACATGACAAGTGGGAATGAAGATGGAGAACACTTAATCTGTGTTGTGAAATTGTTTTGATGGAAGTAGGAGCTTTTGTCATTGTTTTTTTTGGCAATAAATTACGTAAATCATGTCCAATTGCTGCTGTGTCTTGGTAAATACCCTTCTGCTGTCTGTTCAGACAAGGCAGAATAAGGCGACATGTTGCCCGCGCTTGACTGGTCCTGTTTTAAGGATGGTTGAGGAAAGGGGTTGCGGGGAATATTTTACACGCATCATCTAAATTACTGTCAGAGGAGTCCACACGGAGGACAGAAAATTTTGAAGGACGCCTGCTGTAATCTCTGCAGAAAATAAATAAACCAAGCATGGCCGTTTAATTGCTGCCTCCGACTTGGCCTCTATGCTGCCTTCAGGGAGCCGAGCAGCTGCAGAGCTGGACGGCCATCAGAGTGGAGGAGAAAAAGAGAGGGAGGATGTGGTCACAGTGACTCAAAGGCTTTAAACACTGAACCCAGTTGATCCTGCTCCCCAATTCCAGTTCATACTTAAATGATTCATAGACATGATTTTGCCTTTATATGTCACCAAGGGCAACTCCGTGGGCTCAGGACTCAGTGGATACAGATCTATGGGGCCCAGAGTTTGGATAAAAGACTGATGTTTCAGGCGGAGACCAACCCTCTATGGAGAGGGAATTGAATCAAATGATAACAAATGAGTTATTGATTCAGCAGCGATTATAGCTACACAGATGAATCTCAAAATGTCGTCACCGTCTCATTCTTCATTTTATTTTCACTGCAGGGACAAAAGGACAGCCACTAGCAAATTAATTCCACTGGGAGAAATCTCAAGCAATGATTTTCATGTCAAGGTTAGCTAAGAGTGACTTAACTGTACACGGCGATAGACTCGGTATCAGATTCAATTAGCTGGAACATGTTCACACCATGGAGCGGGCCCCATTGTGGAATGGATCGAGTGCGGTGCTGACATTTCGGAGGTTAGACGTTGAGCATCCTCTGGGAACCTTTCATTAAAATATGGATGTACGCGGCATGCAAGGACCTGTGTAAAAGCTGTGACTAAATAGCAGATGTCACATTTTAAGTTCCTCTTCTCCTCAAATCCCACAATGCCACAGATATCTGAAGATGCTGCATGTCTGCATCAGTCAGGACAATGTATTATATATACTGCTCCTGCACTTATTGTACTTATGCTGTGCTACTTTCTGTTTACGTACAAAAAGCCCGAGATAGCAAACAATAAGACTGGATCCCTCAAGAGAGATATGCAGCATGTTTAATACAGCTGCACAAAAACAGGTCATTTATTGAGAGACAATACAAGCAGGTCTGACCAATTATCAAGAAGAGAGAGTCGATATGAGACTCGATATGAAACAGTGGCAGCTCAACACCACCTAATAAAAATAGACAATAGTTAAAAAAAAAAAAAGCATATTTCACACTTAGGGAAGTTCTTAGGGAACTGAAAGAGATTGGGGTCAGTGAATT
Source organism: Channa argus (assembly GCF_033026475.1). Taxonomy (NCBI): domain Eukaryota; kingdom Metazoa; phylum Chordata; class Actinopteri; order Anabantiformes; family Channidae; genus Channa; species Channa argus. The sequence continues at coordinate 24,537,140 of NC_090207.1, forward strand.
TAACATTAGCCCATATCAGCCTCCAAACTTCCACACGTCACACGACGCAGTGTGTGAAATACTTTCGTGTAGGACAGTAATAGTTGTATTTGCTCAAACAAATCCACACACGCTTCCGAAATCATCAAAAATAGTCAAAAACAGTGTCAAATTAACATCTATGATTCCGTGTAGAGAAATAAATACTCATTGATATCATATATGTACATTTCCAAAGGTCATGGAGATTAATGAGTAAAATAATGTACCTACATTTATATTGGCCTTTTGTAGGCACTTACACGAAGGCAGCGTGAACAACTCAGATGATGTGATGCGATATTTGCGTATGAAATAACCACTGCACCTGTGCTGTGCTCCTTCCCTCCCCTCCCTGCAGTTTTTATGCCAGATGCCCTTCCTGACACAACTCCCCCCCTCCCAATTTCTACCGGGCTTGGGACCGGCACTGGTTATGGGGGATGTGGCTTTTGGGGGTTCAGTGTCTTGCCCAGGGACACTTCGACTTGTGGTCGGGAAAAGCAGGCAAGCTCTTCTTTTTGTTTTTACAGGACTATATATGACTTTAATTTTCCAACTCAAAAGGCAACCAGCTGGAAATATTAAAAATACAGCAATCTTCACAGTTTTGGAACTTCAATAACATAATCACAGAATCAAATCTTCCCCCCTGTAATATTAAAGATGAGGTGATTTCTGCCCTTATTAGTTATTCATTGCCTCTAATCTCCAAACATCTAGTCAGTGACCACTGGTGATCCTTGCATAACAGCTGCTGACTGAAAGAAAAAAATACTCAAATCCATTCAAGGCTGAACACCAGAAGCCTGTGGGGTTTCTCCTCCAGCAGCTCTGCATCCTTTAGCTGATCAGCAACTATTCATGGTAGCCTCTAATTTGAGTAGTGGAAATCAGAGGAATCACACACCGGAAATCACTTCAATCTGTATGATAATTTGAGACTCTCATGTGGAATCGGTCCAGTTCAGGAGGTAGGAAGTGTCAGATTGGCTGGTGATTTAATCTAAATCATACAGTTGAAGCAGTGTACATTTGTTGCAGCAACCTTCTATGAGAAGCACTCCATAGAATAAATGATGCTTTTAAAGTAACCTGAACCCGCTTGCTTTTTCTGTAGACACAGGAACCATAGAATCAATGGTTTTTTTTTTTTGGACCCTTTCAGTTGCATGGATCATATCTAAAATGAGCAGTGATAATATTTGAAGGAATCCAAAGCCAACAATGATGCTATATCAACTGGCAAGGAATTTAAAAAAAATAAAAAAAAAACTTTCCAAAGTTCTAAAATGCCCTCAAGCAAAATAAGTCATGAACAAAAGCACAAAGATATGAGCCTTGTATGTCCCCGGTGCATCTTCAGAATTCCTGCAAAAGCCAAAGCAACAGAGAGAAGGAGGATTTTAGCAAACAAGAAAAGCCCATTTAGATCAGAGGATGGCTCCCTTCTCAGAACAGCTTTGAAAGTCTATTATTGAGCAGTGTGGATTTTAGCTGGGAATGAAACTTTAATTATCTCGATGCTTCCTTCACATTCCTCTGTCTGACCAGTGATCGGGGGCTTCACCCCTCTCCACCGGGAGCCACAGGAAAGCAGGTTAATAGAGGTGCATGTTTGACTGCCAAGTAAATTAAACAGGTGTCAGTGGGGTAGAAAATAAAAACCTCTGTTCCAAAAATGCACGTCGAGCAAAAATAAGGCACAAAAAACAAAACTGCATAAAACGAAAACAGGTAAGACCTTTTGGATACGATTTCTAGGGTCGTCCTTGATTTAAGACCTTACACGTTGAGGTTGAGATCTGGGAATGCGACACTGATGTCCAATGGAGTAAAAACAGCCGCTTTTTCTCATGTGCCTAAAAATTTCTGTCCACTCTGACATCACATTTTCAAAACAGTTAACACGCTGGCCCAAACTGAAGAGGACTGGCAAAAATGACAAGACATTTAAAACATGCAAAAATGTAGTGGTAAAACTATAACTTTTTTCCATTGGTCAATTGGCCAATTTTTCTGAGTTTGCCAGAGACAATAAACTCAACTGAAGCCATCCACCTGCCCTTTTTTCAGATGACCTGTTAAAATTTTGTACAACAATGTTTTTGTTTTAAAACAGTTGCTTCATTTAGTCTTGCAGCTCGTTTCGTTTCTGTCATTCTGTCCATTTCAATTTAAAAAAAAATAACATCTTTGTCACAAACTGTTCAATAAAGGAGTTGAATACTGTAAAATACCGCTGTGAAAATCCAGAGACAGAGAGAGAAAAAGAACTGAAACGTAACGATGAAAATATTCCCCCGAAATATGAAGACTTAAGAATTGTCAGAACTTCAGTTTGAGTCCCTTATCCATTACCTAATCAACGTCACACTGGATGTCTTCCCTAGTAAACATCTACCCATGCTCACAAATAGCAACCATCTTTTATTAGCAATCAGTCATTATCCATCTTTAATAGACGGATAATGACTGACTGCAAATTAAAGGCTTTGGTACAGATGGTTGGATTGAGATACATGAGAGATATTATAAGCTGAGAATGTGCGTATCCCTATTGTTTGACGCAGTCAATCAAATAGACATTGCGGTCTTTGCATGATTTGAACACATTATAGCAATGGCCAAAAACTGTAAACCTTCACCCTCCATCTTTGGAGGAACACTGTCACCTTGCCAAACCACAGCGATCGACAGCACCATTTTACATTTTAGGCAATAGGCTTTTTCACTTAAGAGCCGGATCCAAAAAATTGTTACCACTCTCATATCTATGCTCATACAGTACATATATAATAGAATGTATAGCCAGGAAGTAAAAAAAAATGTGTTTTTTTCTTTCTTTTCTTTTTTCCCCTTTAGCAACCACGATTGACAGTAAAATTGCAGTGCAACATAAAGAACACAAAGCGCAAACAATTTGCTGTTTTAGGTGCAGGGATATTAGCTCCATTGGGGTTTTGCTATTAAACAACAATACTTGCTGTATGTATTCTTTTGTATTTTCAGCTCTGCATCCCACAAAGTAAGCGTATGGATTTTATTCATGACTTTCATTACGTGCAACTCTGGAAAGCACTTTTACTTGTGCAGCACTCGTTACGAATGGCTGTGTCGCACTCTCTGTCACTGTTGGTTTCAGCTTTGAAATCCCAAACACCCTCCTCCTCAGCATTCCCTGTACTCCGTCGTGGTTGGCCCGGCTGCACAGAGCCAGTGGTAATTAAGGTAGAGCAATTAGCTTCAGCCAGCCGCAGTCCTGGTGACTTAATAAGTGCTGACAATTATCTGAAATTAATATGATTGATGCCATTGTCTTATGCTCCTCTACTCAGTCAGATCTTGGCAGGGCTTCAGGTTGTTATTACCAAGTATGCATCCACAGTATTAGTATGACTAATTATGCTCTTCATGAGGCTGTTGCCATTTCATCACCGAGAATGGGATTATTAGTTAGAGGTGCTACAGTATGTTCCCAGCTAAACACACTCAGCACTCACCCAAGAGGACAAAGTTGATGGCGTGTCTGGATGGCTTTGAAGCAGTTTCGTGAATACACCTTATGCAGGTTTCAAACTGCTGCGAGGGAACTGCCTCTACCACTTTGTTGCCACAGGTGAAATGAAACGAAATAATAAAAAAAAGAAACTAACAAAAAACACACTTTTTCTACTGTGCTGATTTACATAACGTTTTTCTTTCCGGGGATAGACGGTTGAGGATTTTTCAGAGCACTGTTGCTTCTCCAGGTAGCTTAAATCCCAGAGGAAATTACCTCCACAAGTGCAATTGTTGAGCTCAGGTTCCAATTTTGAAGAGCAATTTGCACCATACAATTTACGGGTTTTCCAGCTTTAGCTTTTGACACCTGTTGCCATACTGTGGTTTTACCATCCGGCACCCACTAACATTTGAAGAGCCATTCCATGAGGACAACAACTAAAGGTGCTGAGGGACATATTGCTGCAGCTTGCTCAGTCTTATAATGAGCGCTGTCAGGGATTTACAGCGGTGAACTTTTGTGCCCTGATCTGTGGCAGGTCACCGCCGAGTTCATATCAATAATTCATCTTGCGGCTCAACTCCCTTCCCTGTTATGAAACAAATCTTGTTAGGAAGTCCTGCCAACACTGGCTCCATCTCACTACCCGTCTGTGTTTGTAGCTCTCCCTGCTCAGGCTGGAAAGGGAGTTGAGAGAGAGGGGGGAGGAGAGATTAACTGAGTTCATCTACATGTTTGGCAGCAACGACAGGAAGGAAGCTTGAATCTGGTTTGTGATCTGATGAATGGAGTCCCCACCACCGCCGCCACTACCACCACAATGACTTACTTCTCCTCCCACGGCTGCAATAGATAGAGTTCATAAAAAGTAGATAAGAGTGTGCCCCTTGCTCTTTATCCTCACAGTATGGCTCCTACACAGCCTTCCTCTGGCTTATTGTGAAACAACCTGGAGCTGTCAGAGGCTCAGCGGAGACCAGGGGAGAGAAGAGGGCAGGGAAGTGGAACGGCGAACTGGATCGGCTGCTCTGATAAGATCCAGGGAGACTCCTCTCGCTTCCCACGCAGCTGGCAGCGAGCGACAGTAACCTTTCCTGTCAATGACAGTTTCTAAAAGCAGCAGGGGGATTTGAAGGTATCATGTTTGACTTCTTTCAAATTAGCACCATTTTATTGTTGTTGTCTTCTCCTGGTCCTGCCTATCAAGGTGCCAACAATGAATCAATTCATGGTGAATAATTACACACCTGGGGGATACTGAGCACATGATGAACAGTATTTCAACTCTTAACACGATGCTTGGATATTCATAAAACCTCAAAAGCAAGTGAAGACTTGGATAAAGTGAACGCACCACATGGTTCTTCTTACTGGAAAGTTGACCTCGAGTGTCTAAGGCTTTGATCACACTGCACACTAGTTTAAACAAGATCCATCTACCAGAGTTAAACATGTCTAGGAGTTTTCCCCCTATATTAGTGTGCTAATGAGGTCCCAGTGTGATACTTTTTAATGAAACCATCCAGGAGGCCAATTGTCCATTACTAATTATCATATGCTAATTGGCACAGCAAAGTGCAGAAAGAAAACTGACTTTGTTTGTCTGCTCCACTCATGTCTTATTTCTCTCTGTGCGTGCATTGTATCAGAAGTGCTGAATGATTGTAATTATGGGGAAAAGATGGTGCAGCTCAAATGTTAAAATGATTACCGCTGCACTGTCAATAACAAGCCGCATGTGGGTGTGTAATTTGTACAAAATGTACAAAATGTTTAACTAAAATTAAACTTTGGTGTGAACCTCCAGGAGAACAATAACAGTTCTTCAGTCAAAGTAAAAGTGAGAATTTTATTTTCATCACGCCATCTCGCTTTGTCTGTGGCGGTTCTTGATAAGGCAGGTATAACAAATTCTTCTCGCAGTATTGCACATTATCCTCATTGGGCACAACCAATGCTCCCAAGTCTGAAATAAGGTGGAGAAGAAATCTCCAATAGATCCCACTGATCTGAGAAAGAATAAACCCTGATGAATAGCACCATATTGAATTATACTCAAGTAAAAGAAAACATTGGGTGGCACCTGGCAGTGGACCGTATTGGTTCAGTTCTGGTTCAGTGTGCCAGAAAATGGGACAGGGACTCCAAACAAATACAAATAACTGCTATTGCTTTGGAGATTGTGGCTGACCAGCTCTGCAAACTGAATATAGCAACAGGTTCCAGTTCAGCACACAACACAAAAGGCTCGGTCCTGCTGGAAACATGTAGGTAGAGCTGCTATCTAGTGAGAAATGTAACATCAAGGGGCCCCTCATGGCATTCAGGTGGAAATGATCAAATTCCACAATGTGTCTAACGGGTGCTTGGTAAGACAGCACCATTCCTACTGGCAGTATCACATGACACCCATCTGTATATCGTCCGTGTCCGTCTACCATTCCCCATACTCCACTCTGCTAAGCATATACACATGTCCAGATTCCATTTGGCTCGTTTATGTGGGTGTTGGGCGTGTGATAATTAGCTATGGACGATAAAGCAAGGAGGTAGGACAGAGGTATTTTGCTGAATCCCCATTAGCTCATTTGCCTAGGGTCATTAGACAGAGTTCGATGAAAGCCATACCCGTTGTTTGCGCCACGGCATTGCACAACGCAGGAGGACCTGGGCCCTCTCCAGTGGCTGATAGGCTTTTCATAGTCGGTGATTGGGGATATTTTCAATGTTAATGATTATGGTGTACAGCAATCCTTGCGTAAAGCCATTAGAACAGTCAGGCAATGTTCAGTGAATCCTGAGTCATCTCCAGTGAGGACTGCAGCTACTCTTGAAAATGATTCTCGAAAGGTTTTCCTCCTAGGTTGTTGTGCAGTCATGAAAAGATGTCAGACTTTGAACTAACGAACACTGAACTGAAGCGTTTACATCAAGGAGCATGAAAAACTGTCAGTGCATGTTTATGGAATTTGACAGCTCATTAAATCAGAGCAGTAAATCACTGCTCAATTACATTAGCAGGGACATATATGAATTATGATACACTTGAGTACAAAATACAAAAGGCAGACTTTGATAATGTGATGGATATTTGGGAAAACTAATGACCTGTGCTGTCTCCATTGAGAATGCTCATTTAAACGTAGAGAAATATTGTCAGTCTGCTTCTTCCCTATTGCAATATAAACTGGTATTGGCCTGATGGATGGCAACTTTTCACTGGCAATATATCATGTAATGTCGATACATTCCAGGAGAGAAAATATGTTTAGGGTGGTTATATGTAATTGAGTTGACAGTGGTGGTGGACTATAATGAGTCTGACATCTACTAAATCTCAGGAACCCCAGCCACTTCTGATAGTATCACACCACTCGGTGACCATTATGTATTATTCACCACCATCGATATAGGCCAGTAGGTACCTACTGCACATGCTCAGAGAAGGTTAAGGTATTGGTAAGTGTTTAAACACAGGAACAACAACTGCTAAAGTAAGAAAAATGAGTAATGACAATGAATGGGAAACAAAATGGTGTTTCTTGTGTCCTATGTTTTGTCAGCCACCCGACCACCCAGACGTCCTCCCTAGAAAGACTGAGTAGACTCTAAATAAAACGTTGCACATGTAATTATTTACCACGTCTGCTAGATGTTGCCAATTTTCCACACAGCTTGATCATAGTAACTATGCGTCTAAGCCAATGCGAACATGTAACCCACTGAACTATAACTAAGAGTGTGGTAACTACCATTTATTGGCATGATAACATCAATAATGTGATTATACTACTTGTTCCCATATGGCTTTTGATAACACGTTGCTTAGCATAACCGAGAGAAAGGCATGATTTCAAAACAGGTTTCTGAAAAATGGAAGCTAAAACTACCCATCACCGTGGGCTGCTTCAAATGCAGACGTAAAAAAAATTATAGATTGAGCTTGGTGATCATATGATGGATTTTGCCTGTGCGAGACTGACAACTGTAATGGGTTTTCATGCCAGCTGCCTATCGCAAGTTTGTCAGAACCATACGTTTGCCGTAGGCTCTTTATACCTATTCTTGGGGGACCATATAGTAAATTGACTTTTGAAGCACTCAAGGAAGCGAGAGAAAGAAACATCCGACAGAAAAATACTACTTGTTGACATCTGTTTTTTTTTTTTTTGTTCCCCCCCTTTTACATCTACTTTGCACGGACACCATCGCGGAGATTGTCTGCTTTGCTCAACAACTGCAGCAGATACTCAATGTTCTTAAAACTCTCTACAAAAAATAGCCTTTTTTAATAATTTACTCTCAATTTAATACCGAATGCTCACTGAGTCAACGGCAGATAACTGCAAGCTGTTTTGCATTATAATGAATTAGTTACATGTGAATCAAATTAAGCAAATAGAGCACATGACAGAATTATGTGAAGCTCGTTCTTGAGATGGAACAATTTCCTTTGCAACTCTGATGACTGATTTTCCAGTTAAGTGAACGGCTGGTGCATTTGTTCTGTTCACTGACAGTAACCCGTCATTTGCGGCACTTAATCTATCTGAGGACGGAGCACAGCTTTCAATTAACTCGTCAAATAAGCCTTGTGACACATCCATCATGTGCCTGGCTCTGGTCCACTTTTTTTTTTCTCTCACTTAGGGTAAAAAGAAAAAAAACCAAAGGAAAAAAAACACATTTTATTTGAAACCACAATTCAGTGGCTAACTTTGAATTCATCTTACCAGAAAAAATACGCTTACAAATATTCTTTCATTACACTGGAACATATTATTACATGCTTATTTTTAATCTTAAATGTCTTCTCTATCTTTTATTAAGATGTCTTCTTAAATCTTTTTTTTAACTTTTCAAGGGCCAAAAACTCAGTTAGCAGAGTGTCATGGTGCAGTGATAATTACACTTGATAATTTCCCCCTGTAACTAATTGCATCAATCATGTACATCATCATGCATCAATCTTTTTACCTGGAAGAGAGGGGGCCCTTTTGGGATTTTCCCAATGCAGCTCATTACTGCTCATGGAGACCCAGAAGACAGTTTTGCTCAGTCCAGCTGGACTGTGAAGCTCACTGGCAGGCTACAGCAAGGGGCACTGCCTCCCTCCCCAAGAGCTGACATCCAACCAATCAGGTTGACCTTGACTTGGCAGCAGAGAGGTACATCTCTCACCTTGATCTGCGGATGTCTGTGTCCCTGGCTTGGTGACATCAAAAGTATCAAGGTCATATTGTAACATGGTACCTGCCACCAGTCACATTTGGTTGGTTGGAGGGAAAAAAGGTGAGCAATAACAGGTCTTGGCCTCAGGAATCTAATAAGAGATGAGCTAAATAAATAAGTGGAGTTCCTGCGATATTAATATTGCCAGCAGTCAGAGGTATAGGCTGGCTTACTGACATGCAGCCTAGCGGAGCCGCAATTAGATCCACTCATCTGCTTTGCCTCAGCTCAGTATGGGCACAGAGCAATCAGGAGCACCTGCTGAGACAAAGTGAGAGACTAACAAAGTTTCATCCAATGCCTCAGACTTTATTTAGAAAACTGCTTGAGTCAACTATCCGCCGGTTGATAAATCCAACATGTTGTACACTGTTATGGGCTTTCTAGTGTAGTACAGCATCTTTCCATGTGGGCATGTTTAAGACCTTGCCAGACATGTCCAGACCCTTTAGCTGGTGGTGGTGTGACTTTAGATTAGATTTGGTATGATTCTTTTCCATAAATAAATAAATAAATAAATAAAAAACAGGTATAACCTTTTTGGCAGGCTGCCTGGCCTTCACATCTGGCATTTTAAATTAATTAGAACATCAAAACTTAAAAGTTGTTTATGAGTCATGCAGTTTAGTGTCAAAAGGCTGCAATGATGCAGTCAATCAACGAAATCATTTTACAAGAAACCAGTTAGCCCCACTAAAATTGAAGGATGAAAAAGCATCTGCAGACGAGGACAATCAAAGTGTCCTACTTTTTCACTGTGTGCCCTACCAGAGACATTGCACCGGGATTATAGTGGGTTTTACTCATAAACCAATAATCCATCCTGCAGTTCTACTTTCTGCCACCAGGGGTCAGAAATTTGCTATTCATCACTTTTGTACAGTACTGTAGAGTAATATGATGTGACTTTCTGGTGCACAAACAAACAGTGTGGTGCGTGGAAGTTGTCTGACTATGTTTCATATCATACAGGTTGTGCGGTACAGTTATAACCTGTCTCGTGTCTAGGTTGATGTCGGTCAAGACTAAATTACCATTTCATTAATTTCATGCCTCTGCAGCTTTGTTTTTGCGTCATCTCCTGCCCCCTGCTTGAAGTGCCCAAGCAGAACCACATGCCCAATTACATGGAGTATTTCTTCACACGTATTCTTTCAAAACATCTCACGCAAACTATGTCCCAATGTCTCCTGACGATCTCATGACCTGATCCTCCTGACATCCTCTATACTTTGTCTGAAACAGGCTTGAGACAGACCAGGGCGGCCCCCTTTTTTATGGGCAATAGAACCCGATGACCAGAATGCAAAGTATTTATTACTTATCTTCGTCAATATTTCCATAATATTGAATTACTAGTTGCTAACTGCGCGTATTGCAGAAGACCAGGTTCACAATATGTATTGGCACCACTCAGAGTAGCTATCTGTTGAAATAGAGCAGAGCTGGACATCCACATCACACCCCAAGCTCTGTCTGCTCAAATACATGTCATTTTTCTTATTATTCTTCAGGTCTCTCTGTGTTGGCCTTGAGAGACCGTTTGTGACCCGTCCAGACTGTACCCTGCCTATCCAATGGCAGCTGGGACAAGCTCCAGTCAAACTCCCTTATCCTATATGGTAGTCCTGCAAGCTACACATTCACCATCTGACTTTACTTACATTATTAGTATTTATTTAGTATTGTGTTTGTTAAGATAAATGCTGCACTTCATTGATTAAAAAAATACAACATATTTAAATATAACGCAAACCTCAGAAATGTTCCCTCCAAAACATATTTAGTTGCTAACAATATACATTTTAGGGGAAAAGATCTATTAAATAACATCACTGTTGGTAAAAATAAAAAAACAACAGTAAAATACAGTAGTACAGTACAATACTGTGGTCAATAATAATCACAGTTTAGAGTAAACCCTGACCATGTAGGCATTAAGTTGTATGGCATTCAGCTGAGATGTAACCATGGGTACCACCTACACCCTTACTGCAGGGTACTGTAATCAAATGCCAAGCAGTCCTGGCAACAGGGGCCAAGTGGACACTTTCAATGCCGGCATCTGTATATGTTAGCAGCCATGTAATTTTTCATTTGCTCTAAGAAAGTGAGCTGCTGAGAGTATGGCATCTAAAGCAACCCATTTTGTAATTGTTCTGTGATATGAGCTGTGAAAAGAGCTGAAAATAGCCAAGCTACTTACCTCAGAGGGACCTGCCTAAAGACACAGGTCACGGACTGTTGGCAATATGGTGGAACTCAGGAATAGACACAAGTCCTCCAACCTAAATGACGCCTTCACTGTTTTTGAACTTGCTTTTTTTAGTAGTACATAAATGTCCTTAAACTTCCCTTTGACTTAGATATTTTGATATTGGTCAAAGCCAAAGTCAAAGCCAAGAAAAATGCCTCCAGACGACATCACTTGGAGGAACCTTCAGTTCAGATTATTTCATCTTGTTGCTCAGACTATGGAGGTTGTAATCACGGTCAACATGCTTTTCTAGAGCTTCCCCAGATAACTTCATCTGAACCCCTAATGATGAAAAACTCCTCCAGGTGACGTCATCTGGAGGAGTTTTCAGCTGGAAGCAGAGAAATATTTTAATATAGTGAAGTCAGAAGGTAGCATTAATGTACATTTACAAACTAAACTAAAGCCATAGAGGCCAAGTTGAAATTTGATGAAGTGATCCTTTAACCGTGCTCGTTTCCTGTAGATCCTTTGTCGCTAGCCTCTCATATGAACAGAACTTAGCCATCCCACCCCCACTAGACCCCATTGCCCACCCCAGGCCATTTTTTTCTTAGGGTTCATCTTTTTCCAAATTAGACCATCATTTTTATATGCAAAAAGATTCTCTTGAGTTGCTTTCTTACTTTTAAGTCTTCATGTTAGGGGAAGCTAATGGCCTCCTGGCTGTGGCTCCATACTTTACTCTAACCTGTGCATTTCTGGTTTTGTTCATTAGATGGCGATTACTTTGAGATTACAAATTATAAGGTCAGTAATCAACTTTTGCCCTGCTGTGCTGTATTAAGTACCAGCAATTAGTCAATTTAAAAGCAAAGTCATGGCAAAGCAGGCCGATGCCTTAGGGCCACATGTCCCAAAGGTTCCTAAAGCCGCAGGTGTGGCATTGGGTTTGTCATAAAGTGATTACTACTAATTCTGTTTGGGAACATGGGAGTTTTTGATATTACACGTGTTCCTATCTTTCTTATTTAAGATGCTGCTTTACATGCATATTGCATAATCTTAGTTTCTATAATTAAATAACACAGTCAACCTGGGGCCGTGTCAAATTCTTGGAAGGAATGTTTTTTTGTTTCGTTTTTTAAATCGTGCCCATCAAGCAGGTTAGATTCACAAAAATGTGAATGTTATTTGATCGATTTGGGAAAAGGGGTTTCTTATAGACACCAGCTACAGTATTGATGAATCAGTCCCACTGCATCATATGGATCAGATCAGTGCTTGATGTCCAACTGGTGTTTGCAAATCCATCGGTCTGCCACTAGTTAGAGCAAGACAACCAGCAATTCTACGTACAGCATCATATTCAGCATCAATATAAGTAATCATCGGTAATTGTAATTTGATGAAGAGCTCTCAAAATTTCATATTCCTGGAAGAAACCCGTCTTCAGGACTAAAAATGATGAGGTCTCCTTCGGCCTGAAAAATGACTGAAAGAGGAATCTTTATTGGGCAGCACAAGCTGTTAGAGTATCGCCATTAGAGTAATAATTTCCCAATGCAGGACCTTCTGGAGCCTTTGACACCTCCTCTTCCTCATTATCCGCTCACTGATTTTCTCTGGTGGTGGTCTGCATCCTTCTCACTAAATTAGGAGACGGGGGATATCTCCCAGCCAATTCAGCTTTGATGTTTAATTTTTTTAAAGCAAGCCAAAGAGGAAGTGACATCCCACTGGAGAATATTATGCTAATCTAGAAAATGTTAATTAGGCCCAAAGGGTTAATTTCTTCTGCTTTATCGACTCCATACTTTAATCTGTTTCTCAGTTAAAATGCTCATACTGGAGCATTCTTAGAAATAATCAGTGTTACAAATTCTGAAACATTACTTTTCCTTCCTTGTAGCAAAAAAAAATTGCCTTAATCCTCCTCCTTTGAAATGTAATTGGTTCAATCCCAGATCCAAAGAGCTCTCTCATCGAGCCACAGTATAATATAATCTTCTTTAACTTATCGCATAAATTCAACAACATATTGCAGCACATCCAACTGTACATTGCACACATTCTTTGTGGTAAAAACCAAGATTAGAAGAAGGTCAAGTATTATTTCTCAGCAAAACATTCTATCTGTTATGGAAACCAAAGAAGATTGTAGACAACAACTTAATTATGTTTCATTCAATGAATTTTCCAATGAGATGCAGCAAACCATGCCTAAATGGATGATAATTACCTTAATACCAAGGGGGCTATTCTTATCTTGCAAATTTTCTCCGCACAAAGGGAAACAATGATGGAATGATGGAAACGCTTTTCAGTACAATGTCAGCTGCAACAAGCTTCCACTGTGTACCTGCACAGTCAAAGGGGGCCATGTTGGATGTAAAATGCTTGATTTGATATACAGCACTGCATGCACTTGAGGGTGAATTTGGCTCACAGCTCGTTTGAAGAAAACCAGACAAAACGTATCGTCCCCTACAGGCTTTTTCATTCACCTGCACATTTACCACAGTGCCAATGTCTCCTGTCATCTCATTTCATTAGTGTTAATTCTCCCCAGCCTGGGGGACATGGGGTGACGTCGAAGCACAACTTTTTTTTTTATTTTTACTGGGATGCAAAGAAGAACGAATGGCTCTCACTCCTCACAATGAGTGATAAACAATGTCCCAACATGGCAGGTAACGGTTATGTATCGCCTTAACTCCTATATTTGACACATTGAAATGATAGGCGTTATGGCAGGGAGTGATGGATTCTGCTGTGCAGCCGGTGCTTATGTGCAAAGGTTGAATTGTAGAGCAGGAATTCATCTCAAGGTTGGTCTAAAAGTAAAATTAAAGGGGTGTGGAAGCTTGACAGTTTCAAGGTTAGTTTCACATTAATTCATTTCCCAAGGTCTTGTTTTAAAGCACTGTTAAATAGCACAAAGTCAGAATTAAAGGGCAAATAAATTCTTTGGAACGACACACTCTTAGAAATTTTGAACTGAATTTACAGCATGTTTATTTCATTTTTAAGTTTAGTGATGTACATGTACACTCTTTCATGACTCACAGAGACACACAAACCCTGTTTCCAGAAAAGTTGGGACAGCGTAAAACGTAAATTACATTTTTATTTGCGAAGGACACAGACAACGTTTCAAGTCTTAAAAACTCAAAAATACGTTTTTAGAAATATTTGCTCACTTCAAACCCCTTGGAACAGGTGCTTGTTTGCCACTGTGTTGCATCTCCTCTTAATTTGACATCCATCTGTAAGGGAGTATTGGAAACTGAGGAGAACAATTACTGTAATGTTAAAGAAAAATAGAAAAAAATTTTTTTGACCAGTTTAGCACTACTGAGCAAAGCTACAAGAAGCATTCGATTTGCTGTGCACCCCCACAACACCAAAGATGCCGGCTTTTGAACTATGCACTGATAACAGGTCAGATGGTCCGGCTCCTCTCTTGGAGGAAGCATTCATCATAATTCCCCTCCCCCCACAAAAAACATTTCAAATTTTGGCTTATCAGAACACAGGACAGTTTTCCACTTCAGTGGAAAACTGCAAGAGATGCAAGAGTGACTGGACTAAAAAATGTCCCTGTTGAAATCAATGTGTTTTTATGTCACTTTGGTCAAAATATTATACAAATTAATCATTTGTATAATATCCTTGTCTACAAATGATTGTAGAGGGCATGTAAAGGGCCAATGGCCACTTTACAATGCTGCTTCTCATTCACACACTCTGTGGTCAGATTTATAATCACGTCTTTCCAGTTAACTTTAGTAGTTGTAAAATAATCATCCACCATATGTTTAATGTTTATTTTTTTCTTACTTTTTTCTTAGTAGTTTTGTTTCTGTCCCAACGTTTGAAATATTTTGCCGCTTTTAAATTCAAATTGCCATTAACTGGCACGTCCTTGTTCCATTTACTATTTAGGTTTCAAATACTTTCCATTTAACACAGCATTACAACGTTCCTGGAAATGGGGTTTGTAACCATTTAACCAACTGAAAGCTAAATTATCAGCATTTTAACTTTTAAATGATCTTTTGTATTCCTACAAGTAGCCATGGTACCACGCACACATTCCTGCATATAATAGAAATATATACTTTAACAACTAAGAGAATGGTTCAAACTTTAAGACAGAAGTTTCACACACCAACATACAGTACATACACCTACTCACACAGCCGGTAACAATGATTTTGCAAATACATTTTCATATTCGAAGGACTCAAGGGGATATGAAGAAGTACAAAGGAATTCGATGGGTGGATTCGTGCAGCAATAAAAGAGAAGGTCAACTGCTTTATAATACCAAATTATTTCACACAACCAATGAAAACTAAATTCACAGTTTTATTGGATCCAAATGATTTACACCCTTAGAACAACTCACAGAAAATGGTTATACATTACAGACTACTAGGGAAGGTGACATAAAAAGAAGAGAGCTAAAGAGAAAAAAAAGGTGAGTATATACAGTGTCTTTGTCTGCCTTACTGGTCGTCACTACACCTACTGGAGCTATGAGAACACTGGGCCAAGTGAACACGTCTTTCCTGCTTCTAAATGCAGACATGGAGTGTGCTTTCATCCATTAAAAATGATGACTGAGGGACCCAAACAGCCCCTTTTTCCCCGCCACTGCTGCCTAACACTATAATATGGTTAAGTGGACATAATTTGCACCTGTCTCTCCCTGTCAATTTCTAAAGAGGGATGGAGTTGCACTCAGGCATAGAAAAGGTAGCATCGCACAGCTCGGAAACCAAAGACACCCCCCCCCCTTCTATCCAACAAGGTGAAACCAGCGCTGCAAATGCTGCTGCTTTAATGTCACTTGACTTGATTCTTTGTAGCCTAATTGCTTCACTTGGCCACTTTTTATCACACTTGGTTATCCGATCCAAGAAGAGAATCTATTTAGACATCACCAGTGAGGAAATCATGTTCATTTCCAGACCTGCAGGCAGCAGGGATTTTATACAACTATATACATGCACTGCATTATTACTGCCAACTCCAGCCTTAGGGATTGGACTGTAGCCTTTGTGCTTTTTGGGTACACAGATCCCTATCCCCCTAATTGATTTTCCCTGATTCTTTAGATGCAGAGCCAGGAACAGTGCACCACAGAAAGGCAGCTGATAGAGTTAATTAGGAATAACTGTTCCTGGATTTGTGATAAAAGCTAAGGAACCATTTAGGCAAAATGCATAAGCCAATTAACAATGTGCAATCTATTAACAGAGGAATATTTACTCATATAGTGTTTATCTGGACGGTTAAACACCTATTGTCTTTAAAATTGGAATACCCCAGAACAGCTATATCATACAGATGCATGTGCCCACACTGCAACATCCTCTCTTATGTAATTACCCGCTCTTTTTATCAGTTTCCACATTGAAAAGAGGATTATTTCCTTGGTCATAACGAAGTTAATTTGTGTTAGGATCACACAATGCTACAAGTTTTGTTCACATACCACCTAATCGCAGCATTGGAGACTTGGGTGTCCAAATAATTCTCAAAGGGACAACCAATCCAGAGGAAGAATTAATCCCTTTGTTTCGGTTAAAACTCAATGGGAGCGGTCAAAAAAAGCTCCGTTTATAACGGCGCGTCAGCAAGCTGGTAGAGTTGATTGCACTGTTAAAAATATTCAGAGGTGGCAGAAGTACACAAACACGGGATTCAAGTAAAAGTTCAAGGTCTTGCATGAAAAGTACTCCATTTTAGTTACGAATTCTTTGTTCACATTGCAATGACACAGTATTTTAAAGCAACTTAAACTTAAACACACAGTTCTGCCCAGCCGTTAGTCTCCCTGTTCTATGCTCGGCACATCAAATTACAATAAATAGAAGCTGCAAAACTTAATTATCAATTGTTGGATTTCCATTTGGTCATTGCTCAAAATAAAAAAAAAGAATACCTCTGTTACTCTACCAGTGCTGTTCTATTAGTGTGACTTCATAGGAGTCTTTAACAGCATCTCTCTATACTAAGGAAGTTTTGGACAATATTTGTACTAACAAATGTATTTTGAAACGAAGCTGAACTTTATGCTGTTGATAATATGAATTTCCCTCACAAATAAATAAAATGTTCGGGCCTTCTAAAAGTTAAATATGGGTTTTAATTTGTGCACAGATTCAATGAGGAAAGCCCCACTTGAAAAACAATTTGTGATCAAATCAACATTCAGTTCTTGTCTTCTATTCTGAAATCGACTCTTTGGTTAGTAGCACATCAATTGTGTCACATGTACAGTACAAACAAGGTTTCTAAGGTGAAAAATATAAAAACACAACAACATTGTATTTATTGAAAAAAATAAAATCAAAGATCAGTGTTACTAAAGGGACCTGGTGTGGAATGAAAGCAGCTAATAAAAATAAATCCATCAGTAATTAGTTGGTCCATCTGTTTAATAAAAATGAGTATTTTCTAAGAATAAAGCTGTCGAATAAAAGTTGTAGAGTAAAAAGTACAATGTACAAAGTACATTGTGAATACTTTGGTGAAATACTGCCTTACACATGTGCTTTGGTACAGTACTTGAGTAAAATGTACCTAGTTACTTACCACCCCCTGCAGGTAAGTACAAATATGTGTTATATACACGACTTTGATCTGTGAACTTGAGGTTAAACACAGTAACCAGGACCACTAAAAGTGCCTAGGATTTTTTTTTAGTTCTAATCCTAAACTCAGGTTTAGGACTCCTTCCTTGAGACTCTGAAAATTATCTAATCTAATGTAATCTAATAATCTAAAAATAATCAGATAAATACCACAATCCATATTTAGATATAATGGAAACCAGCATCTACAGTGAAGTGAACCCATTCTCCTTTATTATGCTCTGCTGAGTATTATGTCTATTTGTTCTACCCTTCTACTCTCATCACCTGGGATTTTCCTAACTTTTCAGCAGGTTTTGGGCTTGTGGGAAATGGTCGTTATTAAAGGTCTGTCTAGACAGACTGTTGAGCAAGGTTATTTAGGGCAGGATTTCTTTGTTATTTCTGTTACTGCAAATGCATTTCGAATTAGGTTTTTTGAAGGTTTGCTGAACTGTTTATTTTGTAGGAACCAGTAGGAACCAACTCAGTCTCTTTAGATTCATGCTCACAGCCCACAACTCTGCAGTAAACAATCTACTCTATATTCCATGTTACCATTTAAAAATAACATCTCAAAGTAATATCTTATATTTATATAGCATAGCTACTTGTAAATAAGAAGGCAATGGATTTGCCTTTGACCTTGGGTTTGGCTCATTAGTAATATTTACCATGGCCATATCTATACCCTAGATACTCTAAAAGCCAGAGAATATTTTTCCACCACCAAGCTTTAAAATAGCTATGTTTTAATACTAAACTAAAATTAGGTTTATTCAATTGTACCGCTAACATATTTGTTGTAATTTTTACAAAGTCAGCAAGCTTTCAATTTACAGTTTTCGTTTTTCAGTTGGTAGCGTTTCAAATTGACATAAAATAATTCTGATCCGGCTTGTTAAAGACAGTCAGCTGTGGGTAATTTATTGTTGTGTTGTAAATTTTAACCATTAGTAATAAAAAGGGCAGGCAGAACTGGTACACGCACTTCTGTCGCGCTAGGTGAAAAACAAACACATTATACAATACACATAACGCACAAGCCTAGTGCAGCGCTAGTGATCACAATAGTGTGCATAAGGCAACATGGAGGCATTTCAAGGTTCCTTATACTGTATATAGTTTAACTTCAACAACATCGTTATAAATTCACATCTGTCATGACAGTACAGCTATTTTATAATTAATCCAAATGCAATCCAAATTTTATAACTTCACTCCCCCCCCCCCCCCCCCCCCCCCCCACCCCCCTTCCCCAAGTGTTAAACACACAGACAAATGTGCAAGCTGCTTTGGGTTGAGGGCAAATACACACAAACTATAATTCAAATCAAATAATAGCAATTTCATGTGCTACTTCTGCACTGGCTGTCTCTCCTACATCTGTCTCCTCATTTACAATCCATCTCTTCCTGACGCTTTCCTGCTGCTTCAGATCGCAGCATGGAAATATTCAAAAGAATTTGAATATTAATTGGAAGCTAAATCACACTGGTCAGACTTTTCTATTTAGGTTTTCCGACATTTATGAAACTCTGTTTTGCCAATACCTCTGGTCTCAAATGTAACATCGTCAGGACGAGTCCTTTTCAGTCTTGGGAAATATGTTTGCTCCTCAATGCAGACGAAGTTTAAAACATTGAGCGTCCAAATTACAAAATAAGATTTCAGTGTTAATAAAAAAAAATGGTTTAATCAGTATGTGGAAGCCAACGGTGATGTTTTCGTAGGCTGCCATGGAAAAACAAATGTACTGCATGGGAAACACTGGTGAGAGAGGCAGCTCCAGCCCAACTGACCAATCCACAGCCAATCAAAGTATTTGAATAGTTGGACATTTTGCTGCATTTGCTAAAGTAGACGCCCTGGCTGTGAAGGCAGACACAGTAAATACAACTCACCTTTCATTGTAGTCTGTATAGTGTCACTAACCAAATTGATTAATTTGATCTAATATCATGTGGAAAGTCTTTGAGAGCAGCAGGCTTCTATATTATTTTACCCCAATTTATGTGTGCAGGGAGCTGAGAGGTGGGATGGCAGGATGTCATTACTGCCTTAAAAAACTAAAATAAAAAAACTAAATGGGAGCCACGTGGTTCTCTGAATACACCAATGATTGAAAGTGCCTAAACGGAGATGAAGCCCTAGAAATACTCAAGCAGTAGTATACCCACAAGTTTAGTTATATAGGTCACAATAAACTTGCAGTTATCTATCCAACCATCCATTATCTGTTAGGGGTCACAGAGGACTGGAGCGTATCCCAGCTGTCATTTGGCGAGAGGTGGGTTACACCTTGGAGCGGTCTCCAGTGTCTCAGGGCCAGCAGAGAGAGCAGGTTACACCTACGGGCAGGTTAGAGTCACCAATGAACCTAACATGCATGTGTTTGGAGTGTGGGAGGAAACTGGAGAACCTAGAGGAAACCCACCCACACACGAATATGACTTAGTTTACCAGGTAAAATAACCTGCAAGTGTTTTTTTTTTTTTTTCTCTGCCTCAGTCTGCCAAAAGCATTCAGAGGTAGTTCTCACTGGGATACAAATGCTATAAATGCACTGGCCTTCTGTGGTGGTAAATGGTTAAAAGGATGGACTAAATGGCATATGTAAACTAATGACAATGATGGTGAACTAAATTTGCACTGCTGGAAAAAAAAAAATTCCACCTCATTTTTCTCCACTGTCAGTGTGCAGACTGCAGCGAGCTGTGGGAGCTGTGAGAAACCGCAGCCCACTTTACTCACCGCAAATACCATTAAAAGAACATTGCTCTCATCATTCAGACTCCACCCCATGGCCCGAGTGATGACAGGCATTACGCCCGATGCACAAACAAGGCTATTACAGTCAACTGGACAGCAACTTGCACTGCTGCCTTATCTTTAACATATAATGTAGCAGCAAACCGCGGTAGGTTGGACCAAAGCTCTCAAATAGCTGTTCTAAAACATTTTATCCAGCTCTCTCTGGCTTGAGGACAACAAATAGTCAAGATGTGGATGTATGTGATTTATCACAGCAACAAGGGGATATTTCAAACGATTTAACTCAAAGGTCGAGATGTTCAGCTACATATTCCCATCACTGCTTCTATGTGTCTATTGGGTAAAGGAAACAGGAACATAATAAAGCGGCCAATGCACTGGAGGAATATTAGACTAATGAAAAGCTCTTTCCTGCCTTGGCTGCTAGCCCATCTCGTGTACTGCCTTGCGTCTACCATTTCACAGCATGGAGCTGTGAAATGGAATTCCACTGGCAAAACAATAAAGCAACCCCCCACGACTGTGCGTCATGCACTTTAGCTCACCAAAAAAATAAATAAATGTAAAAAATAAAAAAACTGTGACAAACAGTGATGACTCACAGGACGTGCATATAGAATAACTCCATTTTAAGTAGCTCGTTTATATGTGGAGGAGTTCATTACTGTGCAAGCCCACCGAAGAACATAAGTGCTGGTGTGTGCTGACAATCATGTTCTATTGGCATCTTGACTTTTACAATAATATACAGTACAATAAAAGTCCTGGAACATCAAGACATTGCAGGTGAAGGAGGTGAAGAGAAGAAGGCCTTCCTGTTTGAAAATCTGAAAAAAAAATCTTGCTGTGGCCTGCAGCTCATGAGATGAGACAAATACCCCAGAGTACTAACATATGGACTGTCACAGTAAAGGCAGAGATGCTGTATAGGTTTAGATATAGATGGATCTGCAGGCAGAAATGGAACTTAGTATTCATAATTCAATTTTTTCTTTAGTGTTTAATCAAATAAACAAAAGAATGTTCTTTTTTTGGTTTTGTTTTTTAATGGAGCACATCCCCTTTCATGGTAGCTGCCATGATTCTACAGTAGCCAAGAACAGACAAACTAAAACAATGATTCCAGAGAAGGACGTTTTCATGTTGGAACAGACATTGATGGCTCTGCATAGGGGCATGTAAAGCACAGAGCTGCTATGTAAATGACTCGTCGACCGTGAAGGTTCTTAATGATCCAGATTTGGTTATCCGGAGGTTGAGTCCTGTCAGCTGGACTTCCACCAAAGAAGAGAGAGGTTCAGTTGACATGACTTAACCTCCAGAATCTGCTAGAAATCTTGCTTTTCCGAGCTTAATTAGTTACTGTTTTAGGCTGATGCTTTGCAATGCATTACGAATAAACCGCTTCTACTTATGTGTGCGCACTGGCTTTGACACCGAAATCTACAGACATGCAAATCCAATTTCAAGGTCTGAGAACTGTTGTAGCGCTGCACATAATTTGATCAACTGTGACATTTTAGAGTGAATTTGACACCAGACATTCATCCCTGTTTAAAGCCACATTTTACCAATAACACCAGTAGGCTACGGTCTGTTGTATTTCGGAAATGCTTCACTAAAAGCAGATCAATAACAAGGAGCAAAGACTTCACACCACTGATCAAGGAAAGCTGAACATTTTAGACCAATCCTATCAAGAAAATTCTACTTGGTAACCGAGTTTAGCCTAATTAAAGCCCTGATGACTTGAAAAGCTCACAATATAAACCTTGGATAATTTGTCGTCACAAATACCACGATGGTTTTAAACAATTCTTCGCCGTAAGTCTGGGGGTGTTTGCCAAAGCTGTGTGTACTCTTGTGTGGCGAGTACACATCTGGGCAGGAAGGCAAAAGTAAAATACCCAACTACTGCACGTTAGTGAGGACTGGTCAACTTTGAGTTATCTGTATAAGAATAACTGTACTAGTGTAGATCTAAAGGAAGCCACAGGTATGATGCACCAATTTATTGTTTACAAAGTCTCATATCAGATACTTGATGATCACTGATCATGTGGCCCTTTAAAATATAGCCGTACTGCCAAATACTTACAGCGGTCAACCAGCCATAAGCACAAACACATGGGCTTGACCTGGGCAGTCTTACCTGAATCCAGGTGATGTTTAAATCCATGGATGGTTATTATCCATTAGAGAGACATGGACTGTGTCCTGGCTCTTAAAGTCAGTTCTTTCTCCACATGTCCGCTGTTGTACAAGTCACTGGGTCAAACAGATAACTGTGTGTATAAAGATAAATTTAGCTTGAAGCTAACAGGGTTAGCTCTGGTCCTGTGCAGTGAAACATAAGTGGACAAATCGCTCTTTATTGTTTACATCTGACTCTGATCCAGATGTTAAAAGTTTCTAATCTGCAGTAATTAAAATTCTGTTTAAGACTGGACATTTTGCCCGTAAAGTTGCTTTGCTAACCAAACGTTTCCCGTTGTTGTTGCCTCTTCACAATAAAAGCATTCATTTTTCAAAACCTGAGGTTCCTCTTATTGTTTTGCAGTCAAGGTAAATGCAAACCCTTTATATTGATTTGTACATATTTCGTTGTACTGGTTTTAATGATCACAAGGGGGGATGTAAGGAGAGAAAACCGACACATTGAGGCTACTTCAGATCAGATCAGAGGTTAGCACAGTTAAACTAGCCTGATAAGAAAATAACAGTTTTCATCTTTTCCTGCTCAAACTTAAATAGGTCCAATTATCAAACAATTGCTGTCCCTGAAGTATATTTTGCTGTTTATACAGTCAAAAGGGACTTTCTGGTCTCAGGCTACAGCAGAGTGAGTGTTAAAAGCTGAGTAGGTGAGGGAGCGGCACTACAACCAGTTGAGTGCGCGGTTAAAGAGCCCCAAGTGAAACTGCGGCAGCAAAGAAATCTTTCCGCCCGAAGTAAAACCGACCCAAGATACTGCGCTGTGTGGGGTGGACAGTGTGGTGTCCAGACTGTAACAAAGGTTGGCGATGGCCACCCTGGCCTAAACCCCTGATGCGCCACTGTGGGTGGGTGATGCGCCACTATGGGTGGGTAGCATTCAGGTGCCTGCGATCTTCAACCTCACACTGTAGATGCTACTTAACAAACACACTGCCTCTTTGAGATTATCAGATTTGAAAATATCTAAATCAGTTAGATTGAGCTGATAAAAAGTAAATAGGAACATCATTTACAATCAGTTCTGTACATGACTGACTTCTAATGGACCCTGGACCTCTTAGATGTGACTGCCCCCAGAGCAGGGCTTATAGTGAGGCCCATGAAAACCGGTCATGAAACAAAATTTACAGTAGTCTCTGATTCTTCTGCTTGAAACGGATGAAAAATCCAGAGTTTCCCAGAAGGTTTGTATGTGGCTGGAAAGTCTCTTGTGGTGAAAGAGGACTGTCCATACCTTACTTTGTCAACTCAAATTCATTATGAGGCGACTACAGTTCCAGTTTAATGATGTAGTTTACACTTCATGCCGTTAAAGAAAACTATGTAACGTTTTAAAGTATTTTGTAGTAGAAATATGCTTCATACTTGAACCTGTTGGGGAGCTGGGACTTACACCTCCTCACACCTGTCAGTGTTGCCTCTGGGCACTTCAGCACAAAGACAAGAAAGTTAGGTTAAGTTTAGGTTGTACACAGCCTTCTACTTGGTGTCAGCTGGGCTCCTATGAGTAGTTCCGGCCACTTCTGTGACCCCCTACAGGGTAAGTGGTAAATATAATGGATGTTCAACTAAGGAGAAAAAAAACTAAATCATCAGATGCATATCCTTCATTATACCTATAGCCCAACTAAAAATACAACAGAATAGGGAGAAAGAATATTCTAATTCTAAATAAACACTATACATTTTGCCTACTGAACCAGCATGGTATTCATTCGTGCCTTGCATGCAAATTATTTCCAAAAGACAAAATCTCAAGAAAGGCAAAACTGTATAGTACATTCCCACTACATTTCAAGTATCTGATTTGCTACAGCGGATGGGATATGAGTGACTACATCCTATAATCTGACCATCTGAAAAGTCATGTCAAGCCGCTGAACAATGCAGCTGTCTAATCTTCCAGCTGACATGTGCAACTTCACACGGAGAAACCACCAGGCTTGCAGTCCTTACATTAATAATAGCTTCTTGTCAGGGGAAAGCATTGGCATGGTAATGCATCGTGTCTTACGTCTAGGTATGCCATTCCAGATCTCCGTGTTGCAAGCATTGCACTTCTGCTGTTTTATTAGGAACTATCTGCTGTAGATTAATAAATGTCGCACTGGCTGAGTCCCACAGGACAAGGGGCAGGGAAGCACACACTGATAATGGAGGGGGGATCCATCATGTCTCTCAGTCAGAACGCTGCAACTGCCACCCTGGCTCATGATGTGCACGTGCAAGGCAACAGTGGCTATTAAGGATGACACTTTGAACAGCTGGAAATGATCTGATGATAAATGTAAAAGATGCTTTGGTTATTTTGCCCATTATGATGCACAAACATTAAATGAATCAAACTGATGTTTAATCTAAAAAACTAATTTCACTAAAATTTGCTTGAACAGTACTTTTTATGATGACCTTACCCAAGCCCTAGTCCACCATCACCACCATACCAGGAATTACAGAGAAAAGTGGGACTCATTATGTAGACATCCAGATACGCAGATCCATTTTACACAGTCTATTTCAGGACGTTAATGGCGGGGCAAATATATGACAAGTATCCATCCCACTGACAGATTTGATAACAGGAAAAATGGGTAATTTGCAGTAATATTATAAACATTTGTCCTCCACAGGCATACATTTAGATCTTTAAAAGCTGAATTGAAATTCATGAGCATAACACCGCCCCCCCCCTCCCAACAAATGAATTCAGTCTAAATCATCCAAGAGTTCTCAAAGGACAACGGTAAAGCGAGCTGTTTTTCTGACATGTCATGAATTTAAAAAAAGGCCTGTGGGCTCTTAACGGCCTGTGGCCTACTGCAAAAACAGAAAGCTCAGCGCCCGTTTTTCCCCAGTGCTCCAGTAATAGGCCAGTGGAAATAAATGTAATCACTGCACTTTGTTCTCCCCAGTGATATCATTTCTTCTTATTACTTTTCACCCCCTCTGCCGCTCAGGCCACCATCAGAATCTCATTTGATCCTATTTACATTCACTCTGGTTTCAAAGCCTGCTGATGCTAAAAAGCAATTACTACTTCAAGTACGCCCAAAAGGAGTCACACAAGATGTCTCTGCCAAACAGCAAAGAAGTCCAACCCAGTCAGTGAAAGACATTAAGTTCTTGTCTTCTCATGTAAAGCACAGGTCACTACATTTACAAGCAAGGGACTGATTATGACAAACGTGGCCTTTAAAACAAGCCTTTAACCAGAGACAATGGCAGAAAAGTAACATTTATCAAGAGATTAACACTCGAGCTGCTCAAATCCAAACAACAGAGGGATATGTCACTTATAAAATTAGACTGTCTGCTCAAGACAGGGACCTTTATCAGCCTCATAAAATCTAACTGAAAGTCAAAAGCATAAATGACGGTTAAAGAACAAACCTGTCCCAGACTAGAGTCAATTAAAGTGATACTCCTTAGTTTGCCCATCATGGGAAGAACCATTCAGATGTTAAATATTGGCTGTGGAGGGATCTTTATGGACATTCTAAACTTATAGGAAGCATCTTGTCCCCCCCCCCCCCCCCCACTAAGAATAAAAACCCTGATGCCATCTGGGTTGTTTGTAACTGGGCTAAGAATCTGCTTTGTCTTTTTACTACAAAATCTTTTGCAATATGGAAAGTGTAGGATCTAGTATTTTTGGAGCTTGAAAAGTTCCTTAACTTGGAAACAACAACATGATTTAACTGAACTTAGTTTGAAAAGGTAAACGTTCCCTGAGGTTTTAATTTTAAGTTAATTAAAAAGTTAAACTCTAAAGGTAATTAAACTTGCGAAAGCACAACCATTTAAACTCAATATATTAACCCTATGAAGATTTCTAAAGATTCACAACTTGTGACATATAGAACTTCAAGTTGCAGCCCATCTACACCAACTTTCATCATGATCACCACAAGCCTTAAAAAAAAAACAATGCCAAAACATTAGAACCACTTCTTACAATGCACTTTGACCTCAATAATAAACATGCAGTAGACTTATCACCTTTCTGACAGTTTCAACCTAAAAACTGAGAAATTGTAACCTTGTAAAAGTAGAACTCATGGCAGAGCTGCTGTTAATTTCATTAAATTGCACAGGTGGTCAAAGACATACAGAAATATGTCATAAATACTTTCTTTACACTAGAAAATACAAAATATGCTAGTTATTTTCCTTTAAAACTAAATTTAATGAGTTGAATAAACTCTTAATAGTTCATTCATTCAGCTCATATTAAGTGAAAATTAAAAGTAGAAATAGTTTTGTTGAACTAAACTTGAAGTTTAGTTGATTCTACTAAATTCCTGTGCTTCAATTCTAAACATTTCCATAATTTGTCGTGCACATTTATGAAATCACACTACTAAATGACCAGCACCTGCTCAAATCTCTGCTCTGCAACAGGTGCTTTGTGTTATTCTTCTTTCAGATAAACAGAATAAAAAGGGAAAAAAGAGGTTTGTATAGCCTCCAAGTCCAATGAGTCCAAAGTGTCTTGTTGTTTTCTACAGTGTCATTTCATCATTTCATTATTCCATTAAGTCACATTCCAATTAACGCGACCCTGCACCAAATCATAAAAACATGATGTAACCCATTGTAACAGCAAGTAGATGATGCAACTACTGCTGCCTTGAAGGACGCAGACACAAAAAATTGAAAACCTTTAATTTGATTTCCTTTAATGCAATGTGTGGTTGTCCATACCATTAAGTGTATAGTCTTAAACGACCCTGTTGCCCATTGATTGTGTTGTTTAGCGAGGGGAGATTCAATTACTCCGTTCTTCCAAGTGAGCGCCGAGCAAAAGACATAGAACTATCAGTAGTAGGCTGCTCTGGGGACAGACGCAACAGAGGATAAGCAACACAGCCGAACCTCCATCGCAATGCACTCTTTGTTAAATTACCCAAGGTTAGTGCAGCGTACTAAAGGCGATGAAAGCGATTAGTTTTCCACCAGTTGGTCAATTGTCAGTCTGCAGGCGGAAAAACCATTGTGTATACAGTGCTGTTTTAGCCCAGATGCCAGCATCAAGAATCACGTTTGAGCAAGAGCAGTTTTTTTTTTGTTTTTTTTTTGGTTTCTAAACAACTCTCATTAATGGATTGTTTGAACTATCATTTCTCATCTGTCCTTTGAGAACTAGCAGGCAACACATGCATTTAAATCCTCCTCAAGAGAAGCTACTGTATATACTCTTGAAACAGTACAAGTTAAAATAAAAAGCAAAACTCCATCATCACTAGAAGAGCAATAAAAAGAGGCTCCTCCGATCAATGCTGCTTTTACAGTCAGTGCAGAAGTGTATTCTGTAGCATTTGATGTTTCTTAAGCAGAAAGCAGCTCATGGGGATTAGAAGAAATGACACGGATTTAAGGTTTTAATACTTTATATTTTATGTAATCCATTATGCCTCTTAATTCTCGACTGGATGTTTGTCTTATTTTTTTTTTTTTTACTTGTTCCTTTTCACTTCTCTTAAATGAGAGACATGTGTTTCTCTATTCCTGTCCTCCCCTGTGGCAGATGGAAGCAGAACTAAATGTGGAATATTTCGGATGCCACTGAAGTGCAACAAAATGTCTAGAAATGGTTTTCAAAACCTTTTTTGTCTGCAATTACCATTCTGCTTTCCATACAGCCCTGAGGGCTACTCATTACTCAAGGACTTAACATAGTGATGGACTACTTTAATTTATTCCTCACAGCCTGCATATACAGCAAGCATCTATCGAGTTACACAACCTCGCCTTGGAATCTAAAGCTTGTCTAAAGAAAATCAGTAGTGACATTTGTGACTGTGGTTTTATTTCCTGATATTTTCCCACCACCTATTCTGTTTTGTTTAGTTTTATTTTTTTTTTTTGACTTCTGAATAGCTACCTGGTGCACAAATTAAGACTGAACACAAATCTCACTGTTTGTTCAAGCTAAATGGCTGTGTTCTTTTTAATCAATCTGTCAGCTCCAATCATTGACTTTGCATTTATTAGGCTTTCTTCAAAATTCATATTGCTGCAAAACATTGATGCAGTTAATAAATAAGTGCTGTTACCTATTAATCATGTTGAAATGTTTCTTTTCAAAGCTCATGCTCCATCTCCGCACTCCTCACTCTAATGGCCAGTGCATCCTTGACCTGCTAGTGTGTGACGTTAAAAGCTTTTTAGTGTCGGAAGGTGATTTCTAGTACTTTGCAGGAGATCTTTGTTTTGCAGGGCCCATATGGATTTCACATGCCCCGAGAATAGAAGGGCTGACGAAAAGAGATGACTCTTATCTCAGTGTGTTTCCTTCTGCGGAGAACACGACATTAAGTTGGCATTCTCAAAGACCAAAGTCAAATCTAGGTACTTGTAGCATGCTTGCAATAGCTCTTACGTCAGTCAGTGGATATTCACTGCGGGGCTCTCGTGACTACTGTGAACAATAGCCATGGGTGGATTGTGAGAAAATGTCCTTAAACGTTCTCAGTCGTTCAGGTGTGGTCATTCAGAAATAGTCATGGCAACTGCACTTCTCTCTTCTTAGTTAAAAAGAACACTGCAGAAACTACGCATCCAAGTAGCTTCTTGAGTCTGAAGGTTTCGGGTCAGTTAGGTCAGTTGGCATGACTCAACTTCCACATCATGAGAAAATGGGTCTCTGGGTACAGCAACGCAACCCTGTCTCCTTATAATTATGTTCCTATGCAACTAAACAGCAAATGCAATGATGTTTTTGTAGCGAATGCAAAAGATTATGCGAATGCCTAAATTTACTATTAACAGAGAGGAAGTTGAAAAGAGGTGGTTGGGGAGGGCCACAGGTGTACAAAGTGCAGGGCCGTCACGCCACAGATCTGAGATCAATGTCAGAGTCCTGTGTCCGGTTAGGCTAAGGCAAGAAAACCATATAACCAATGTTAAGGTTAGAAACAGATTGTGGATGTGCAATGAAACACGTTTTTTGTAGAGTAATATTTTCCTCTACTGCACCAGCCCTTGATCTTCCTTTAACCTTAACTAGCCACTGTAACTGCCTAATCACTACTAGAAAATGATTTAATAACATCAGAGAAACTAAATGTTGTACAGCAGTATTACATACAACAGGATATTTTACTGCAAGATCCGATATTTTAGCAGAACAAATACATATGATAATATTTTATTGATTTGTTTAGTATCAATGTATTTGCAACTCGCTATGTATATTACATGTCAAAGTTCTCACTACGTTTACAGAAAACACGTGGTTGTAATTACATGACACAGGAAAACGTTTTCATGTTTGCACTTAAATGTTTGAGTAAAATTTATTAAATAGTCTTATAAATTGTACTTGAAAATTATATGCCAATACTAAATAAAGAAATAATTAAAGTGTGTTGAGCTTAGCCTAACCAGTATAGAAATATATAATCATATAATCCATATATTTAGTAAATTAATCTAACATGCAAAATCTCAATACTTACTCAATATCCAGGCCGAAAATAGTTTGTGTTTATTGAGTATGTGGGTAAGATTTATTTGCATTTGCCAATTATACATTTTTTTTTTTTATGTGATATCCATCTACTAGGTTCAGTGATACAGTGCCAAGTTTTTCTACACAATGGTGGCACGTCAGTTAGGAAAACAAATAATTTTTTCAAATCAATAATTTATTGACATCGCATTGTCATAGGTCATTTTCTATTAACAATCCTAGTAATACTTTTTAAAATTTTAAACATCAATGTCAGTTTATACAGGGTAGAATTTCCATGTTGATGGGCTGTTTGTATCTGCATACTGAAATCACATGACACACATGAAACAGTTAATTTAGAGACATTTGAGATCATAATTTTTTATAAATGTACGTATTGAACATATGAATGAACGTATGAACACCATGCCGTATAAAAACCAAACTGCTTGGGTGCACTGCTGATAAACAGACACTGACTTTGTTGCAGCCCATCGTTCATATATACAGCTACAGTTAGCAGCTACCTGAACTGGAACATGTGTAGTGGTGCATGACACTGCGTTCATAAATGGCAAGTGAGGTTTTAAACGGGTATTAAAACTACCTGCTGGCAAAATAAAACCATTTCAAAACAGCAGGGAAAATGGAGACGAATGGTGACTTGGCTTGCGTCGACTCGGGACCTTTTCTGAAGAGCTGACAAACAAGACGCCTGGATAACAGAAAACAGCTGTAGTGGATGACAGAAGGATTCTTGCTCTCGTGAAGAAACACTCTTTTACAGCAGTTGTCAAGATCAAGAGAACTCTCCAAGAAGTTGGTGTCAAAGTCAAGAAGGGGGAGACTTTGTAAGAGGCTGTACCACAAGATGTAAACCACTGACAAATCTTAAGAAGGAGGCCAGATTAGAGGTAACAAAAAATGTTAAAAAGCCATCCTGAGACAAATATCTACTTGTGCCAGAATGAAATGAAGGAAAAGTACAGTAATTATGTAAATAAACCCCAAACTAATTTATGCAGTACACAATTTCACCCAAAAAAAAAGGCAAATTTTTCTGCCTTTTATAGTTTATTGTATTTAATGTAAGATGATTATATTGCTGCCATGAACACATTAAGCTCTAGCTCCATTCTGGTGCTTCTTAACACGGAGTGGTATGTTGTAATAACTACCAGCTAGTCATGGAATATCTTTATAAATTACTCGCATGCCCCCAACTCTGACCGAAGACTGGTCACTGCTGGTCACCCAATTAGCTAAAGAATATCTTCAGACAGCCTTCATCTTGATGGCATTTCATGTGATTCACTGTAGGAAAATCCACACTGAGTCACACGAACAGCAGCTGACATAAGATGTTCCCAAACAAGCAGCAGCAGCAGCTTCAGGGCAGTGATACAGTGCCTGCCGCATTGTTGTGTAACTGCTATTAATTTGTGTAAATGCACATTAAAAAAGACAAACCCAACAGCAACGGACAAATTATTTTCCTGCGATGCTGTGTAGGCACAAGCCACTGCAAATCAGCAAAGATGCAACGTGGCCCATAAGGTTGAGACGAACACATGTTGGTTTACATAGGAGGGTTCAGTAATCCGCAACGGCGCTGACCCTGAAGAACTCTGAGATTGTATCAAAAGCCAAAATGAGTTTCAAACGAGAAATCTAGCAGCATGAAAAGAAGGCAGTGGGAGGACGCCTTAGGCACATCAGGAACTGAAGAGTTACATAGCCACTGCCAGCCAAGACAAAGCAGAGCAGAATACAATGCAATATTCATATTCTAAATGCTTTCCCAGGTCACAAGCCAAACTGTCAGGCCCTGTTCAGTCAACAGAAAAGCAGTGAACTATCCCACGATGCACCCATCAAACCCTGTACTCATTAAATATAGCAAAAACAGGTTTAATACGGTACAACTCCACGACTAATCCATTAGTCACTGGTGGAAAAAAAAAAAAAGTTAGGAACAGCCAGTGGAAGGTTGGACAGGGAACACATGCCAGGTGTTTCATCACCTTCCAGCTAAGAAACTCAGAGGAGATAGCAGCAGCTGTCTGCTACCATCAAAACACGGCTACCTCATTTTCCTATCCAGGAAGCCTATCTGAAAATATGCTGAAAGTGATCACCGCACACCGTAAACCTGCGACGGTGATAGGCTTCCAATGTATTTTCATATCACCCTTCGACGTCCATTGAGAGGGTGGTTCTGATCATCCATCAATCCAGGTTGATACTTTCGGTGAGTAATGTTATATGAGAAAGGTGGCTCATGTGGCTAGTGAATGAATAGACTGTCAAAAACAGATAGACCATAAAACAGGAAAGTGCTTAAGAAGGTGCCTTTGAGAAGGCAAGGAAAGCTGAGAGCTCTCTAAAATATTGAAAATCCATGTATACAGTAGCATTTATCAAACACCAATGCATCATTGTGCAATTTACTGTAATGCTTTTGTGTTGTGCCCATGAAGCAATAAGAAAAGAAGAGACAAATAGTAGTTTCTATCTCACATCACTGCCATTCAAGTTTCCCATTGCCGTGTTGGTGTACAGTATTTATGTACTTATCTGTTTTTTTTATCCCTTCAAAATTAATTTGCACAGTTGAAGTCAAAACACACAACATTTTAAGACATTTAGTAATTTACTGCTCTATGTTAGTTTCATCATGCTGTGTTCAACGATTAACATATTGCAAAGACAGTAGGCAGGGATTTACAGGGAGCTCATTCAAAGAACTTGGCCATGGACAGGGCCGGGGGGCGGGGGGGCCAGGAGTGGCACAACACAAGCCCCCATGCGTTTCTTGCACAAAGTTTCATATGACCTTTTTTCAGCTGAAATTGAGAAGAAGGAAACTTAACAAGAGGCTTTAGGACTTTAAAATAGACAAATTAAGTAAATGAACGTCTTTAAATCTTTTCAACATCAAAGTCCCTGTTTTTGTTAACACTAAGTAAGAACTGTAAATTTCATCACCCCCCCCCCCCAACACATATGTACACTGAAAAAGAAGTTTTAAAGGTCAGTATGAAAAGGAGAAACAAGCAGAGTAGAACAAACTGTTCATAATGACAAAGGCCCTGGCTGCTAATGTTAGATATTGAAGGGACAATTTCAGACTTTGGAAAATAAAGCAACTTGTATCAAAACAGTATTATTCAAAGGTCTTAGATAAAATACTCCTGACATGAGATGCATGTGCGTACTGTAAAGAAAATATTCACTAATAAAAAAACTCACTCCAGGCTTTAAAACAAGCATTTTTTTTTTTTAAACTGCGGAGGATCATAAAAAGAGACACCTGTTTGCAATTATGTTTCACTGGAAAATATGATGCATCAGTTTGCCACCTTTATCAGCTGTCACGAAGTCGCACACTGAAACTGTGAACACATGCGAAACCAATTACTACAACACTGATCACAGAGCCCGAGAAAACCTTTAGACCAGTCGTTAAAAAGCCACAACCACAAATAATTTACAGTGTAGTATATTTAATAATTGTGACTTGCCTTAAAATTTGTTTGCGTTTCATATTCAATTTATCCTCCACTTTAACTTGATAAAGGCTGCTTTTTTAATGCATGATGATTTCATGGTTTCAATTAAACATACTGTATTGTTAGGGGCTGGGCAATACATCCAATTCATTCGATTAATTCTAGTTTCTGTTTTTGAACAATGTGAAAACTGCCTTAAATTCTAGCTACTCACTCTGCTGCCACTCAAATGGCAGCCGCATCAGCTCTCTGGAGTAACCAGTAATGTCAGCTGTCTCCGTTTCCTTAAGACTCAATGCATGTGTGTTGGCTTTGCTGGTCAACAAGCCGGAGTAATGGCTGCCAGACCAGGTGAAGACTAGAAAACAAAACCAAAGAAAGGTCATGTTACCTCAGTGATGTGGAAATGCCAGCCATCGCAGCATCTTTCTACTTAGCTTGCCTTTGTGCGTGGGCTTCAAATTAAAAGAAAGTAAAACGCTTCCTCCACAGAAGCTATATTGTCTGTGTGTGTCTATGTGATCATTTTTTTAGTGTTTTTCTTTATTTTTTTATAAGTGGTACATGTGGCTCTAATTTCTGGGAAAATGCATATAGTTTAAATAAATCTATTTTTGGATCATGTTTTGTCTTGAGTTTGTGTAAACAGAAGAAAATTAGGTTTTTAATTTGAATTTTGATGACTTCAGTGAACCCTATAGAGCAGGACACCATTCTTAAATAATTTCCATTTGGGTTGTCAGTGAGAAGGGTCAGTTAATTTAAACTTGTGTTCAATATCTACAGTAATATTATGTAAAAGCTCTGATTTAGGACCAAAAACCAACAAATTTTTTTTCCCAGTTTGTACATGTTACATATGAATACAAGTAAGATTAGACGAAGTTGAGTTAATATTTACAACAGGCCCTGTGTCATTGTCATGGCAACAGCTGGGAAAAATATTGCTGGAAAAGCCAAAATGTTTAGCTGCTGGAATTTTTTTACATTTTAAAACTTTATATATTCACTAACTGAATTTAGTTGACTAACATACAAAATTTGGAGAAATATTGTTGCAATGTTTTTTTATGATGCATTTTAAGAACATCGGGTTTTGGCTAATATCACACAGCATGTAATGTTAAGGAAACATTTCTTAAAGCCTTTTTTTACAAATCCATTTTTGCCAATAATTTAGTGCCTAATAAAAACCTAACGGTGAATCGTGCAAACACCGTGTTTCCACACTTTAAATCTTACACAGTTTTCATTCTTGGAGCAAAAAAACAGGTGTAAAGCTGGCTGCTGTTTTGGTGCCATTGTAAGCAACGCTATCCGCCATTTTGTTACCTCGCGGCAAAGGGATGCAATTTTACCAGACCACTGCTTCTCTCGGTTGTGGGGCTATTTCAACAAACTGTTTACTGTGTTGTATATCGGGTGTCAAACTAATTATATGGCTGTTAAGGTTGGAAGACCGGTTCGGAATGGCACGAAACTATGTAAAGCATGCCTTTAAAAGTGACTTACAGGAAACGAGTGATATACCAAAAATATAATTAATCATTACTTTACAAGTGTAAATACATTATTTAACTGATTCTCTTTAAATCTCAGTTTTTACATATAAACATATAGTCTGTTGAGTGCAAATGTGCACAGTTAACCCTAGTACTCAAAAGTGTAATTAAAATGAGTTTGACAAGAAAATATCCAAAACATGTGTTTACCATGTTGTTCCGTTTCTGATAATTGTATCTGACACCTAACAGCTGATAACATATTTTCCAGAGTTTCTGATAACTAATTTAATTTGTCTATATGCTTATTTAGATCAAATGACCCTACAGTCCAAAGTTATGCTGTAAAACAGAAAGGAAGCTAATTCTCACATTTAAGAAGCTGGACCAAGAACAAATTGTGGCTCAAAAATAGAGACTGTAAATAAATTCCAGAAAAATGACACTTTTCATTCATCCATCCACCGCTAATTTCTTTAAAAGGAAAAAGCTACTGGTAAACCCTTTTGCTGGGCTTCTCTGCAGCACCTCTTAGTCAACCACCGCTCACAAACAGCGTGGTCCAATGAGTAACATGTGTCCAGCAGCGAGACCCAGACGTCCTCCAGGCAGGACAGGACACAGCGAGCTGAGACTGCTGCTCGGCAGTCCATTCATCAAAACTTGTCCTTCAGCGCTGTTCTGTCCCACTAGGCCTGCTGCCGCACCATGGATCAACAGAGGACATGTCTGAACAGCTGACCCAAGGCCATGAAAGTGGGTAAAGCAACAGCAGAGAACTATCAGGGCTGGCATAAAGGTCATACATCAGGCGTCCAAGAAAATACCTGTGATCTGTGTACTAGAGGACTTTCTACTGCTACTGGCCTTGGACAGAGCCAGCTCATGTTGCTGGGTAACCATGTGAGCTGCTTTCTTAGTTAAGTGAATTTTTATCCTTCACTCTTTGTCTTTGTGCTCTCCGTTTTACTACACTCCATTTTCTTCACATCCTAAGCAAGTCAATAACTGTAGAAACCTGCAAATGCTCACATTAAGCAGGCAGTGCTTTTTTAACCCATGAAAAGATGAAAAAGGAAATGCCGAAATACCCACAGTGCACTTTCTATGGCTTTCATTTAGTGTGTAAATGCTTTTAAAAGTCCTTCTGACTTTCCTGCATTAATACATTTCTCTGCTTCTAGCTGAAACCTCCTCCAGATGACGTCACCTTGAGGAGTTTTTTCTCATTAGGAGCTTAAGGTGATGTTATCCGCAGGAGCTCAGAAAACTAGGTTGACCTTTATACAGAACTTCATAGTAAGAACAACAAGATATGAACGGAAGGTTCCTCCAAGTGATGTCCTCTGGAGGCATTTTTCAGCTAGAAGTGGAGAGATATTTTAATATAGTGAAGTCAAAGGGGAGTTTAATGGCATTTATGTATACGTACTACCATAACTGTAACCATAGGAGGCAAGCGCAAAATCAGTGAATGCCTCCTTTAAAGTCTACAGCCATGTGAACAGCTGTGTGACACAGTGGTGCTTCGGCTCAAACATGAAATGCCAACTTATGACTAGTGTTGCCATTATAATTAGTAAGCCTGTCCAGATGTTATTTTATTGAATATATGCATGAAATAACAGCTATGCTCACACCTTAATTTTGAAACGGAGCACATTGTGCACGTATTAACAGCATTGCTCAGTAGTGAAAGAGTCTGGATGCTCCATTGACCTGCTACCACTGAAAACATCTGGAGCATTGTGAGGCCAAAAAAATAAATAAATAAAAAATAAACCCGAGCAGGACCTGAACTGCAGAGCTGACAAAACCTGTATCAAGCAGAAATGGGGAAAAGCTTTTGCTTTCAAATCAAAGCTATTGTTCTCCTCGGAGCGTTTTTAGAAGAGGCAACGCGACACCGTGGTAAACATGCTACTGCCGCAGCTTTTTTTCTTGAGATTTCTTGCTGGCATCGCATTCAAAATGTGCAAATCAAAAACAATTACATTTCTCAGTTTGAACATCTGTTTTCTTTGTACAATTTACAATCAAGTTGTTAGGTTTTAACTCTTTTTTTAACTTACATTTCGCACAGCCTCCAAACTTTTCTGGAAATGTTTGTTATAGCCTGGTTTGCCACATAGGTTCTGCTGGAGGCTGTAATGATAAAATAAGACCACTAATGTAAAGTACCCCCCCCCCTCCAGGATTATAAATGTAGGTCCAAAATCCCAGGGGAATCTAGGTGGTAGACTGAGTGACGAGACCATCGCCTAGACCTGGAACACTAGCATAACAAACACCACCGAAAGGTGGTCGACACCATGTGATGATGACACTCCTTTATCTTAGCTCCAATGGACAGACTGTGAGAGATTCACTTAGAAACTCCAGTCATTCAAAAGGCCATTTACTTGAGATCGGCTGACATAGATTTCAGCCACGACCCCATACATCACCAGGACATGTTTTTCGATAACAATATTGAATTCTCTCCGACTTGATAAGAAGATGAGACCTCACCTTTCCTTCCACTCTGATTCCATAGAAGCCCACACCCAGACGCTATCAAATATGTCCCTGCAATGAAGTGAAAACAAAATTTACACAGGACGGGGAGTGGGTTTCCTAATTACTTTGTGTGTGTGAGCGAGTTTATAAGCACATTCACATACATTCCCCAGTGGACCTTATGGAGCTTAGGGGTTTGCTGAACAGGATGCTATCATAAAGCAGTCTTGTAAAAAGCTCATCTGGTGCACACTCTGTAAACACAGATATGAAGAAGTTCACCGTGCAACCTGACACATCTAAATTCAGACTATATCACCGCACAGATGTAATGCCGGCACTGGGTCTGCAGCAAAGACTAAATTAACGTGAACAAAAACACACATTAGAGCTGTGTTTTTGTAAAAAGACTGTTCTGCCTCTGCAGATCCTTGAGAATAATTGCTTCACAGTACAAGTGTGATTAATTACAGTTTGCAGCAATGAATATGTTTTTATTTAGAACGCATGTAAGAAATTAAGATGACATAATAGCAGTTTTGTATATTGCTTTATTACTGTTATGTGTGTGTTAAAGTGGCTGTTAAAAACAAGTTAATTTAGATTTTTTGGCAGAAAACTATGGATGTACTTTGATAAAATGGACCCCTGGGTGCAGACAGGGTGAAATATGTGTCTACTCATGGTGATTTCTTGTTTTTTGTTTGCCTGTTTTGGATATTTAAAGGTATTTGTTTGTAATTTGAGATGTTTTGAGTTTTTTTTGTGCTTATTTTGCATCTTAACTGAGCCCCTGAAAACAAGACATATGAGCGTTTACTTCAGAGGCTTTGTCCCTTTGTCCCTCGGGTCCCTGGGCCTGTGCTCATATGCTCATACCCCCCCCCCCCCCAAAAAAAATGTTCAACTCATCTGTAATTTCTACAGTTGTAAATGTGCACAGCACTTGAAGAGTAAGTAAGGACTGAGTCATTATATTCTTCATATTAAATCTTAATATAAAATATCGTCTGAAAAGTACTAAGAGAAGATAATTTATATCAATGTTAATACACATGTCTCTAAGCCCCACAAAGATGATGCCCCTTGTCTCTAGCCCTTTTTGAAAAGGCAGTTTATCCTTCTATAAGTTTTTTTTCCTTTCATTTTTGGTCATCATTATACAACACATTATAAAATCCTCCGCCTACTACATTCAAATCCCAAGGGTGTTATCACCCTTAGGGAGTTCTTTAGTGCTAGAAAATAACAGCAACAACAAAACAAACCTCCCTAGAATAAAGCCGTGTCCGCATGTGTCATTTAGGGCTCATGCAAGGGCTGCATTATTTAAAAAGAAACCTACTCGGCTGCAGTCTAGACAGGACTGTAGAATGAAGACATGTGGCTCCAAGAGCACAACTGATTGAATCTCCTGACTGAGACGAATGGAGGGCATCTGCAGCTTTGTTAGATGATTTAACACTGTGACGGAGTGGGTCTTCTCGCCCTGTCCTGATTGCCATCCCCTCACATTAAGCAGCAACTTGAGCATTTTCTGCAGAGTTCTAAATAAAAAAAAAAAAACTAATAGTAAATTGATTCACTGAAAATAGTGACGCTGAGGCTTTGGTTGTT
The DNA here is from genome assembly GCF_033026475.1 of Channa argus. NCBI lineage: Eukaryota > Metazoa > Chordata > Actinopteri > Anabantiformes > Channidae > Channa > Channa argus. The sequence goes on from NC_090207.1 coordinate 24,576,317, forward strand.
ACAGTAAAAGCAGTAGCTGTGTTTAAATGTATGTGCTTCCTCTGCACAACAACCAAGGACTATTTCACAGTGTGGTCTCAACATTGACAGGGATGTAAATGGGGAAATGTAGCCTGCAGTTACAAACTAATTTAATGTGCTTGAACTAAACCTATTATTTCGGACCTTTTTTCCCCCTCATGTTTAAAACAGTAGAGAGGTGGTGAATCTTTTGGGTAGCATTGATTTTGCAACAAGAGTCAAGATTTTACTGAACGGCAAAAATATAGAGAAAAAAGATGTTTGTCCAGGATGTCTGGTTTAGACAACAGCACGCTTCTTGGCTGTTCATCCTGTTTCAACCTGGTTGATGAAATTTTCAGTATCCACACCTGCTTGAATTTTAAAAAACCAAATCCAAGGGATGCAAGGGTCATGTTCTTAAAGCAGCAGCCTTTTATTGAACCAATAGGTAAAAAAAATAACATTAAAAATAAATTTAAACAAGACAAGACAAAACACAATATAATCTTTTATGTAGTTATCACTTATAAAAGATTTCTGTTCACTTTTCCCTCATCAGACCAGCTGGACATAACTGTACAAGACCACAAAAGCCTGAGTTTGCATTCAGGCTAAAAAACTCTCAACATTATTTCAGCAAACTAAATCTATGTAACATCATTAAATATCCAAATCCAAAGTGCAAAATCACTAAAATAATGAGGCCATCCAAACACACTTGGGTAAGCAATTAATTAAAGACACATTTCAACAAAAGCTATACCAACATACCCAGAGCATCCCTGTGGTTACATGTAGTCCCTGTTTGTAAAACTCCCATCGTGTTGTCTCTTACCCTTCGTGATTTCATTTTTTAAATTTCCACTGTCCTTTCTCACTGCAGCCACTAGCCTGCTACTTGGCTGACTTAATGACAACAAACTAGCTTCAGTAGCCACAAGGACCAGAAACTCTGCTTACGTCGTCACATCACAACAGCAACCCAGACGTTAATTCATCTACATTTTACACTACGTGCCCCCCCCCCCTTCTGTTATGGGAAATCACAATAATGTATTTTGAACATGGAAAAAAAAAAAACATTAATTATGGCTACTATCATTCACATTTCTCTGAATTTGGTGATACTGCGCCCTACATTTGAATGGCAACTTACAGATAACAGATGGTTAGTTGGGAAAAAAATGATTTTGTCGGAGCTCCATTCAGCCACATAGTGGGACAGGAGAGCCTAGAGCTGATGGCTGATTACATTAAGCCTCTTAGGCAGCAAGTTGATGAATCTACTCATGAAATGTGAAGGTAATAGTCTTGACATAGCAAAGAAATAACTCACCAGCTGTACCTGCAAAGTCCCCGAATGACAGCAATCCCAAATAGGAGCCAGTCCAATATGAAACAGGAATTTGCTTTTATTACCATCATCATTACTGTATATCATTTTTGAATGTACAGCCATTTGGTTTCATTTAAATGTAAATCTGGGCACTGAACTGCGCATATTGTCACCCACAGCAGCTTGACTGTGATGATTCAGTCTCAAATCTGCAGGGAAAATATAAGAGCCCCTTTACTTTCTCTGAGGGAAAATAACAGATTTGACCTTTGTATGTTTTTATAGAAGCCCTGTACACAGCAAAATATGGAAAAAAAAAAAAAAACTTAAGATTTACACTTGTTTTTTCTAGAAAACAAAACCCCAACCTGAAGATGAAGAGGAGGACAACAGGGTCAAGGGTGAACTACAGCATTGAGAGAATGGAGGCTCGATGGTGCAGCGTCAGAATACGCCATCACACACCATCACACACCATGTGGCGGTGATTACTTCAGCAAGACTTGACACAATTATCCATCTGTGGAGCTGGAAGATGCTGTGTGCTACTAATGTTCATCAAATGAGGAGACCACCAGGGGCCTGGGTGTCTGTGTAATTTGACTCTTTCCAACTAGGAGAACATTTGCAGCTCCATACATACTGTAACATAAACTTGTAATCATATAACACATTCAGAAAACTTAACAGCACAACCTGTTTAATTACAGGCAAATGAAGTGACTTCCACAATCCTCCATCAAATATCAGTTAATCCCCTTCCTCATTATTTTTCTTACACACCTTCTCTCTCTTGCTAAATCACACGTCACATAAATTAATCATCAACTCCCAAATAAATGCACCCGCATGTCAAATGAAATCAACAAGAGCCTCATCAGAAGTTAGGTTATAGAGGATATTACATATCAATGCACTCTGATAGCCTTTCTGCATCTTTGAGCAGGGCTTCATTAGGAGATAAATACACAGCAAACCTGATCTGTGAGCATGTCACATCTAACACGGCAGCTAAGGAAGTTTGCGTTTCATGACCAGTTGTGTGTGTCATGATTGAAAAGCCTTTTAAAGTTCCCCCTCTGGGCCACGCCAGCTTTACTCAGAGCTGCGTTGCACAGGAGGAGCCCTCCTTCGTGACCCATCGCGTGAGTCTCATTTCTAACCAAACATCACCAATGATCCTCTAAAGCTTCAATCTTGCTGAGTGCAAGCTACAACTGTCAGTTCCCGCTGAGGCCAGACTCCTGCGTGTGCTGCTGTTTGGCTCGTGGAGTCAACCTTGTGGGGAAATGTCCGTGTGACACCTGTCGTTACAATTATGGCCTTTGGGACTGATGTGATGTGCAGAGAAATGGCAACAGGGAAAGTGTTGGCAATATACATACTGGGGGAGCTGGACAGAGTCAAAAATGTCACGTTGATTCTTGCCACTAACATTACGAAAGCATTAGGAGTGATATTGGTATGTAGCTCAATCCATTAATTAGTCCATGAATTGATTAGTCAATTGGAGAGGCAGTTCTACGGGAGGCCAGGAGGGACACAGCCACTGGCCAAAGTCTCACTATCTATCTATCTATCTATATACACACATATACACAAATATATAAAAATTATAAAAACACAGCTTTCAAACTCAGGACTGGCCACTGTCTGGCCAACTGATAAAAATGAAAGTGCTAAAAATAAAGATACTAATTGTAATAAGAATGTCTATTTGTTTTTCCTTGTAGATTCTGTAGACAAAAACAATTCAATCAATGAACAAATGACATATTACACCAATCAGGATTAACATTATGACCATCCTGTGCGATTGAATGCAATCTGATATAGTGACTGCCATGAATTCTACTTTTACAAGGTTATAATTTCTCAGTTTTTAGGTGGAAACTTTTAGAAAGGGGATAATTCTAGTATGTGTTTATTATCGAGGTCAAAGTGCGTAGGGGAGTCATACTGGATTGCATCATAAGAAGAGGTGGTTCTAATGTTATGGCCCCCTCATTAATTTTGGCCAATACAAGTATAACTCCACTATCCAGTTTAGCCTCAATAATGGTTACAAAGGCTACACAACCAATTTCACACAATGCAAATGACAAACTGCTGATTTGTTAAATGAAACACTCTGGTATAACTTGCACACAGGAAGTGACAAAAAGTCTGAATAAAATCTAAATTCAAATTGTTCACTCACTGTTGCTTAGGAGACAAACTCTTTATCCATAGAACATCAGACCCACAATTTTTACATCTTCAGCTTTCTGTCAAGTCTTTTATTATGAAGTATTTGTTATGGAGCTACTGGTTTGGTAAAACCAGGAAGGAGGAAAACATGCCACTTCACAATAAAAGCCTCCCAATCCCAGAACATCCAGCCATAAAATATACAACAGCAGGATGCATTCTTTTACGTATAACCTTAAAAAATAGTTAACAGGCAAAGAGAGCTGAAATCACACATAGTCGGCAACTGACTGTCGACTATTTCACAATATTTTCTCTTTAGATTCTCAGATTTAGATCGTGGTCATCTGTCTCTATTTTATATGTTGTGTTTTACTGGTGTTTCACTGGCTAATTTAACATCTGGCTGAGGGGCAACAGTTGCAAAGTAGCCAGTGATGTTGATTAATGTGCTATGTCTCTGGGTTATTAAAAATAATGTAAAAGTTTAGTAAATAACAAATTAAAGCAAGTTTGATTAATTTGCACCATATTGCTGTCATCTGGGGATTAAACTTAATACTTTTCAGAGTTTAAAAGCTGTTGCCTTTTAAAAGTCAAGGCGATTTAAGGGAAGTTGCACTGTGGGACGTGCGGAATCCAGGGTTTCTGGACGTTGACCAACACTGAGTTCAACACAGCCACAGTTTTTAACAATTCATTTTCAAACCTCTTTCTTGTGACTCCCCCAACATTTATAAAAGTACAAGGCTTAAATCACATGAGCGCATATTTAACTTCCGCTGAACACACAGTTACAATTATGACTGCAAATGTAACAAGCCAAAATAGTTCAGAGCCACTGGCATTAATGCATAGATTTGCCGTAAATATATTTAGTTATTAATTACATATGTTCCACTACGATACGGAGAACATCATTGCATCTTGCAGTAGATAATAATGACTTTTATTATCTGCGGACGACGATCCATATCGACCAATATGAAAAAAATATTTTGATATGTTCTTCTGTATCACTTAGCTCCCACAGGCTGCAACTGACAGAAAGCTGTGACCTCAATCTATCACTGAACTCATTTCCCCTCAACCGGCATCCATACAGTGAGTTTAGATTGTGTGAAAAACAGTAATGTCCCATCAGATTCAAGTGCCATAACTGAACATACTTATGATCTACATTTACCAGATCAACACAGAAGCAAAAGGAAACACATTGATATGAAGTCGTGTGCTTAGTGTTTTAACATTACATTCAAAGTGGTGAAGGAGCTTCCTCTCACCAAAACCTCAGTTATGGAAAAGTCTCTTCATCAAGTATGATTTGTCATCAAACCTGAGAAATACTCTTTTGTGGAGTAATAACCAGAATCATCCTCTTTATTCTGCCACCTGCCACGGCCACCACACATTCAGCTGTGTTTTTAACCAACAATATGTGCCAAAAAAAAAAAAAAAAAGAAAACGCGTTGATTATCTTTTTTGTGAAGCACATGGGCGCTGCAAACTCGTCCCAGCCCTTTCAAAAATCCTTTTTGTGCGTCGGTGGCTGAATGATTTGCTGATATTATGTTTAAAATCAACAGAAATGCTCCCCGCACAGACAGCCTTCCACAGCCCATCATTTTCCTTCACACTGTGTCCACTCCGTGACACCAGGGAGGGGATCGTTTGAAAATGAAGACAAAGTCTCCACTGTAACTAACAGAGAGAAATGCGCTGACATGCCTGTTGCACAGGCGTGCCTGTATTAAAAGCCGAATGCAGCGCGGTCATGGGGATGGATTCATTAAAGACTGCGAGAACTGAGTGAAAATGGAGCAATTAACATCGATTTGAGAGAGGGGGGATATGAAAAAAGATAAAGAGTGTGGGAACTTGACAGTGTGAGCTGTGGCTTGATGAATCAATATTAGATGCTCTGCTGCGCATTGGGAGAAAGAAAGCTTAAACAGTGACAGTAAGTCCGGGGGTGAATCAGAGAAAAGATAGTAAAACACGCTGAAATGGGAAATGTGCACCGTGGTATATTTGCAAAGCTTTGAAATCATAAATGAATACTCATAAAAGAAATGTGGCAAGTGGTGCGTAACCACGAGGATGGAACATAGGAGACTGGTTTTCTTCACGCCGGGTAAAAAGCATTCAGTGCCACCCAATGTGGCCATGCACGGACACGGGCACAGCTCTTACCTCTGGACATCACGGATGCTGTGCAGTAGATAAGAAGCAAGAGGCCCACAACGGAGAGGTAAGGTCCTTTTTTCAGCGCACCCATACCGACGCGTAGCTCTCCACAGATACGTTACAGGGGTGACGCTGCTCCGGATCTCTGGTGCCTCCTCTCTCCTTACCCGAGCTGGACGAGCTCCGGCTGAGCAAGTTCCTCCAGTAAGCCACTGGCTGTTTGGTGCTGTGGTAGGAGGAGAAGAAGAAGAAAAAAAAGAAAGAGTAGTAGTAGTGAATGGCTCACGGGCTGCACTGTTGATCGAGAGGGAAGAAGCATCTTCACTTCACTTTTGCTGTGCATGTGTGCGCGTCAGGGGGAGACGTGCTCCGACTTTACCCCCCTTTTCCATGCATCATCATCTCGGGAGCCTGCCTCGTGCTAACCAATGGCAGAGTAAGAGAGGCGGAGAGGAGGAGACCGACAGTAGGATGGATGTAGGCCTGATCACTGAAACAGTTCTACCTAATGCAAGTCAGAGTCCAATTCAGAAAGGTTTAGGGCATTTTTGAATTGACCTATAATTAGTTAACCTTAATCAAAGAGAATTGTATGTTGTGCTACCAAATTCTTATAAAATGTAGTACAGTTGAGAATCAGAAAATGATTTAATAACTAAACAGGTACAAAAAATCTTACACTTGTATTTCTATAACGAAAACAGCCGTATTCTGTTTTATTCCAAAATGATTCCAGACAAAGCAATAAATTAAATCGCGCTAATTTCCTGAAACTTAGAATTTCTCGGTTGTATTTACTCAAACAATAATCAGATTTACTTGTTAAAACTTGCAACCACATTACTCTAGAATGACCAAGTAATCGTTACTCCTGCAACTCGAGTTCTTCAAACACACACACCACTTTATTACGTACAGTCAAATGCAATCCAATACAGCAGCGCTACTATGAATTCTACTTTTACAATATTATATTTTCTCAAAAAGTTGAAACAGTCAGAAAAGTGATAATTCTACTGTCTTTTTATTGTTGAGGTTGAAGTACGGAATCATACTGGAGTGCAATATAAGAAGAGATGGATATAATGTCATTCATTTTAAATAGGGTCTAGGGGCGGCTGTAGCTCAGTTGGTAAGGCAGATGTCCACGGAGCACAGGGTCAGTATTTCGATCCCCGGTCTCAGATATATGTCGAAGTGTCTCTGGGCAAGACACTGAACCCCTAACAGCCCATTCCCCTCCCCAGCTGTGCAGTGCCGGCCCAAGCCCGGGTAGAAATTGGGGAGGGTTGCGTCAGGAAGGGCATCCGGCGTAAAAACTGTGCCAAATCAACATGCGGACAATGATCCGCTGTGGTGACCCTGAACTCACGGGATAAGCCGAAAGGACAAAAATAAATAAATAAATAAATGAGTTAAACTCATTGTAAATAGGGTGGCCACCTCTAACTTGATGAAGACTGAGACATTTTATCATTTCATGTAAAAATATTAGCTTATTTTGAATTTGATGTCAGCAACACACATGTGTAGCATCCCCTTTTCTTTTAACAACTGTCTGTAAATGTTTGGGAAGTGAGGAGACCAGCTGGAGTTTTAGGGGAGGAATGTTGTCCCGTTCTCGTCTGATGCAGGACTCTAGCTGCTCATCAGGTTTGGCACTCGTTCTATTTTTTCTCTGCCAGCCACAAATTTAGTTTCCCCAATCACTCTGTCTACTCCATGTATTTGCTTAATTCACTATGCTCAGTTCTGAGTTAGTCTCCTTATCCACCCCCACCAAGTTGACATTTACCTTTTTTTTAGTTCAGTCTGTTTGTGTTGTTTTTTTCCCCCTCAGGCTGATTTATGTCTTATGCTCTGGTTATTTGAAGTTACTTAATCCAGGCTTTCTGTGTTAGGTTTGTGTTTAAGTTGTCGTCGTTCTGGAGAGACTTTTGGTTACTTTTGTTTCAGTGATCTACTTAAACTTTACGACAACCTCTCATTGCCTGTGCTCGAGTCCTCGTTCTGTACCAACCTTCCTGACAGTTTGTGGATTGCATGGTGAACTGAGTTCACAGACAGTGATTTTTGGAAGTGTTCCTGAGCCCATGCAGTGATGTCCAGTAGAGAATCATGCCTGTTTTGATCTGTTGCCAATTAACTTAATTAGTTGTGAAATGCTCCTCAATTAGTTTTTTTTAAATTGCTGCAATTAGTTTTCCAGCCTTTTGTTCCTCCTGTTTTATCTTTGAGAAGTGTTGATGCCATCAAATTCAAAATGAGCTAATATTTTCCATGAAATGGTAAAATGTCTGAACATCTGATGTTCAGATGTTCTATTGTGAATAAAATATGCGCTGATGAGATTTGCAAATCATTGCATTCTATTCTTAGTAACATTTTACACATCATCCCAACTTTCTTTTTGAATTGGGGTTGTAGAATTTACAGTAAACGAAAGATAAGCCAAGAGTTGGTTTTTAATAGTAAAGTGAAATTAAGGTTCCAGTAAATATGTCAAACTGACAGTCTAGATATGTGGTCAGTTTGATTAAAGGATAATTTCCTCTTTAGGCGGATGCACAAAGCAAAAGAGCAGACTGGCCCTCGGTGCTCCTGACAAATACATTTCCAAGAACTGTATGTTGGCATCCTGCAATAATACAAAAAAATGTGTCATAATTCACGACCACAGAACAAGAGAAGGTAAGTATACAAACGTAAATGAAGTTAGTGCGAAGAATCCTGAAGAATTTCCATGCTAAGGATTGTTATGACTACACCTGGTGTTGTTCCGGTGAAATATGACACATTAGCTAATAAAACCTGAACATCATATGCATCACAGCTTATGACACAAAAGTTATATTGAATTGCATTAAACTGTACAAACTGTACCTACATTAAACAGAGTGCTCCGATTAGTTCTATGTATTTTCTCTCAGTAAAATAATACTAAGAAGTGATACATGTTGGGTTGAAAATACTATTACTGTAATAGTTGAAAAATAGAACCCCAACCCATTAACAAAGGCTAATGATTGTTGAACTAATATTGGTAACGCATATCTAAAAGATTAGTTTGGGGTTTTTGAAGCTTATTGTAATACATTATTGAGGTACTTATATGTATTGTGCAGGCTACAGCTCTCTGTTTTGCCCAGACAATCAAAATACAGCTATGTTGTAAGAAAAGGGGCCATAATGTACAGCTCTCTTTGTGTGTAAAATGCCACATAAATTACATAAATTGTATTTCACAGTAAATGGAGAAACAAAGCACAGAAAAGGTAGAAAAATAATTAATTTATAATATAAATGTGCAACCCATATCCCAGTCTCAATAATATGCCTTTTGGCACACACCACCCTTTGCTTCTACAAGGAAAACACGTCAATATTGCACTGTAGCCTGAATGAGCTGCTGATGGTAATGTCATCACTGTGGCCTTTTAGCGAAAATATCGTATGCACAAATCTCCACAGACCTTTGGATTTGTTTGATTGAAAAAAATAATGATAATAAGAGAGCATATTTATTAACACGTATGCCTATGCCAGCTGTTATTTGGTGATGTTACAGCCCTGCATCCTATGAGAAATAGCTCCACATACTGTATATACAATAACTGTCCTTGCTAACAATGTATTTTTTTATGTCAATTTTGACCCATTTACATATACAGTAGAATACAATACAACTACAGTAAGTCCTGGGTTTGCGGTGGGGGGGCTAACTAGTCAACTGTAGAAGACATCGCATACATTATATAGATTGATATCGATAGATAGATGTATATAGAGAGATTCAGATTCTAGATGAGATGTCACAGCAGCTAGGCAAAACAAACTGGGCCAAAACCTAATTTCATGTACGTTTAAGCAACAAGCAACTCAATATCGTATTAGGTTAAGGTAAAGGTAGATATTTGGTGTGTTGGTAATTATGGCTTAGTAATCATTAAGCATTCATAATTTAACCTAACACAAGTAAGCAAATAAGTTTGGTTTCCGCTGCAGCCAAGTCACAACATATTAAGGCACTTGTCTTCCTTTCAGCTCACTGTCTTTCTCTGTAGATCTTCCCATACTAACACCCCATTGTTTCTTTCTGCCACAACCTCAGGACTCTCAACTTTTCAACCCTGGTCTCTGCAGCCCTACACTAGCAAATTGTTGGCTCACAGTTCTCCCCAACAGATGGAAATATCCCACCAAACTCATGGAACTGCTCATTACTCTCCTGACAAAAAAAAAAAAAAAAAAAAACTATGACAAAACAAAACCTCCATTCTTCTCCTTCCAAATCATCCTGTTGTCTGGATTCCATCCTCTCCACTCTCCGCCAGGAAACTGCACCCACACTAATCCCAGCCATTACACAAATCATTAATTCCGCTCTCACAACAGAATTAGCTTAATATATGCAGCCTTTTAAACAGTGTTCAAGATATTTTGACAGGGGCAAGTTTAATCCTACAGCCTCTCCACTGGTGTGCCACAAGGCTCAGGTCTTGGTCCTCTTCTTTTCACAATCTGTAAACCTCCCTGGGGTCTAAAATCCATTCGCACAGCGTTTTTTATCATTGCTATGCTATACTATGCTATGCTTTTTGTCCGATGACTCCACTGTAATCATGCATTTATACCCGTCTGACATCCCTTCTTCAACTCAGTCTCTCCAAGCCAGATGTTCCATACAATACAGCATCAGCATCAACTTGGGATCCTCAGTGATTGTCTGAATATGCTGCCCAGGTCCTGGTTATAATCTTGTGTTAACTACTCCAATGCTCTACAGATAGGCTACCAGTATGGTATCATCTTCTAGATGATCTAAAAGGCGGCAACGTGTCTCATTTTTGATTATGCAAAAAGGACATACAGTATGTCACATCACTGTTCAGATCTCTGCACTGGCTTCCAGTATTAGATTCAAAGCTCTGGCTCTCAGCTACAAGAGCTACAACACAACAGCACCTTCCTACCTAAACTCCCTCATCCACGTCTTAAATCTCTCCCACCCACTGTGCTCTGCCAACAAATGACGTCTGCTCGTCCCTTCACAACACTGCAAAAGATGCTAAGCAAAATCAAGCAAAAAAATATCACTATGCACTAAAGTTTTCTTCTTGACTTAGATTTCTTACTTACTTTTAAGTTGCTTTGGATAAAAGCATCTGCTGAATGACTAAATGTAAATGTAGAACAGCAACACTAACAGATAAACATTAATCAACAATGACAAAAATTTATTTTTGTCGCTGTTATTTTGTGTTGCTACATTCTAATAATTATTTAATTGGGTGTGCTTACTAAATCCATTTGTACTTACTTGAAAACGAATTACTTGTTATCACTCACTGTATTAGTTGGCAAAACAGGATGCCAGTCGGGGCCCACAACTCATTTTGCCCTAGGCCACCTTGGGGGGTAATCTGGCTGTGCCCTTACAGAAATGTTCCCAATGTGTGAAGGCAATAAGAGAATTTACTCAAAGTGCTCTTTACTCAGTGACTGCTTGACCGATCAGGAGAGGAAGTACATGCTATTTTAACAATACTGTAATAGTACTGCATTCTTTTCATTAAAGATGTAGAAAAATTCATCTTCTCTATGTTGAGACTGAGGACTCAGTGCTCATAGACAATTCAGCTGGAGATTTATGTGAAGGTCATGTTGCTAAAGGACAGTGCATGCAGCCACCAGGGTAACTTGCTATTTGCAGTGTAGGTCTGTAAAGTCACTCATTACTAGAACAGTTTTAGTCTTGTCTTCATGATATATGTTGCACATACATTTCTGTCATCTGTAATTGTCTGTCTACATGAATGATATTAGAAAGAGAAAACCTTACGATTTAATGTGGCAATGTTTTGTGGCATATGGTGCAGTCATAGTATTTGAAAGGTTTCTGCTGTTCTTGCTTTACATACTATTGGTAGGAAGACTGAAAACGTAACAAAAAATTCCAATTAAAAAAACTAAACACTTCATCCAGAATTCTGCATATTTTTCATTTACTGCAAATGTGCTCTTCCAAAGAAGGTCGCCACTTTATTTCTTGTTCATATTTGCTATTCTGTCAAGAAAATACTGCAACGCTGCTGCTGATGTGTGGAATATCACTGCCAAGCTTCCTTTTCCATCATGCAAAGCTCAGGGTTTTTTTCGTCAGGAAGTTTTTGACCTGATTCTATGCTGCAGATAGTCCACATCCAATTATGTTTTCACCCCCCATCTGACACAAATGTGATGTTCTGTAATCAGTGTGACCCACAGAAAGCTGTATGGAAAGACTGCAAATGTGCATTTATGGATATGAAGAAAATGGGATGTGGAGGCAAGCAAACTTTGCCATTTTTGGATGATTACATAAAAAATTAAAGCGTGTTCATGTCAATGAGTATCATAATTAACACCTTGCCTGAGATAGCCATTGATTAATAGCTGAAAATAAAGCCAAACTTTTACTGTTAAACATTAAAAGAAAAACCTTCAAAAAAGTTTTCCTTTTACTGGAATGTCTAAAAAAAATACATTTCCATCTTTCTTGCTATACTCTGCAGACGTCATAATAATGTCAGTGTAATTCAACCTTCACTCTGGATACTAGTTATATCCTTGAATGAACAGTCAGCCAAAAGAAAAAAATAAAAATAAAAATAGCAAATCACTAAACCATTAGAATGAAGTTATTGAAGCTGAAGGCCTGCAGGTGGCCTTGGATTCTTCTTTGGACTGAATCTCTCTGCCACAAGTGTCCTTGATATCATTGGTTTTAAAGACTGCAACACTGAAGTTGTTAAAAGAATCATTGACGTCACTGGAAGTTTTACTTTGCTCCTGGTTTCTCTTTTACTTAAATTATTTGTAAAAGCCTTATAGAGCACTCTTATGTGAACTCTGTCTATTTTGAACTTTGACAAAATACAGGTGTAAGCAACTGATCATGGTGTCTTATTTAACACAATGGAAACATTTTTTTGCCTGGCTAGCTCTTAAAAGCAATAGTTGTACTTATATGGGAGCAGAGAATGGCTTTGGTTGCAAAAGTTTTTAAGTTCATTATTTTGAGATCACAAGTAAATTAATAGCTGGTTATCTTGAGACAAGAATGCTCATTTTCTCGTGATAACAAATACATTCTCGCTTTCTTGATTACACCCGATGCCTCATCCTTCAGTGTTTGGACTGTACCACTCAGGATTACAAAACGTGTAGTTGTTCCATTTAACTAGATCAGATCCTGTGTGAATGTGAGAATGGAAGTGGCCACTTTTAAGTATCTGTCAGCACCATGCGGGCGGGGGGAAAGGGGACAGAGCTTGAGAGACAGAGCGCGAGGAAACAGCATAATAAATAATTGCAAACATGGCCATTTGTGATTTCTATAGGTAACAGAGGCTCAGTCAGGCTTTTTTCCTGTTTTGGGTTGAGTTTACATTGCCACTCTAGCCAAAACACCATTATGTTTGAGAGTCACTTCTCAAATTAAACTTGTGTTTTTCTATAGTGAGGATCCAACCCATCCAAATGTTACCTCAAATTAACATTGTGTATTATTTTTTCATAATACTGTACTACATTCAGAATATTTCCCAGTACTGACAGGAAGCTTTGTGGGAACACCACATTCAAACAAATCAAAGGTTAAGATATGATTAAGATGAATAACAAAGAGGAGCTGGGAACGTCATGTAACTAACATTCTGTTCTGGACTGGACACTTATGACAAGGCTTCAATTGATGTGAAAGGTGAACTTAAGGACAGCACTTTAAATGATTCACCTCTTGTAGCTTTTTTATATGAAATGACTGGGAAAGCAATCAGTGCAAGTACCTCCAGCCATGCAGATATAACAAAGTGGGCAGCCCTTTGTTTTTATGGATGGGGAAGGCTGAAAGAATGGTGCAGTAGTTTAACTATACTTGAGTGGAGTGCGGCAGTGGAATGTGCAGATAACAGAAGCTGTGGTTCCACTGTAAGCGCGCTCTGATCCGCTTGTTTTATTGCTTGCTGTCATAGTTATCAATTATGAACAGATTTAGTCAAAAGGGAGAAAGCTTAAGTGGAGTGGAGTATCACACTGTTCAGTGTCATCTGCTTTGATCAGGACCATAGCTATGAGCCAGTAGGTCCCTAATCCACATGCTAGAAGACTCGGCCAATAATATGTGACACAATGATAATGGTTTCTTTTGAGCATGAAAAATGAGAGGGGTTAGGGTTGAGAAAAGATGATGGTTCAGGTTTGTTTTTTTTTAAATTATACACTGAGTAAAGTTTCAAACTCGAAACAGCACAAACATTTCAAAATCATCTGCTTTGTCACTTATCCATCTGGCCGACCACTTGCCTAAAATCATTATTCATCATGGATGTCATAATTACTATGGCCCCAAAATTATTATGGGGCAGATGGTCTGGCAATTAACCAAACATCTGTGTGATAATAATTCAGATAGTTAGGTGACCCACTGAACCATAATTATGGGCATATCATTGATTAATAAACCAACATTCAATTTAATGATTACACTCCTATCTCCTTTTGCCTTTTGCTTACTCAAATGTTAGACAATCAGTATTAGAACAATAAAGAACTCAGTTACAATTGGTCACTTACTAAATTTATTTATCCACAGCTACTTAGTTAGGAGCACACATTTAAGGAAACTTGAGAAAGACATTTCATTACTCGTGTCTGATGTTCCAACAAGTCAAGAAGAGTAATCTCACAGTTTCATCAAACACGCTTCTCAAAGTTTTGCTAAAGCCACAGGACTCTGTAAGAAACCATTTACTTCCACAGCTGAACACAAAACATTGAACCTTTCACTTTTACCTTGTTGTGGTCCCCAACACCTTTTGGTCAGTTCCTCTGCTCCAGTTACCGTGTTGCGTCTGCTCCCTTCAGTAGCTGAGACAAACTGAGCCTCTTGTAACAAACCTTTGCTATGCATTGTTCCCTTGACTACTGGATAAGAAAAATTTGAAAGGCAAACTACAAAGGCAACCATCAAAGCCATATGATGTCATTAATGACCTTGTGGTTGATGGAGAACTGCAACCAAATGAGCCTTAGCATCCCAAACGTAACAATTGCTGATGTCACCAAAAGTCCAAAAAGAGTAAAAGGTTCACAATGTAGTGAGAAAGTAAAGATTTTCATCAAAGACTGTAACCTACGTGAAATACCGAAGAGTGGGGACAGTCAAATGTGTTTGTGTACCTGGAACAGCTGACCTGACTGACGAAGACACATTCAGACGTCACAGCACCGTACAGAGAATACATGCTGAAAGTGAGAAGTGAGCAGTGCTACAGCAATAACACGTGTATTCATTCAGACCAACTCCTACCTTTAGCATTTCTGTGATCGAAACATTGTTTTTGTGTCAGCTGGACAAGGCACAAGTAAAAAAAAACAAAGTTTGCTGTTTAAATCTGCTTAAAAAGATTTGCAATGGCGAGGTCAGAATTTACGAACTAATCCTGGACTTACAGTTTACTGCGACTGCAGCAAAGCGAGTGATCTTTCTTAAGCCTGAGGCTGTGCACAAAATGTGGGTGACTTGGTTGAATTCCCTAATAGTTTAGTGAACCTGTGAGGGCAGACAACCTCAGCACCTTTGTTTTGGTTCTTAAGTATAAAAGTGGGGTTTATCCTAGCGTAACTCCTCCATCGTCATCCTGAATGCTGGTGTAATTAGCAAGTGTGATTGAGATTTTCACCAGGTTGGGGAATGTTAGTTAGAAAAATAATTACAAAATAATTAGTTGGCCCACGGAGAGAAAGCAATTGATGTGAATTATTTCTCCCTCCAGAAAACGTCTGATTGGCAGAGGTAAAATGTGCCACTGTACAACATAGTCACAACAAAAAGTTAGAAGTCATTTATTTTGCTACAATTGAATATTTATCTGAATTGTCCTTGGACCAGGCTACTGTCACCTGCAGTGGCTGGGGATCCCTGAACTAGAAAAAAATAATAATAATTTAGGCTACAATTTAAAAAAAATAAATAAATTATACATCATTGGGTTTCCTGCAATATGAACTTCTGCTGGCATTATTGAAAGCATTCATATACAGTAATCTGCAATATAAAAGAGACAATATGATAAAAATTTAATTTACCTGATAATAGATACATTGTTGGTAATGTGCAACATGATTCTCTGGCTGTATACAAAGAGCCAATGGTCTGTTACTGCAGAAGACTGTGGCACCATATTATGGAGCAAATCCAAATAGAGGCCCAATATCCGACATTCAGTCCCCCAAGTTATCTCTCACCAAACTGATCTAACTCAAATGAGGGTCTGATGTTTGCAAAACACTTAAGCAGTTTATCACCGTGCTCAAACATAGTGTTGGTCATAGCACCAGTGTGGAAATTGTGTCTTATTGAATGTGGACTGATGGTGCTGTGCCAACATTGTAGCAGGAAGCAGGATACATTCCACTAATCTTACTGATTTACATGGTAGGTACATTTTACCCCCAACATTTGGTGAAGTAAATGTATAAAATATCATAAAATGGAATACTCAGGTAAAGTAGAAGTACCCTTAAAACTGAACTTTGTTACTTTCTACCAAGTTACTGTGAATGGTTTCAACAAATCCTGACTGATAATGACTACAATATGCAATGAACCTGGCATCATTTGATTTCAAGCTTAGCTCCACCCTGAGAAGATGTCTAATCAGGTGTTAATGAATGATTTACTACATCTTTGTGGCTGAGGAAATTTGAAGCGTGGGCAGTGTAGGGGAAATTAAAGTAGCAGAACTAAATTAACAAACATTCTGCACAAACAATTAATGATCCAATCAGGAACACGAATAGGGCATTTCATGGTGACAGTAATAAACATGTGAACAATACTGGTCTCATCATAATGGACCTTCATCCTCTTGGGTACACTAATAAACAGGGTTAGGATTACTGACGAGTCACAGTTGGGGCTTAAGCACAAAGACAAGTTCAGGTCAAACATTCAGTATTAAACACTGACACGTGGACCCAAAAGCAGAAGTTGACAAATTTAGAAGAATAAAACTCACAGCATCTATGCCGGGGAAAAACAGCAAAACACAAACGTTAACTACCGACTGAAGTTTCGCTACAGAAGGTGGAAACCAATGGCTACAAGCTGTCAATACGGACACGGTAAATACTACACACTCACAAACAGAAGAATGGCTGGTGGTTGAGGAAAGTGTGAACAGAATAAGGAGATGACAGTGAACTGGACGTGCCACACTAGCAACACAACAACCTAACACAAGTGCTTAAATACAGGAAACATGCAGGGGTGGTGATGAGGATGATCAGGGACAGGTGAGTGAACCAGTGACCAACCGAGGAGCCGAAACCAGAAGGGAGCAGAGACAGACAGAAGCAGAGTGGTGGGGCGAGGGAGCCTCGGCTGGTGGGGAGGAGTACTGCAAGCGCACGCAGGAGAGAGGATGAAGGCACATACAAACACATGGCCACTTGAGATCACCTAAAAAGAAAAATGTAATTATGGGTCGCAATGACGTGGTTGACTTCATGACCTGTGGGCAGGGCTTCAATTTGACAGTTCATTTGTTGAATTCATATGGCAACAGCTGTGCCTTTATCAGATCAGATCTCATATTGATCTCATATTGACTGATCTTAGCTCAACAGCTTATTAATTATGTCTACATAAGTGTTTTTTTTTTGTTTTTTTTTTAGTTGCAAATGTGCAGTCAATGAGTGTCAATTTAGACGTTATACTAAAAACCATTAGAGAAAAAAGTGACCTTTATTATAAATTTAAATTTAAAGTCTTAATAAGCCATTGTTTGTTTATTTTATTCATGGCACTAGAAGAATATTATCACACTTATTTTTTAAGGCTCTCTGCTGTGAATAAATTAGACATCCTTTCCTCCTTGTCTTCTTTTAGACATCTATGTTTCTCCTGGGTTGTTGTCTGAAGCAGCACCTGCAGACTAACAGCTGGATCAGATGCTGTGTGCGTTCTACTCGATATTTACAGATAATGTCATGCAATGTTCAAGTGTGCAGAGTTACAAATGCTGCCAATGTGAATGATGTGAAACATCTCTGCAAATTTCCCTTAGATTTTCACCAGCATTTGCACAGTGATTAAAACCTTTTATAGATTTTTAAACTTTTAGAGTTTGTATGTTACGGCTCAGACACAGAAACGATAAAGGCTATGTCAACACAACACATTAAAATTACTATAAAAAACTCCCCCAGACAATTAAATCGGTCATAATGGATCTTTAGCATCTTAGCATGCTAACATCCACTTCACAAGAGCCACAAGTTTGTTTCACACAGATAAAGTTAAATGAATTTGCAATTAAATTCAAAATCCACCCAATTACATGAACTAGTTTACATACATTTTTCAGACATCCCACCATATAAAACCTAATTTCTGTGACATGATTTGTTGGGGTGTGATGGCATCATGGGGGTTCTATTATTAATATTGACCCCACAGAGCACTGCTGAAATGTGATTGTCTATATGGTCCTTTAATGCCTCACACACACTGTGTGAACAAAGCTTTTACTGCTCACATTTACCATGCGTACGAACAACATTCATGCTCACATTCTTCTGCAAGCAGGTTTTTATTGAAGATGAAGATGAAGATGCCAAAGACAAAACAAGAGTGTCACCAAAGTCGGTAGGTTTCCCACTCCCCTCTCTAAAGTCACACTTTTAACACGGATACACACACAGATAGTTACCATTGTAACTAAATTGTAACTAAATTAGCTTATATGAACAGGAACATAGCTGAAAAAGAGGCCCACACAATTTAAGTAAAAACATCGAACAATAAATTTGGAACTAACGATAAGCTTTTGTCATGTACTTTTTAATAAAGACAGATTCCATGGTCATGAGTTTTAAGAAGTAGCCTTTTGGCTGTGGTTAAACATTATCTTGAATAATGTACTTTACATGTATCGGAAAGTTCTGCAAATAATAACTTAATCAAAATAAATAACTTTGATCTAATCTGCTCTCCATGGAAAATTGTACCAAACAAAATCAAACCTGCAGACAGCAGCCCTACATACAGACTTACACATCTCTAATGTACAGTATGACTCATTTGCTAATTTGCACCGTTACACATCAACATCAATCAACATTTTATCAGTGGTTTACTTATTATTATTTGATGGAAACAACCTAACACGAGCACCTGCATAATCGGTGCTTCTCCTCACCGTGGTTGGTATTACTGCTGCCTCTCTGCTGTCTGCCTCCACCTCTAACTCCCCTTCCTGTATTGATCGAAAGGAAAAAGTTACCTTCAAAACAGTACATATCACTTGTTTCCCTTTGTACTAACATTTCCCAATTTAATGGTCATATATCGGTTCATGACATGATACAGAAAGGTCAGCTCTAAAAATATCACATCGAAATCCATCACAGAATAACAGATGAATTGAATCAGATTTCCTACAGGGGGGTTTGACATACTGTACATAACAAAAGCTTTAGGTTTGTCTTTAATAAAGTCAAGAACATCAAGTTTCTCTTTGGTTGGTCTCCCCTCCTCCCTCAGGCCGATACCCTTGATCCATTAAACTCAGACTGAGCACTGCATAAAGAAATTACGTGATTGTAGTTGAAGCATCATAATGTATATTATTGGTAGGTACAGTTTATCTGTGTAGTGCACTTATTGCACTCAATTTCACAATAATAGTCACTATGAAATCAGATAACTTGTAAAGAAAAGTACCAGTTGGCAGCTTTAAATTGTTTGTAGGTGTGAATGAGTCTGTGTATCTGTATATTCCGTCCATTATCTGTAACTGCTTATCCAAGTTGGGGGTACACCCTGGACACATATCCAGTCTATGTCAGGGCCAACATAGAGAGACATCCACAGACAAAAAACCATTCACACTCATGTTCACACCTACAGGTAATTTGGGAGTAACCAGTAACCTAACATGCAGGTCTTTAGACTCTGGGAGGAAACCACAGTACCTGGAGGAAACCCACACAAGCAGGAGGACAACATGCAAAGTCCAAACATAACGGCCAGAGACCCGCAACCTTCTAGTTGAGAGGCGGGTTTTGTGTCATAGTTTAAACCTAGGACCCAAATGCACAACCACAGAGACAATAAGCAGGATACAGACTATAAGCAGAATACAGAGTTTATTAACACAAGCCAGACCTACAAGGCCAGACAGCTAAAGTATTTAAAACGTTACCTCTAGAACATAACTCTGGGACATTTTTGCTTTTTTCTGATTGATCACGGCTCAAATTAATTTTAAAGGTGAATACACCTGTACACCAGTGCTTTCATTGAGTCTGTGTCATGGGAAGCTTCCACAGCACTGGATGAATCAGATAACATAACAAATTGATGGAACTTTTTAAATATACATGTTAAAGAAGAAGAATATTGCATACTGTAACTTTAATAATGCAAGGGTTCAGATATTTTGACCTTCAGGTTTTCCCTCAGTTGGTCCAATAAATGAGAAGGATTTATCAAAACCTGTTTTAAAACTGAAGTTGGAGAAAAGTTATTGATTGTGTCTGGTGTGTGTGTATATGTGTGTGTGTGTGTGTGTGTGTGTGTGTGTGTGTGTGTCCCACCAACTACTGTATATCATTTCCTTCTTTGCTATTTTTCACACCAACCTAAAATAAGACACCTTGTAAATAGATAGCTGCAGTTTCCAAAGAAGCCCCTTTCCTGATTAAGAAATTTGTGATGCCGACTTGGCAAAAAGAGGAAGCTGTACAGAAATGAATCCAGGCTCGATATTTTCAAGTCAAGTTGGGAAGAAGACATTAGACATTAGAAGACAAGTTGTGATTATAGGAATGAACGAAACCGCATCAGGAGTTTACTGTGTTTAAGCCTGTAGACAGCACAAGCCCTAAGGGTCTGAGGAGAGCAGTTCTACCAAAACCCTATCTTTGATACTCATTAAATCGTCCACCAAGCACACACAGCCGCCTGGGTAAAGAAATAAGTGAGCTGTAACAGAGTACGCGCACAAACTATAAAACACAGTTGACTACATACATAAGCTACAATATCATTTAAAGAATCTACAAATTTATTAGACTGTGAATCAGAGATTGCTTTTGACATCGAGTACATTTAAATAAGAAACCAAAACATATATGATTTGTACATTAAATTAGGAATATTGGACAGCACTGCACCTCACAATGTAGATTACCAAACTACTACGTTCCCTGAACCTATGAGATTTCAGACTGAAATCCCACAGTTTGAAAACCTCTGCTGTAACTGTACACTAGTCAGACATCCACTGATACTATAAAAAGTGAGAATCGTTGTTGAATGTTATCCAGACTAATCCGACGTCAGCATTCTTGTTGAGAATCGGATTGAATTCTACAGTATCTATAGAAGAGATTAAGGATCTTTTACTAAACTTAACCTCATTGTTTGGTATCTAAACGCATCCTTGTTCCATCCTTTCTAGTTAATATTTTATATTTTGGAGTTCTCCTGAAGTAATTTTGGATGATTTACAATTTCAAAAAAGTGCTTCTTTTGTTATGAGGGTCCTTTATGTAATAGCTCTTCTTAAGCTGTGTATGAAAGTGTTTTTTTGTTGTTGTTCTTGTTTTTGGTGTTCTGTAGCTCCTGTCTCTTTAAGGACACGAAGGTTTGATTGGCCAGCGTTCAGAAGGCGCCTGGTTGGCTCAGCTGAGCAGTAAGTGGGTGGACTTCTAAATCTAAAAGTGTAGTCGTTGTCTGATTTATTCTACGTCTGTTCATCTCACATTTTGAACTTTTGGTATTGTTTAATGTGGACGCCCATCACCACTACAATAAGGTTATAACTACAACAACATGTGACGCTAGAGAAGAGAAGAAGATCAATGTGACGCTGATTATAATTTTTTTTATTTTATTT
Organism: Channa argus; assembly: GCF_033026475.1. NCBI lineage: Eukaryota > Metazoa > Chordata > Actinopteri > Anabantiformes > Channidae > Channa > Channa argus. The sequence continues at coordinate 24,597,983 of NC_090207.1, forward strand.
AAAGGATATTTTGCTACAGCATCAGTATAGAACTAAGAACTACATCTTAAAAAAATAATAAAAAACTTCAGAAAAACGATTGCAGTGCTTTACTTATGATTCGTACCTCAAAAACACCAAGTTTTCATCTTAACGTCTTCACCATAACTAATCTTATGATGCAAAATATATAATGTATAATTCTGCCTTTGTCTGCCAATGGATTTTCATGTTTGAATTACATTTGAATTAACATGAAGACCTCTGTGGGAGTGTTTCAGGGCTACTCTTACGATAATGGTAATCTCCCCTACAGTCAATATAAAACAATAAATAAATGCATAAAGAAACCACAGAATGGAACACCATTGGATTTTGACTCCATTTGCCCGACACAGCAACATCTAAAAAGAAGACAGTTCTATTACCTTGTATGCAGGTACCTTTCAATTATTTCTGCAAGGTGCACTCTATTTGCAGAATAGTGCTACTCCTGGCATGTAGCGCTTGAAGTGTGCTCTTCCAAGCACAGGATGAATGACACTACTTAACTGTATTCTTATTACTGCTCGCTCCTTTTTAGGTGGAGGGGGCATGGAGTGATGCCATTTATCATGCTAGACATGAGGCAGGGTTTTATTTTTTTTTTTTCTTATCAAACACATTTTCTCCTGCAGGGACTTCACAGCACACATCTTTGATGCATTTTCAAATTTATTGGACATCTTTATTTATATATTTAGCTTTCAGTGAGCAGGCCAGCCTGGAAACTCCCACCTCAGAAGTGATTGTCTTCGTCACTTTGGTGTCAAAAAGTATTGAGTGGCCTGTAATGTGGAACATCCTACGGGGATAAACCTTGATTTCTTCCAGGGAACATGGTGAAAATCCATAAACAAACTGGCAGTGAGAATATTTGATAGCGGCACCGCCAGAAGGCTCTATTGAAAGATTACTGTAGGTACCCCCAGGAATTTCTGTAACCGATGAAGTGACTTTTGCATGTATGCAGATGTGACACATGCTTATTGATTTTCAGTTTGAGTTATACCATGCAAATCCTGGGCTTATGAGCCACAGTGCCAAACAGGACAATGTGTGGCTTCACTGTGGCTGTCAGATCCCTGACTTAAATTTACTGCATCACATCAATCAAGATCTGCACTGCAAAAATGGGATAAATCTTAAAAACAAAGAACAGTTAGTGCAAAAGCGTTATTTTGTCAAGCATGGACCAAGAGTTTAGTACAAAGCAACCTTCAGGCAGCAAGTTGGCACAGCACAGTTTCAACCCCGTCAAAATATTGAACTTATATTTACTCAGCTCAACATGACTGAGACATCTTGGAGTGGCAGAGACAAAATACTCAGGTAGCAGCTAAGTTCAGGATACTTCAGTGAGAGTCGGTGACACTACCAACACCAAGCTAGTCTGCCTTTGTGAAATCTGTGTACCACCACCAGCTGTGGTCAGAGGCATTTAGGTTGTCCATCCATCTGTACATTCGTCCCATTCTCATCACTGACAAATTCCTTTTTTCTCTCTTCCCCTATTTTTCAAAATTTGCCACAAACATCAACTTAGAATCAGAAAGGAACTGATAGGATTTTGTTGCTGAAAGCTCAAGGTCGCTATGGCCCAAAACATCGACGAGGCTATAACTCAAAACTGTATGTGCTAATGAAGATCAAAGCTGTGTCTCAATTCAGGGACTGCATCCTTAGCAGGCTCCATCTGAAGAACGACTCAATTCAATTCATTTCAATTCAACTTTATTTATAAAACGCCAATTCACAACAAAGTCATTTCAGGGCACTGTACAGAATAAAGTCAAGATTACAAAGATGTATATAGAGAACCCAACAATTCCCCCTGGAGCAAGCCATAGGCAACAGTGGAGAGGAAAAACTCCCTTTAACGGAAGAAACATCCAGCAGAACCAGGCTCAGGGTGGACGTCCATCTGCCTTGACCGGTTGGTGTGAGTGGAAAGTGAAGAGAGAAAAGAACAGAGCAACAAAAAGCAACAACAAAACATCAGGCAGGGTAGTAGGACCAGTAGCTGCACACAGCTTTAAGTTACTGGCATGATATGGTGCTATGAGGTCTTCTCCATATGATGGAGCCTGACCATTCAGAACTTTATATGTAAGAAGCAGGGTTTTAAATGCTATTCTAGATTTAATGGGAAGCCAATGGAGAGAAGCTAGTGAAGGTGAAATATGATCTCTCTTGCTCCTAACTTTGGCAGTTGCAATGTATCCCAAGGCTCTTTGTGTGATGTAATGATGATGTTCTGAGAAAACTGAAAAATGATTTAGTTGTGGGTAAGTGCAATGAAACTAAAGTTTCTTAATAACTGTAAAGGCTCAGATTTTAATAAACTTTAAGTTCTGTTAAGTAGCTAAATGGTCTGCACAGACAGAGAAGATCTTCTCTATCTTATCAGTACTAAATTCACTTTAAACTGGTTCTCATTCATCCATTCGCAAGCACACACAGGGGAGCTGCTATGTAGCTGTGCTGACCAACCAAAGAAACCAACTTGGGAGTTCAGTGTTTTGCTGAAAGACACTTTAAAATGTGAGAGGAAGAGCCAGCAATTGAACCAACAAAGCTGGGATTAGGGAATGACTGCTCCGTGTAAAGACCATATGGTATCCTCAGTACCATCTCAGTACAGTTTGGCCCTCACAATAGATTGCATCCTTCGAAGGATGTAGCCCCTGAATTGAGACAGAACTCACATTTCACACATACTGTTTTCTTAATTAGATACTTTTCCACAAACCAAACTAAACTGTGCTGGTGGAACTCAGTGAAAAAGAAATTAAGTATACACAAAGGGCAAAAAGCTTTAAAGTGTGTAAACACATTGCCCCTTGTCATAATTACGATCAGGTCCTGGTGTGTTGTACAGCTACAACACATTAGGGTTGTTTGTAATACCCTAGTGGAAAAAACAATATATGGGCTTGTTTTTCTAGTCATCTCTAGCTTCAAATGTGTCATGACCCCTGCTTTGGACTCAGTTTACCCTAACCTTTGACCATCCCTGTCCCATTCCGCCCACTCTTAGACCCACGCAAATTCCCATACCTGCACTCCACCTCTCTATCTCTTCCTCTCTGTCCTGCTCTCTCTCTTCCAGCCCTGCTTTCTTGCTCTCCTGTTCCAGCTCTACTTCCTGTTCTTGGCTTTTATTTTGGTATTTCCCCACCTCATTTCCTGTTCTACAGTTTATTCTGTCATCTTAACCAGTCATTAAGTTCCCCCATTTTTTCACCAGTGCCCCTGTCCATTTAAACCCCCTGCAAGATTCCCTCCCTGCCAGATCCTCACTGTGCTCAGTTTTTAGTTTAAAGACACATAAGTTAACTTTATGGGTCTCTTTGTGTGTTAGGTCCAGTTGGTGGACAGTCTCGTGTCGATGTTGAACAGCAGGTTAAGTTTGCCAGAGAATGTCAGGCCAGTCAGACAGTGAAATACAGTCTGCTGCTGAGGGACAGGGAGCCCAAACAGAGAGTCCTCACCATACAGGACAACTAGTAAGGAGGCCTAGGTATGTGTAAAACTTCCCTTTTAGAGTCACCTGTAGATTTTGCTGCATTAGTCTCACTTCTGATGTAAGCAACTTAAAACATAAAGTTATTGTTATTGATGAACAATTAAATGTTTTTATCTTTTCAGAGCTTAAGATGGACAGGATCAGAAATGAGAACATCAGAGGGAGAGCCCATGTTAGTTGTGTTGGAGATAAAGTCAGAGAGGCCAGATTGAGGTGGTTTGGACATGTTCAGAAGAGAGACTGTGAATATATCAGTAGAGGATGCTGAGGTTGGAGCTGCCAGGCAGGAGGTTTAGAGGAAGACCAAAGAGAAGATTTATGGATGTAGTGAGAGAGGACATGAAGTTAGTTGGTGTGAGAGAAGAGGATGCAGAGGACAGGGTTAGATGGAGGCACATGATTCGCTGTGGTGACTCCTGAAAGGGAACAGCTGAGAAGAAAGGAATAAGCCAGTGAAATATGTGAAATAATATTATCTTACACAAGTTGACAGATTTGCATTTGAATCTAAGATTTGGAAGATGAGTGTAATTAAGCAGCATATTGGTTTTATATGCTACTTAATAGCACAGATTCCTACTAAATTTAATGCTACTATTGAACTGAGGCCGATTTCCCATTTGTAGGTGGGGGTGGGCAACGCAAATTGGTTGTCATTCCTCCTGATTGTGATGGGTAAAGTGGGCAGCAGCTAAAAGGAGTGAGTGAAAAAGGAAAGTGTACACTCTACAGAGCTCATTTGAAAGAACAAATTGATACTACTCCATTACCACCAAAAGAAAAAGAAAAAGAAAAGAAAACATGCCCGAAGCCCCATGCACCACCTACAGAAAGATGGTTCCAATTCAGGTTCTCCCAGTGCACATCAAGAGCTACAAGAAGGAGACTATAGATCTGTGCAGTTGTACAATCTTTGGCTAGGATGTTTGAGTATATAGTCACCGGGCACGTTGGGTAGACCTGTACCTGTACCTGTAATGCAATTCCATCCAATATCTGTTAGAAAGGTGATAATTCCAATCTTTTTTTTTATTATAGAGGTTGTGGTGGGTGGTGGGGTCAGACTGGATGGAGTGCATTATATTAAGAGGTCGTTCAAATTATTTGGCCCCCTCATTTTAAATAGGCTGGCTGAAACTTACTTATTAGAACTTACTCCGATAATGCACTGTAGTTAGACTCCACCACTCAATATGACCTATGTAGGTTTAGATACATTATACTGTACTAGCACAGTTATTGTATTATAAAGTATTGTTTTTAGACTTGCTGAGTGTCCTGTGCATAAAGGTGCATTCAACATTGATATCATGAGACAAGGATTACGGTGCATAAACCAAAAACATCTCATATGAAGCAGTGAGTCCCTTTCAAAGGTAAAACCTCCTCTGTCCTTGCTGCCATCAGAAAAAAAGTTAACCAATAACTATATAATTACTGACTATAATAGAAGTGCACAGCTTTATTATGATATAATTATTTTATTTATTAATTTATTTTTATTATTAACTTTAGCTGTTGTGATCAGCTGTTTCAACACAAATGTCCACTAAAGGGGGATCAATAAAGTATTATTTTAAGTTTCTCTTTGTGTATAATTTCTCCTTAAAGTTCAGAGGACATCTTGAAGTGGATCAGTTACCATGTGGATGAAAGCAGCACATTTTCCCTTTGTGTGTCCTTAGATAAAACAGTGGCAGCACCAAAAAAGTCCACTTTACTGTCTTAACAGCCTGGATCACAACTACTTCAGGTGTGTTGTGTTGGCCTTCTGTTATACATAGTTACATTAATTACAAAGTTAACTCAATTTAAACACTGTTCTTTTTTATTCTCTAATAGTCAGGACTGCAGGAGGAGTTATAGCAGCTAGTATGGCTCAAGGCAGACCTCTCCCCAGCTTCATGCACCTCTGCTCTGGTGATCCTGACAGCATACAGGTGTTGACCACCGCTGTCACAGAAGTTGTTGAAATTTGAGTAAACACTGTTTACAGTTAATAACTGACCTATTTTGTGTACATTATATTTTTGTGATATACATTGAATCAATTGGGACACTGAGAAGAACATTTTTTTTTACTTAACGTATTGGTTTGTTGCTTTCCTTTCAGAAAAACAGAGCAACTGATGAGAACATTATTTAGCTCATTGTTGACATCATAAGCTGTGAATAGACTGGCAAAGTGTGGAAAACAAAGACTGCGTAATCAGGTAGTTTCATATGAAAATTCCAGTCAAGGCCATCTGCCTTGACTGGTTGGGGTGAGTAGAAAGTGGAGAGAGAAAAACCCACGGCTCCAAAGCTGGGGACACCTGCAGAAAGGGACAGAGAGAGGGAGACAGAGAAGGAGAAGCACAACTATGGGAGGAAGAAGACACAAAGTTAATGTCATGCAGTGGTGGCATATAAATGTATAGCGAGAAAAGAGAGGAGAGGAGCTCATTGCAGGGTCACTCAACAGTCTAAACCTATAGCATCATAACTAAGAGCTTGTTCAAGTTGACTGAGCAGCTTTAACTATACACTTTATCAAAAAGGATTCAACCCTAGACTTAAAAGTAGAGAGGGTGTCTGCTCTCCAAATCTGAACTTGGAGCTGGTTCCACAGGAGAGGACCTTGATAGCTAAAGGCTCTGCTTCCCATTCTACCTTTGGAAACTTGGGTAACCACAAGTAGGTCTGCATTCTGAGATCAAATAGCCAATTCTGAGATGGTCTAATTGGACGATATGTTACTATGACGTCTTGCAATTATGATGGAGCTTGACCGTTCAGAGCTTTGTATTAAATGTGGAGGGTTTTGAGTTCTATTCTAGATTTAATGGGAAGCCAATGGAGAGAAGCTAGTGAAGGTGAAATATGATCCCTCTTGCTAGTTCCAGTCAGCAGTCTTGCTGCAGCATTTTGGATTAATTGCAGGCTCTTTAAGGAGTTACTTGGGCATCCTGAAAGTAGGGAATTACAGCAGTCCAACCTAGAGGTAACAAATCCATCGACTAGTTTTTGAGCATCACTTTGAGACAGGATGCTCCTAATCAGAGGCACATGTTCACTTATTTTGAAGTTTAATTCATTTTGTGGTTGCTTTACCATGTTTACTATTAACAGTCCAATCATTTAAACATCTACAATGTATATTTAACTACTTGCAAATGCTAAAGCCAAATTTTTTCTTTTGCTTTTCTGTGTGCATGTGGCAATTACATGGTTTGTCTGACATTAAAATAAGACTGATATTACAATTACATGGATTGTCAGGTTTGAAGATTATCAAGTCTGTTTAATACATTTTCCAGTGACTACATTGGAGTCAGTCAGTTCATTTGTCTGTTGCCCCAACGGTGAAATTGATATGTTCAGGTATCATTCAAGGCTTTAATGGTTAAATTATTTGCTACGGGTAAAAATCCTGAATTATGACTTGAATTGTGATGCCTTCACTTCACTTTTCATGGTAACAAAATGAGATACAGATGCGATTCAGTTATACCCTAAATAAACAGCTGTACAGGCACATTACATACAGGAGAAAAAACCTTTACAGAAAAAGTCTGATCATCTAGAATAAAGCAGGTAAATTTTGTGATAGTTACTGTAATTTGCTGCCCGAAGACTTTCAATGCACTGAACCACTGATATGTACAAGTCTCTACCATATGATTCAGATGGGGCTCGGGGATTGATGATGGACTTCACAGCTTCCATTGCTGCTGGTGAATGAGGACACTCACTCAATTTCTGGGACTTGAACTCCAAAGGGTTCTTCTCTTACACCATCAAATGTCTCCCAGTCTGTTACAAACAACTCCAGGTCCTGTCATACTTTTAAACAATTAAATAAATCTAAGTTTACTTGTAAAAAAGAGCTACAGTATTGTAATAACAGCCAAGCACAGGTTTGTAGACTGCATAGAATATTTAACAAACCTGCAAGTCTTCAGTTTCAACAGCAGGCTTCTGCATGTGCCCCAAAACCCAGAGCTGGTTAGGGGTGAGTCCACCTTTTGACCTCAAAGGATGTTAACCCAACCGTCTTTAAAGGTGTGACGTGCATCTGTCAGCCAAGGAAGAAACATACAATGTGCACAAAACATATGCACAGTGTCCGACAAATCCAGCAAGCCCTCTCCCTCTAGGTTGTGAAGCAGCTCCTAGTACATCTGTGTCACAATGGTCCAAACATCTCTCCACAGATGCTCAATTCTAAATTAGAGAAATTAAATTTAGCTACTAAGTAATCCTTCAAAGAAAACCAAATGACAAACATGTTAAACAGATCTATCACTAATAAATTACTATTTATTAGTAAAACTATGCAGTTTATGTTTATACCATTTTCCACAACTTCTTCACAAATCGCTAATAGCGATTTATACATAAATGAAGGTAACCTTTGATTGTGTTGACTTTTTCCGGCTATGAGGCTGCCTCTTTCAGTCCTTTTCACACTGAACGTGGTGAACTATGTGTCCCTCTGATTGCAAGCAACCTTTTACCATTCTGTAGTATGTTCTTTATTGAACACACAGCGCTGTTCAGTGTCAGATAAGCTGTTGTAGGAAGATCTTGTCGACAGCCCAAGTTCACGCGTACGTCTAAAGATGGTGGATTCGCTACCTCCCAGCAGGTGTGCAATACATGACACTGGTAAGGGCCTATCAATCAGGGGAGCCAGCAAATCTTCAGAAATGTTTAATTTGGTTGGCCCTTGTTCATTGCCTACTTCTGTAATGAGAGCACGGGGTCCCTCTCAGGTCAAGAAAGTGCTGGGTTAATTTTCCCTTGTATACTCAAAAGACATTCCACAACATCTGTGGGAATTTGCAGAATCAATGATACAGATGTAAAAATAAACACCTCCTGATTTACAACTTTTTGAAAACAGTCCAAATCCAAATGTGGCCGACCTAGAAGTTCACTTATTCTTGATTAAAGACTTCTCAGTAGTTGTGTCAGCAGTAATTCCTGTAAACATTCCATCAGCTAGGTCTTTTGAAAAGTACATTTAAATATATTTGTAACAAATGTTTTGAAGTTGTCATGAGCCTTAACTCCTATAAGTTTCAAAGAAAGGTACGAAAACAGCTCAACAACAAGACCGGGATGGAGAGATATATCTTAAAACATTTAATTTTTATTAAACAGATATAGGCAACACAAGCAACTGCTAATGCAATTTATTGGCAGTCGCCAATTAGCGTTAACCTTAAAACTAGTAGGGTTCAAACCCTAAGCCTGAAAACTAGACTAACCCTGTCTTCAGCTGTCCTTTAAAACTTTATTAAAAACTTTAGCAAAGCCTGTTGCTGTGGACATGAGTATATAAATTATAATACAACAATGTGATGTATATAAACTGTTTACCTGGTTTCGTACAATATCTATAGCATAGTCAGTAGATGCATCTTCTTCTGACATCTTGTAGTTTATTCATCCTGGTTCATGTTTAGAATATTTAGTTATTCAGCCTTGTTTAAAAAACTCCAATTGTGTTCTTGTTTTAGTTAATGTAGTTATTGAGTTTCCACCATTCATGTATTAACCTACACGTGTTTCAGTTCATGTTGATTCTATCCTCCCTTCTGGAGTAATTTTTAGTTTCCTTAGTTTCTTTTGGTTATCTAAAATCTGTTTACACCCCCCTTCTGTTGTCTTTGCTGCTTTTGGTCTGGCCAAAGACATGGAGCAAGCACAGTGAAAGAGACTGAGATTATAATGCCCTTTGCTCGACAGTTGACAGGTCACAGCCAGAGGCTGCTCTAATCCAGATCGTGCTCTAACTGCTTTGACTAATATAGAAAAGATCCTGTTTTCTAGACCGTGGTTAATGGTCAAATGAGACAAAATTTGTAGCAGAATTAGTCGCCCTCAGGGATGCTATAGCTACTACGATTAATAGGGAATCACAGTCTGAACCAACTTCACAACCGAGATTAAACGTGAGATGGACGCCCCCGGCCTTTTAACCCCACCTTGTAACCCAAACCACAGTCGTCCAAGTCTTCCACCACCAACAACCACAAGACTTACTCGATCCACACCTTTCTGAGTCAAGTAAAGGGTAAAAGCATACGGACCCAGTTCAAGGCACAGGCAACTGCCCCCCCCCTCAAATCAAGAGCCTGACATACAGATACTTAACTCCCTGCATCCTTCTGACCCCTGCCACTCTCCATGTTTTTTTTTTCACCTGGACCATCCGACTCCTTCCCTCGTGCTCGAGGTTATGGACTGATTCACACCTGTCTTTGCTGCTTTTGGTTCATTATTAAACGGAAATGTACAGGATAAAATGTACAGAAAACGCTTCTCAGCAATAATTTGTAGAATGAACAACACCACAGAATCTATTGCCCAAAATGCAAACAAACAAAACATATTATATCACTTTTATTTTTACTCTTTAATTACTGTTGAGTTTAATTTTTTCCTAAGCTGTTCCTCCTATGAGACATTGCACCAACGATAAACAACATACATCACCAGACACTAAAAATTATATCGAGCTCCACTGAGAGTTGTGGAACTCATCTAACGACGGAGCTGAAGACTCATAGATTCCTGTCGGTTTGGCCCGAGTTACTCACTAAAACAACTCGCCCTTGTTCCCACTTTCTGTGGCCTTTGAACTATAGGTGCTCATTCCCGAGGTCTACTGAATGTGTCGGCACATTACTCTTCCTTAAAGATTCAACAGCCCACTGTGGTTTGCGGAAAAAATGAGGATGAGGGGGTGTCATTTATCATGATCAGGACTGCAGCTTGACTAGCGCTATGTGGAAGCATTATATGAGGATATTTTTCAGCACAGGTTAGTAAACAATGTTCAGAGGAGCTATCGGGAAGGTGGAGGATACAAGGCATGTTTTGACAATTCAGACAGACAGGGATCATGTCAATCAAAAGTAGGTAAAGATATTGACACAGTCAGTAAAGCTGATCCAAAAGTACAGGGACAGGGACCAACGGAAATACTCAAGTGGTCCACGTTAATTATTCAATATGAACATTTTTTTATTCTTTTCTATGTGTAATATTTGACAGACAACTGGAATTTTAAGAATTGTTTCTAGGTTAATTCATCCAATGACTCTTACAGGTGTGAATAAAAATGAATGAATAGTTGCTGTAATAGATCTTTGAGAAAACGTTTTTTTACGGTACAATGGCAAATACTTATACTAAAATTAACTTTGTCAAGTGTATAAAAATGTATTGACAATCACTTTAAATACCAAATTGACATGCTTTAACTTTAATAACTTTTTTTGTGTTAGATCTGTCAAGCTTTAATACACAGAACCTATAGCTGTCTACCTGGACACAATCACAGATTATTTGATTGATGTCAATTACAAAGAGTTTGGACACTAACTAAAGATTGATGTAATATTAACAGGTAATTTGTTGAAACTATGATTCACAGACCTACAGTAACTACAGCTTTACCTGAACAAGGTCTGGCTAATAATAATAATAATAGATTTTATTTATAATGCAGTTTATATTATAAAGCAAATCTCAAAGTGCTACAAGGAACATGAACATGTGTGTGTGTATGTGTGTGTGTGTGTGTGTGTGTGTGTGTGTCTGTCCCTCTTTGCAGGTGTCCCCGTCTTTGAAACTGTGTGTCTTCCAGTGTGCAGCTACTGGTCCTACCAACCTGCCCGATGTTTTGTTGCTACTTTTGTTGCTCTTTTCTCTCTTCACTTTCCACTCACCCCAACCGGTCGAGGCATTTGGCCGTCCACCCTGAGCCTGGTTCTGCTGGAGGTTTCTGCCGTTAAAGGGATTTTTTCCTCTCCACTGTTGCCTATGGCTATATCAAGGGGGAATTGTTGGGTTGTCTCTATACATCTTTATTGTCTTGACTTTATTCTGTAAAGTGCTTTGAGATGACTTTGTTGTTATATAAATAATAATAATAATAATAAAAAAATAATAAATCCTAACATTATGTTTAATGTCAATAATTTGATGTTCACAGTGTCTTTTGGTGGTAAAGTTGGTTTTGCTACTTTTCAAGGTACTGTGTGGTGCTGTCCTTTAAACAAATATGAAAAAATAAATAAATAAATAAATAAAAGCTTTGTTTACCGCAGTGTGTCTCACTGAATTGAACTGTGCATCCTTGAAACTTTACAAATGTGTTGAATGCATTTCAGTTCTTGTAAAACATTAGAAATTTGAGGTGGAAAACAGCCATGGAGAAAAAGAAGTATGTATACTGTATACACACAGGTATGTTCACAATTATACATGTCTGCTGAGTAAACACAGAATATTTTTCAATTTGTCTAAAAACTTTGTAAAAATGTACATGTGCACACAAGCATGCAGCTTAGTATGTTAGCAGTTTCTGGCTCAATGTTAGTAGTGGAATAAACAAAATTGGGTCCAATTATGAAAATACGAGCACCACAAGTTTTCAAATACTTTCCAAGGTCCTTTTAATAAAACATCTCGTTAATACATGTGTTCAGATGCCATTGGGGATTTAATATATTTAATAAAGTGCTCATATGTTTAGTCTAATTAGTCAGGTATATCATGATGGGTCTCTAGTCGGACCCAGAAGCAAGAGGCAGCTGCCATTTTTCACAATTTATTGGCACGCATGAGTACTACAACTTAAAGACCTGATGTACACTGAAGTTTTATCTTTAAAGTTACTCAAATCCAGTCTCCTACCTGCTCCAGTCTGCAAAGAAACAGAGTAGAAATGACACAGTGACCTGACACAAAGGACCAGCGAGCACTGATTGAGCTGTGCCAGGCTTTATGCTCAGAGGTCTTGATTACAAACCAACATAAATGTGCATGGCACAGTGAGACAGAATCTAACTGGCAGAGAAACTGTCAGAAAGAAAGCTGAATGCAAAGACACAGACCATGAGAAATAACTACATCTGGCAAATAAAACTGAGTGAATCAGATAGAATGTATTAAGCAAAAACTAAACTGTATGTATCCCAAAACCTTACAGTATTAATTAGTGTGTAATCACGCAAATGTACTTAGTTACTTTACATCATTGGGATCAGTAAAAATGGTTGCTAGTGGTGGAAGTTGCTGGGTGTTTATGTAAAAGCTGATATATTTTTTGGTCACTTTATTTAAAATCAGAAACTCAAATTGAAGCTCATTTGGCAGTTTCCTGTCATCAGTCTGGTTCTCAGGCCATCAGAATCTTATAAATGTTGTTTGACAAAGTCCAGACAGTGGCTTTTATTAAATTAACAACTCTAGCATAAAGGTCAGATTCAAACTGGAGATGTTTGTCATTCTGCCAGGTTCTCCAATCTCCACAGAGATGTATAAAGCTCTGTTGTGTTCCTGCTCACCTTGCATGAGCAAGGTCCTTTTTTGTCGTTGGTCTTTAGTCATGAAATGATTATCCATTATTTTATTTCATCTTGTCTAGATTATTATAACTCTCTCTCTGGTTTGTTTCCAAGAGGCCCAGAATGCAGCTGAGGGAACATGTAACACCGATCCTGAAGGCTCCTGATCAAAGTACTTGATCTTTTAGGACCCTGCACGCTGAGGCACCTATGTAGTTTGGAGAGTTACTGCAATCCTGCATCACCAACAGTGGCGGTGTAAGAACTCCAGGTTTATCCCGTTATTCAAATGAATTACCCTTCAAGGTTCAGATAACAAAGCTAAAATCTACGATTTTAATGTAGTGAATACTGTCAATAGTAAAATTCCAAATTAATCCACTCTCCAAGCAGCTCTCCCTGCTCTACTGCAGCTCTGCTTCGCTCTCTATGCTCCACCTTGTTCTGCGCAGCTCTTGAGGTCTTATCAAATAAAATATATAAGATAGCTACAAAAAGTATTTCCACGATGGCAACATTGCTGCGCCTGGCACATCAGTTCAGAGAGATCGTGTTCTTCATGAAAGGAGACCAGACTGTTCTCATTCCCAAGGTGTCAAAAAGTGTTGCTTTTTTCCAGTTCTGTCTGCGTTACATGCTGATGCTTAGGGGACCCTTTCGTGTTGGCGATTGATGCTGAGCTTTTAGTGTATTTCAGTGGAAACCACAACGCTTCCATATGTTACACTCCAAAGCAATGACGTGGAATAAAAAGCCTTGGAGTTATATGGAGTTGGGTGGGGTGGTGGATGGCAAAACAAGACACAGGACTTTTCCAAAGGAGCCTGGAATTCTACATTGTGCTTTAACAACGATCGTAACACTATGTGGTGCACGTGGTTGGTAATGAAGTAAATACATGCTGTTGTCACTGTCTGCAATTTTTTTGTCTTTATGTAATTTATTCGCCCTGAAGTTCTCCTGCTTTTTTTTAAACTGTTGTTATTGTTTTCAGTATCTATGCCACAGTACATCTGTAGCGTCAATACTGCACACAAGAGATTTAAAAGTTCTAATCTTAAACGAAAACAACATTTTAAACCAAAGTTTAAGGCTAAATTTTGCTTAATTCTTCCAGCGTTCTTTAAGTTCTGAAATAATGAAAGGGCTCAGTGTAAACGCACACTGTGTACATATAGTTTTAAGCGATGCAATTACAAATCACTGTATCAATGTAAAGAGGACACGCTTCAGAAAAAAAAAAAGCCTTTTCATGAATACAGAGTGACATGAGTGAATAGGCTGCATATTGTGGGTGCAAAAACTTTCCACATACAATATACAGCATTGCTCATGAGTTACATACAAAATGTTAACAGGGTCTTAATCCTCTTTGACAGTTTCCTTGATATTCCAGCCTCGGACTCAAAAAGTGGGTAATGCTTCTCGGTAACAGATACAGGGTTGTCTCGCTGTCAGAAAGAACTCACACGACCAATTTGTTTGCCTGATATTGAAAGCAAAAACGGACGGGGCTGACAGCCTTTTACTGGATTAACACTGACAGCAGCCACTTTAACTCCTCTTCCACGAGTTGGAATAAACAATTAGACGGCAGTGCTGTGTGTTTCCCATCTCTACTGTGACTGCAAATAAACATTTTGTTGCTCTGGTGAAGGTTCGTCCCAGGATGTCATTCCTTATTTGATTTACTTATTGTTTTATTAGAACAAACCATCAAATTGCAGATCAATTTAGCCAACGCGCACATGCACAGTCATTCACTACAGAAGCGATTCAGTTTACAAGACAGTGTGTCCCTTGTTTGACTCTCAGTGAGGACACAACACATTCAGCAGGTCCTGAAACCACAACTGAAAGTCCTGAAAACAGATGCACAAGCACACATACATACTGTACACATACATGCTCATGCTTGACCCAACCTCTAATGTTTAATTAGGTTAATTCTGCTAAGCTTTGTCACTATATACTTTTTTATCTACTTGGTTTAAAGACATTTATGTTCTCGCACATCCTTAATTCTCCATGAACATTTGTATTTATTTATTTTTTATTTTTTTTTACCTTGCATAGAATGCATATGTAATAATGGGCTATTTACAGCAACTGCGTTGGAACTGCAAAAAAAAAAAAACACTACCGATTTTTTTCATGTGTAATTAACATTCTTGTAAATTCTGAACTAGTTTTGTTTCGTATTTAAATTAGCTTCCGAGTGTATCTCTGCAGTTGTGTGAATATTTAGATTGTTTAAAGAGCAAAACTTTTCTATTGTAGCTTAAAATAGGCTTTCAGCTGCTTTGCATTTTTAAAAAATGCAATAGTTTGCAAAGTATTTAAAAATGTTGAAATTGTACAGCTACTTCTGATTTTCATGTTTAGTTGTAAACTACTGTTGTTGTTTTTTAATTAACTTTTTAATGTAAATTGTATCTACAATGTGGCATTGAACTAAACAAACTAAATGAACTAAACAAAATTAAACTAATTTGACATGACAATCATACAATAATTCTAATGTCACTGGTTGGGATGTTTCATTTTTTGCTACCTCTACTAAGGCACTAACAACATGGTGGATAAAAATAATGAGAAAATGCCTGTTTAAAACATGATATCCTTTGTGAAGAAGCTTTTCCAGGATTGTTGCATTAGCAGTGGTACTTTAGTTCAAGTTCATCCCTTCTTCACTTCACAAGATAAAATAAACTTTAATAGAGATGAGTTTTGTTTTATTTTAGTTCATTTATCTTTTCATTTTACAGATATGCTTTGAACACAATAGTTTTGGTGTCGGTTTTCGAAATCCATCACCCAAACAGGATATGTGTATGAAATGTTTGTGTGAGTCACATTACTACCAATGCAACTGTACGTCTCCGAAATAATTGTTCAATACATATCACAACCTTCACAGTACAAAGTAGGCATTTATTCATCCTCCAACCATCACAGATACTAGATTTGAACTGTGCACTGATAACAGGTCAGATGGTTCAGCTCCTCCTGAGCATGGGCGACACAGAATCCATTAGACAATAAGTCGCTTGTGTAGCAGAACAATTCTCAGAGTACTAGCAAAATATGTCCAGATGCTAAATGAATAGAATCCTATTAGTTGCAGCAAAGCAGCAGAAGCTGTTTTATATTTCATTGATATTTTAACAAGCACTAAAAGTGATTCCCGTCTGTGAACTTGATGATTGACAAAAGAATTTAAAAGATTAAAGCCACATTCTAGAACTGAATCAAAAATCAGTGTTTCCATCACAACCACTCAGAGACAAGAGTCTCAGTTTGCACTGATCCACAAGCTGCGCGGACAAACATTTGTGTCTTCGGGGAAACCATGTGTTAAATTCAACTTTCCAAGATTCGTCCACATTACTTTTAGTTTTTGATAAATGTCCAGATCATCAGCCCGATATGTGAAGAAGAGAGAGCAGAGGTAGCGCGGCGGTAAGTCTTTTCATTCTTTACTGCACTTGTCCATAAGACAACAGCTGTTCTTGTCCCATTTGTTGCACAACTACAACTGATACAGCAATGGACAAATGATCAGACAATGGGTCATTTTCCATTTTCCATCTGTTTTGTGTGTCTCTGTAGTAATAGTGTGTGTCAGCAGTGAGTTTGTACAGAGTCTCTGGTACAGGGGGACTCATAGGTCTTTGTCCATCAGGATCCTTTAGCAATATTTCCACAATCTGCCAGTGTGACTAAAATACCTTCATGTTTTTACAGGCAAGGTTTACTCGTAATTATCCACTCTAGAGATTGTTGTATGACAAACACTGAACATTTATTTAATTCCACGTTTCAGAATTGAGGTGATAAAGAAGTCATTAAACGTTCACTAATAATTCCAGGAACACGTTTCTCGGAGTAATTCCACAGAACACGGTGAGAAACCGTGTACCTCCACAGCTACACACTTAACTTTCCACTGCTCCCTTGTTGCTCTCCACAACCTTGTTGTCAGTTCCTTCCGTTAGCTCTATATCTTGGAACTCCATTAGCAGAATATTGAAGCTCCAATAGCTGTCTGTTCTTTCCAGTAGCTGAGCTGGTTCTTTTTTTGTCATAACCAGCCTTCTAACTACATTGTTTCCTTGACAACTGGTTAAACAAACACAACATGGACATGAGGAGATAGATGGGAGCGATGGAGGAAGAACTGAGGAAGGCCGAAAAGATCACAGTCCTGGGGGAGCAGGAGTTTTGGCAACAGGACAGAGAGCAGCTGCTGGAGGAGAACAGGAGGCTGCAGAGAAAGCTGTCCATCATGACGGAAGACAACAAAAAATTATATACCGAGCTCCAGAAAGCCAAAGAGGAGAGGGGAGGGGAAGAAGAAGAGATCAGCTCTCTTCCCAAGCGTCTCTTTCCTCTGGAGAAGAATTTTAGTACAGCCCTTTTTATCTCCAGGAGACTGAAGAGTGAGGTGGCAGAGGAGGAGAGAAAGAAGAGGGAGCAGCTGATCAACTCTCTCCAACAGAGGCTCTGTGCTGAAAAACAGGAAACAGAGAGAGCGAGAGCCTTGTTCCATCAGTGCAGTGGGTTGGAGACTGGAGAAGAGAAGTGGAGGAGAAAAGTCTCCAAGCTGGAAGAGCTCCTCACTGAGAAAGACAAAGCGCTCAGGAGAGCCATCAAGAAAAGACAAGCTCGCACTCGGGCCTACGTGGACATTTTGGCCGAGCTTACCAAAACAACGTCAGCTCTGAAACAGAGCCACCTGACCTGTGTCGCTCTGGAGGGGAAACTACAAACAATGCTGGCTTCAGGAAGTTTCAGGAAGGAGCTTTCAAACACAGGAAACAGCTTCAGGCAGCAACTCTTAGAGCAGGAAAGGAGATTCAAGAAGGACTTCAGTGAAAAGAACAGCAGAAAAGAAGGAGAAGGACTCCACAAAGACCTCTCATACAAAGACATCAAGTCCAGAATGGAACCTGTTGAGCTCTGTGAATTGTGGCAGAGCAAAGCTCAGCATTGGAACAAAGAAAAGATGGAGCTGGAAGAGGAAGAAAAGATGTAGAATCAGCAGGAGAAAGGGAGGAAAAAAGAAATCCAGTTCCCAGTGAAGAAGAAGTTGAAAAAAAGAGCAAAAATAGTTTCTGCCTCTGGAGGACAAACAGCATAAACCCTACATCCCCCTCCATCTATCTTCACATCTTCTCTCTACCCCCCCACCCACATAACTCTTCAACCTCTACCCTGGCCCATATCTCCATCGTAGTCCTCCTTCCTAGGGTTTTCTTAATAATTATGTAAATTCTTGACCTTGAATAAAACTACAAACTCAAATCCACTTCTTTTTGTCTTCAGCATAATATAAATACATCAATGTCACGTTATACTTCAGATATGACTAACTTCTCATCATTTATCCAGTCAGTCAGTCAGAGACTTTGCACATTGCTCAGTGTATGGTTTCTCCGTGAAGTGGATGAAACTACACTACAGAGAGAAAACTGCTCGTTATTTTGACTTAGTGAGGGAGGGGCTTTTTGTTGCTGGAACCAACAGTTTAGTTCAGTTCAGTTATTGTAATTAGGCCTGTACACAGTAAATACTGTGTCTAAATAACTGCAGGGAATGCAACACATTCTCATCCCACAGCCTCACATAATGACACTTCCGGGCTGTGTTACAGTTGTGGAAACATCACATTTTGGTTGACTTTACCTGCAGACACAACTGGCTTAGGATTAGGCACCAAAACTTGAGAATAAGGTTAAGTTAGAAGATAAAATACATAGAATCAGAACCTTTAATACCTACAACAAAGTTAAAATGTTATATACAGTATGTACTTACTGATTCAGTAAACATGATGTAGTGGACCAGTTTTCATTAAAGCAAACAATATCTCAGGCTGGAGTCGAACCTCTGTCTTCTGTGGGACACTCCTTTGTCTGTTGTACTGTCCACCACCTCAACCAACTCCGTAAGTGGACTTTTGTTTTAATATGCTACATTATTGCTTTAGGAGTCAAATCAGTGTCTTTTGATGTCTGTACAACAGACAAAGGTTAATACTTAAAAAACATGTAAACTTTTTGTCAGCCTTAACAAGCAAACTACAAAAAACAACCAAACTCTATGCTGGGTGCCAGCAAGGCACACCCCTCCCAGGGGCAGAAAGAAAAGTCATCCTGGACTCCAAGAGTTTTTTGTAGGCAGAGAGAAGAGGAAAGCCAAGAGTGTAGGACTGACAGTAAAGACTTTGAATTTTGAGACTATGACAGGAAAGGCTAGAGAGATGGCAATGTAGCAAGGCTAGAAGCTTATGAGCAGGGTATAAGTTATAACATGGTGTGAATAGAAAGAGAAATTGAATGGTATTTATCCTGAAAGAGGAGTTTGTAAGAAATGTTGTGGAGGTAAAAACAGTATCTGATACAGTAGGTTGGATGGTCTGAAGATGGAAATTGAAGGTGTGATGTTCAATGTTGTTAGTGTTTATGCCCCACAGGTAGGATGTGAGTTAGAAGTGATGCAGAGCATCATGCTGAAGATTCCAATGGACATGTTGATGAAGGGAACATGGGTGATGATAATGTGGTGGGCAGGTTTGGTCTTCAGGACAGGAACCTAATATTTTTTTCCATAAGAGGCGCGAACATAGGGTGAAATAAAAGCGTGGAGTTGGACTACATCTTGTTTTGATGTAATCTGAAAGAGATCAGTGAATGCGCAGTATGATCTTGGAGAGAGAGGATTCCTGTGTAATGAAGAAGTGTGCTGGTGCCGATTCTTAAGAACAAGGGAGATGTGCAGAGCTATGGCAACTACAGAGGAATAAGTCTGATGAGCCAAACAAAGAAGTTGTGGGAAAGAGTAGTGGCAGTAGGCTAAGGGCAGAGGTGAACATTTGTGAACAGCAATATGGTTGTGCGCCTAGAAAGAGTCCAACAGATGCAGTATTTGCTTTGAGGAAGCTGATGGAGAAGTACAGAGAGGGTCATAGGGATTTGCATTGTGTCGCATTTTGTTGCATTTTGTCTTGTGTCTTCATTGTAGATTTAGATAAAGCATATGTCAGGGTGCCGAGAGAGGAGCTGTGGTATTGTATGAGGACATCTGTAGTGGCATAGAAGAATGTTAGAGTGGTGCAGGACATGTATGAGAGCTGTAAGACAGTGGTGAGGTCTGCTGTAGGTGCGACAGAGGAGTTCAAGGTGGAGGTGGGTCTGCATCAAGGATCAGCTCTGAGCCCCTTCTTGTTTGCTCTGGTGATGGACAGACTGACAGATGAGGTTAGACAAGAATCTCCATGGACTATGATGTTTGCAGATGACATTGAGATTTGTAGTGAGAGCAGGGAGCAGGTGGAGGAAAATCTAGAGAGGTGGAGGTCTGCTCTGGAAAACAGAGGAATGAAGCTTAGCCGCAGTAAAACAGAATACATGTGTGTCAATGAGAGGGACCCAGGTGGAACAGTGAGTTTACAGGCAGGTTGGAACGGGTGGAGAAAAGTGTCAGGTGTGTTGTGTGATAAAAGAGTATCAGCGAGAATGAAAGGAAAGATGTTCAAGACGGTGGTGAGACCAGAGATGTTGTTCGGCTTAGAGACAGTGGCACTAAAGAAAAGACAGGAGGCAGAGCAGGAGGTAGCAGAGCTTAAGATGTTGAGGTTCTCTCTGGGAGTGACGAGGATGGACAGGACCAGGAATGACGACATCAGAGCTCATGTTAGATGTTTTGGAGATAAAGTCAGAGAGGCCAGATTGAGGTGGTTTGGACATGTTCAGAGGAGAAACTGTGAATATATCGCCAGAAGGATGCTGAGGTTGGAGCTGCCAGGCAGGAGATCTAGAGGAAAACCAAAGAGGAGATTTATGGATGTAGTGAGGGAGGACATGAAATTAGTTGGTGTGAGTGAAGAGGATGGAGAGGACAGGGTTAGACGGAGGCACATGATTCGCGTTGGCGACCCCTGAAAGGGAACAGCCGAGAGGAAAATAAGATTGTAGTTTTATGCAGTTTTTTGTATTAAATTATTTAGTAGTTTTAGAATTAAAGAGTTTTGAATTGCAAACATAGGCAGTTAATAAAATAATCTGTTCCCCTATAGATTAAACAACCCAGCAACATATCTCAGTTATAAGGTGATAGAAATGACAGGATGAAAGAACGACTGTTTCATGTGAAAGAGAGCACTCGTACTTTAACCTCCGTCAGCTCATTGTTTGGGTTTCAAACGACTGTCATCCTGTACACTGCCACTCTATAGACTGTTTTAGTTAACAGCAGAAAACAAAGACATATTACAATTGGGCATGTGTTACCCAGATTACAGTGTGGAGTTTTTAGTTTGATCTACCTGAGGCCGATATCAGAAGAACCTTGAATGAGTGCATACATATCAATAAAGAGCCTTCAACACAATAAATGGTTTGAATAAAAAAATATATTAAAACAAGTGTAGGGATGGTTTTGGCCAAGTGGTGAGCGGTGGTCTCCCCCAGACATAACACTTGGCATTAAGGCCAAAGGGTTTAATCTTTGTCTCATCAGACCACAGAATTTTTATTCTCATGGTCTGAGAGTCCTTCAGACAGGCTGTCATGTGCCTTTTACTGAGGAGTGGTTTCTGTCTGGCCACTCTACCATATAGGCCTGATAGCTGGAGTTATGCAGAGATGGTTGCTCTTCTGGAAGGTTCTTCTCTCTTAACAGAGAAATTCTGGAGCTCTCTCAGTGTGACCATCAGGCTCTTGGTCACCTCCCTGACCAAGACCCTCTTCTCTCGATCGCTCATTTTGGCCGGCCAGCCCGCCCTCGGAAGACTATTGGTTCCTCCAGAACTTGCACGTGCCACAAAACGGGCTGGGTCAGTGCACCTGACCACCATTCCAGTGTGCTGCATTTGAGTAGCATCCTCGAGGAAGTCGTTCATACGTCCACACTGAAAAAAAAAAAGCTTCCCAGCAAGCTCTCTGTTGTGACACAGAGCTGTGTGCATAAAACACAATAAAGTGTCATTTGCAACAGTGTTCAGAACTGATTAAAACAGGCATTGGACACCAAACAGCATGGAAAAGAGTAGGAAATCACAAAAATTTTGGTTTTTGATAACTTGTAGATGTACGGTTATTCATCCACTCAATGGTGATTTATTTTTTAAACTGATTAATGTCAAACAAAATACAGATTATAATTTTATACGGACATGCAGTACTGTAGTTGAGACATCATTAGAACACATTAATAATACACCAGGTTTGACTGTCATAATCCAACCTAGTTCTGAGATACTGTATAACCTTCAGAGATGCAACTGATCTCTGTTCCACGACTTGAACTCCTGCAGCAATTGTTCAAGAAGATAAATTGTCTGCAGAGCTTTTTTTTAAGAGATAAAGCTTAAATTAGCTATGCCTACAAATTATGAGTGGATGCGGCCTCTGTGATGTGTATCTTTATTATTTCTCTTACAGTGGCGGATACCTATTGTCACAGTCACATAAAAAATAACAGGAGGAAGGGTTAGGAGTGACTAATGGAGGACGGGGGCTGAAAACAAACCATAAAATATTTATAAGGCTTCCTTACTGTAGCTTGGTAAATACAACAAGAAAACATATCAACCTTAAATTCACTTTCAATTAATGCACATCTTTAACATATTAATAATGGGCCTGGTCAACCATTAAGGAATCAACCTTTATACAACCACTGTGGTTGAAACTCTTTTAAATGGTGTAGATAGCAGCATTGAGTATGGCTTAATATGGATATTAAGATTTTTGGACATTTATTTATTTTAA